>NC_040038.1:14739379-15086320 GCF_003713205.1 Coffea eugenioides | reverse complement strand
AATCTGAAGAGAAAAAGGTGAAACTTGCAGCTATTGAATTTCAAGATTATGCATCTATTTGGTGGGAGCAAGTATGTGCCACAAGGAGGAGAAATAGGGAACAACCGATTGACACTTGGACTGAAATGAAGCAAGTGATGAGGAAACGATTTGTACCCTTCCATTATACCACAGACTTGTACAATCGGCTCCAACGACTCACTCAAGGTTCTAATTCGGTTGATGAGTACCACAAACAAATGGAGGTAGCGATGATAAGGGCCAATGTACAAGTGGATCCGGAAGCAACCATGGCGAGGTTCCTTAATGGATTAAATCCTGAAATTAGGAAGAAGGTTGAGCTTCAAGACCACTTTGAACTTCAACAAATGGTGTCTTATGCAGAGAAGGTGGAAAAGCAAGTCTTACCTCTAAGGACACCTAGTGGCCGAACCACTACATCCTCTTCCACTCCTTGGAAAAGAAATCAATTGCCAATATCCAATGCTTGGCCAAGGCAAGGTAATAGAGAGAGGGAAAACAAGCGGATGGAACAACCGTCCAATCCGAGTGCAACTTCTTCTAAACCAATCCTGCGGCCGACTCTTCCAGGGGTAAATACATCTACCAACCAGCCAAAGACATGTTTTAAATGCAAGGGAATTGGCCACCTCATGGCTCAATGCCCTAACCGAAGCATCATGTACATGAATGAAGAGGGAGTGTGGCAAAGCGAAGGAGAGAAGGAATATGCTGACATGCCACCGCTTGGAGAAGAAGGGAAGGATGATGACATGGTTGAGATAGAGGAGGACCCCGTAGCACGAACTATGGTGACTATGAGAGTGCTTAATGCACAAGCTCAAGAAGATGATCTCCAACGAACCAACATCTTTCATACAAGATGCAAAATTGGAGATGAGGTATGTCTTATGATCATTGATAGTGGCTCTTGTACTAATTGTGTAACGGCTGATTTTGTGGAGCAAAACCACATTCCATGGAGTTATCACCCTAAACCATACAGATTGTCTTGGTTAAATGATGGGGGGGGAAGTCAAGGTGACCAAACAGGCCTTAATTGCTTTTTCTATTGGTCGATACAAGGACCAAGTTTTATGTGATGTAATTCCTATGCATGCTAGTCATATCTTGTTGGGGCATCCTTGGGAGTATGATAGACAGGCTGATCATATTGGACTTACCAATAAGTATAAGTTCATTATGGACAACCCTAAAATCACTCTTTCACCCTTGACACCTACACAAGTGTATGAAGAACAATTACACTTAAGAAAAGAGAGAGAGAAAAGGCAACCGAAAGAGGCAAAGAAAAAGCCGAATGAGGGAAAAAAAAGTAGAGGGCGAGTTGAGTGAAAAAGAAAATTCGAGTGGAAAAAAACTCAGTGAGGCCGAGAGCTTGAAAGTGAAAAAAAAGAGTTTCTATGCAAGTGTACGTGAGGTAGATAGGGCTTTGAATGCACAAAGTCTTCTCATAGTACTTCTGTACAGGGAAGCTGATTATTCTTCTTTTTACACACTAGGCCTAACCGATTCTCTTCCTAGTGCAATCTACTCTCTTTTGCAGGAATTCAAGGATGTGTTTCCAGAGGAACTACCGAAAGGGCTACCTCCAATTCGAGGCATTGAACATCAAATTGACTTTATTCCTGGAGCAATTCTACCAAATCGACCCGCCTATAGAGCAAATCCGGAGGAAACAAAGGAAATTCAAAGGCAAGTAGATCCTCCTGAAAAAGAGCAGGTTCGTGAACTCTTAGCGTTGGTGCAGTTCACGTTATCTTAGTGGCTAAGAAAGAAGGGACTGGAGAATTGTACAGATTAGTCGTGCAATTAAAATAAAATTATGTTAAGTTACGTCATCCTAATTTCCTATGGTATAAGTGATATTGTTAAAAGAATGCATGGAGCACTCATTCACACTAAAATTGAATTAAGATCTGGTTCTCACGCAAATATAGGATAAAGGAAGGAGAACGAATGGAACTGCTTCAAACAAATTATGGTCTTTATGAGGGCTTGTGATCGCTTTTGGCTGTAACAACGCTCCAAACTTCTTTGAGATTAATAACAATGTTTTCAAGGCGTTTTCTTGGAAACGTTTTGTTGTTATTTTGAGAACTATTGATCTTTAGCAAGTCTTTAGATGAACATGTTAAGCATTTGCGACTTATTTTAAGTGCCTTGCGTGAAAATAGGTTGTTTGCTAACATGGAAAAATGTGTCTTTTGCACTCCTGAAGTTAATTTCCTTGAATATATTGTTGGTGCAAATGGCATAAGTGTTGATCCCGCCAAGGTAAAAGCCATCATGGAGTGGCCGACTCCAACCAATGTATCTCAGGTAAGGTCTTTTCATGGTCTTGCAAGTTTCTATAGGAGATTTGTTAAAGACTTTAGTACTATTGCAGCACCTTTGAATGAGATAATTAAAAAGAATGTGGGGTTTCAATGGGGAAAAGAGCAAAAAGAGTCGTTCAATAAGCTTAAGAATTTGTTAATTTCAGCACCTATTCTTGCTTTGCCTAATTTTGATCTGACGTTTGAAGTTGAATGTGATGCTAGTGGGATCGGCATAGGGGCTGTCTTACATCAAAATAATAGGCCGTTGGCATTTTTCAGTGAGAAGTTGAGTGGGGGAGCTCTTAATTACCCTACTTATGATAAAGAATTGTATGCTGTTGTGCGTGCTCTTGAAGTGTGGCAGCATTATCTTATGCCTAAGGAATTTGTGATACATACTGATCATGAATCAATTAAATTCCTTAAGGGGCAGGGTAAGTTGCATAAAAGACACGCCAAATGGATTGCATTTATTGATTCCTTTCCATATATCATTAAGTATAAGAAGGGGAAAGATAATGTCGTTGCGGATGCATTGTCTAGAAGGTATATTTTGTTCACTAACATGACCACTAAGTTACTTGGTTTTGAGCACATTAAAGACTTGTATGCACATGATGACGATTTTTCTAATGTGTTTCAAGCTTGTGAACATGCTGCATTTCAAAAGTTCTATAGGCATGAAGGCTTCTTGTTCAAAGAAAATCGGCTATGTATTCCCAACTGTTCACTTAGGAAATTACTTGTTAGAGAAGCCCATGGCGGAGGGTTGATGAGACATTTCGGTATTGATAAAACTCTTGACATTTTACATGAACACTTCTATTGGCCTAAAATGAGGCGTGACATTGCTAACATTTGTGATAAGTGTTTAAAGTGTAAGCAGGCAAAGTCAAGGAGTAACCCTCATGGATTGTATACTCCTCTACCCGTACCTCATGCTCCTTGGACAGACTTATCCATGGATTTTGTGCTTGATTTACCAAGATCTTCTAGAGGTATGGATAGTATCTTTGTTGTAGTGGATAGATTTTCTAAAATGGCTCATTTTATCCCTTGTAGGAAAACAAATGATGTGCGCCATGTTGCTGATTTATTCTTCAAGGATGTGGTTAAATTGCATGGAGTACCGCGTACTATTGTAAGTGATAGGGATGTGAAATTCTTAAGCTATTTCTGGAAATCACTTTGGGGAAAGTTGGGAACTAAGTTGCTATATTCTACTTCTAGTCATCCCCAAACGGATGGTCAGACTGAGGTAACCAATCGAATCCTTGGTGCTTTACTTCGAGCCATTGTTCAAAAGAACTTGAAGAAGTGGGAAGAATGTTTGCCTATTGCCGAGTTTGCATATAATCGAACCACTCATTCTACTACTAATCATTCTCCTTTTGAAATTGTTTATGGGTTTCAGCCGCTAACCCCTCTAGATTTATCACCTATTCCTGTTAATGAGTGTTTAAGCGCAGATGGTGTCAAAAAGGTAGAGGCTGTTCGGACCTTGCATGAGAGAGTTCGAGCTCAAATTGAGAAAAAAAATGCGCAATATGCACAACATGCGAATAAGGGTAGAAAACATGTTGTATTCGAACCCGGTGATTGGGTTTGGGTGCACATGAGGAAGGAAAGGTTTCCAGCATCTCGACGGACCAAGTTACATCCAAGAGGAGATGGACCTTTTCGTGTACTAGAGAGGATAAACGACAATACTTACAAATTGGAACTCCCAAGTGAGTATGGCATAAGCGCATCTTTTAATGTGTCTGACCTATCCCCTTTTGACTTTGATACAGACTTTGAAGATTCGAGGACGAATCCTTTCGAGGAGAGAGGGAATGATGCGGATACAGGTGTGCAACAACTTCAATCTTGGGTCAAGGATCCTTTGGTTAACATTGGTGGTCCGATGACAAGATCAAGATCCAAGAAGGTGAAGGAAGCTTTACAAGCCTTGACCATTCACCATACAAGCAAGGAGCAAGCTAAGTTTGAAGATTTGATAGACCATGAAGTTACCTTGTTCACTTGTACGTTTGAAGTGAAAGAATGATCTCATACTTGTTAGCTTAGTTGGTAGTTGTCTTAAGACTGCCTAGTTTAGTAGTTGTTAGTCGTTGAGTATTTTATTACTTATTGGGCCTTATTGGGAAGCCTTAAAGAACTGGCTCTTTATGCAGACCGAATTCCTATTCAGGGTTTATGTGGGCCGGATTTGCCCTAGTTTTAGCTTATAAAAGGCACTTATTGTATGAGCGAAAGGACAGATGATTACAACCAAAAATCGTGAGGAATTTTCCTTCAAGTTCTTAATCGAACTTACTCTTGAATTCTTGAGTTCATAGCTTAGGATTCAAATCAGACTTTATCGATTAGCTTGTTCCCAAATCGTGGTGTCGCTTCATCCATCCTTATTTGCTTAAGGTTGTTGATTACGTTTGTGTGTCAGAGGTCTTAAGTTCATGAGAACAATCGAGTTCAATTTCTGTTGGGAGAAAATATCCAACTCTGATAATTACAAGGTTGGGAGGTTCTAGAAGGGTCTTCCCCTAGGGTTGTTCATCACCTTTCTTCGCTACTACCGGTGCTATTATTGATGTTAAACAAGGAAATCTTAAGTTTCCAAGTAGCTGAAGATGAAATTGAGTTAGCTGGGTAGTCTGAGAGGGCGCAATGGATTTTTGGCACAACAACTGACCGGGATCAGGAGCGTTATGCAACAAGGTGGAGATATTCCACGACCATTTGGTGGCTGATTTTGTTGATCGGGGGGCCTGAAATGTTGCCATGCTTCATCAGTACTTGGCTGTGGACATGGTCAAGCAAGTTTTGGAGGTTGACCCCCCACCAGATCGGGGCAAGGATAAAATGGTGTGGGTATTGACAAACTCGGGCACCTTCTCCACATCATCGGCATACTCGCTTGTCCGACAGGCCAATAACAGCTCCTGGTTTTCTGCCCGTATATGGCAGAAGGGTCTTCCAGTCAAGGTCTCTTTCTTTATGGTGCGACAGCTGCAGAGAAGGCTCCCTCTTATGGACCAATTGAGGAGATTTGGGGTGAGTGGCCCTTCTAGATGCTGGTGTTGCCAGGACCCACGGGAGGAGGACCTGAACCACGTGTTTTGTTCAGGGGAAGGGGCATGATTGGTTTGGCATCATTTTGAGAGTACTGCTAGAGAATTTAGCAAGATGCATACGGTGCGACATATGGTGTGGTCTTGCTGGTTAAGGAAGGGAATAACGTCTTTCTGAAGCTTTTAAATATATTCTTCCTTCAGTGATTTGCTAGGAGTTGTGGAAGGCAAGGAATGAGGGGATTTTTGAAGGTCGAAGGATGAGGGTCAGGCAAACGGTGAATCAGATAGTTCAGCTACTGCATGACTTCTTTCAGGCACAATTCCTGGGGGTGCAATGTTCGGCCTCCGCATGGGAAGGGATGCTTCGAGAGTTGGGTAATCGACAAAAAAGGATAGTTATTAGGTCCGTCTACTGCATAGCCCCGCAGGGGGGCTATAAGTTAAATTCAAATGGATGCTCTCGGGGGAACCTAGGATAGAGTGGTGAGGGTGGTCTAGTGCGGGATAGTCAAGGTTTGTGTTCGGTTATTCGGAGCACTTCGGGATAATACCAGCATGCAGGCGGAACTTTAAGCGCTGCTGCTGGGTGTTAGACACTGTGTGGCTCGAGGGTACTTGGAGTTACACTTAGAGGCTGACTCTCTCACCCTGATTCAGATTGTTCAAGGGATTAGTACTTGCCCATGGCGATTGCAAAGGGATCTGGATGAGTTGCTTATTTTTAAGCAGTATTTTCACATGATATCACACTGTTACAGGGAGGCAAATGCACCAGTTGATCATCTGGCAAATTTTGGTGCTGACTCTAGCGTAGGACAGGTGTTCAACAGGTTTTTGGATCTTCCTCAGTTGGTCAGGGGGGATATTAGAATGGATCGATTAGGGTTCCCATCGTTTCGCACACGAATCCTGGGTTGTATGTGAATACATCCATCCAGTGTAACCATGGTTTCATATTAATGGAAAGTTTGTTTTGATTAAAAAAAAAGAGTTTAATTTGCATGAACTAGAGAAATTTCCTTCATTTGCTAATCATGTGTACGCAATTGATGTGATTGAGAATCTAACTCAAGATATGAGTCAATGAAACAAGATCCTGATCCTCTTGAATCTTGTTTGATTATTTATGGTATGCATTTCTTGATGAAATTAATACATTACCAGTGATTGTTAGTGCTTTTCTTGATGATATGAAGTTGGAGAAATTATTAGAGTATTAAGAAGACACAAGTTGGTAATTGGTTGGACTATTTATGATCTGAAGGGTATAAGCCCTACCTTTTATGATCTATGTGATACTTAAGAAAGGTGGGATGATAATAATTGTGAATAAAAATGATAAAATCATCCCAATTAGAATCATTGTCGGATGGAGAGTATGCATTGACTATAGAAAGTTAAATGTGGTTACTAGAAAATATTACTTTCCTTTACCTTTTTTTGATCAAATTCTAGAGCGTTTTGCCAGTTATGAATTTTATTGCTTTCATGATGATTTTTAGGGTTTAACCAAATTTTCATCACTTTGAAAGATCAAGAGAAGACTACATTTACATGTCCTTATGGTACTTTTACTTTTAGACAAATGCCATTTGGATTGTGTAATATACCAACAATTTTTCAACGTTGCATGATGGCCATTTTCTCTGAGTGCGTAGAAAAAATCATGGAGATTTTCAAGGATGATTTTTTATTTTTGGATCTTCTTACGATGATTGTTTAAATAACTAGAGAAAATTATGCAAAGATGTGAAGTAACCTTGTCCTTAATTGGAAAAAAATATTATTTTATGGTTAAAGAGGGCATAGTATTAGGACACAAAATTTCTTCTAAGGTACTGTGGTAGATAGAGCTAAAATTGAATTAATTGAGAAAATGCCTCCACTGACTAATGTTAAGGGTATTAGAAGCTCTCTTGAACATGCAGGGTTTTATCATCACTTTATTAAAGATTTCTCCAATATTGCTAAACCCTTGTGTGATTTATTGAGCAAAAATGCTACATTTGAATTTAATTAGGATCCTTTGAATTCTATTAATAGGTCGAAGAAGGCATTGACAATTACTCCTATCATAGCATCACCGGATTGGTCATTACCATTTGAGCTTATGTGTTGACAATTACTCCTATCAAATTAAGTTTTGTACTAGCTCTCTTTTTTCTTTTGAGTTTTCATATTAATTTCCAATTTATGTTTGTCAGTCCTCAAAACTGTGTTGATCAGTTCTTTTCTACATAAGTAATAAAAGAGCCAAGAGTTCGGTAGTTTTACATGTATTTTAATCGTCATTAGTGACCCTCCTTTTTACCTGTTTAGCGCATTACACGAGACTTTTCTAAGTTTAACCCTAGGTCAAACTTAAAAGATGCCATCTCTCGTCTTCTCTTCCTTTTCTTCTTTTTTTTCCTTCTCTTTTTTCTCTCTCCATTTTGCTAATGCTCTTTGTCTCTTCCTCCTCAAACTTTCTCTCCGTTCTTTCCTCTCTCTCTCTCTTTGTCTGTCTGTCTATCTCTCTCTCCTACTCTCGACCTCTGATGGAGCTACTTTGGGTGCTATTGTAGACTTCTTAGGGTTCTTTTCTCTTGTTTGTTCACCACCAATTTTAGTTTGTTGCTCCTTTTACTGACGTTTTCTCTTAGTTGGCTTGTGTTTGTTGCTTTTTGGCTTGGGTTTGCTACTGATTTTTCTTTTGATCTTGTAGGCTGTGGGCTGATTGTGTTTATACTTTGTAGTAGTTAAGCTTTTCTGGGTAGTTGTTTGCTCTATTCCTCAAATTCTATATTTCTTGCAAGGTAAACCAAAAAAATGTTCTTTGCAAAGTAGAAGATACAAAAAAGTCAATGAACAATCTTTATGGCAGTTTCTCTTCCATTTCTATATTTTTTGTCTTCCTCATTTCATTGTTTTGTCCTAGTTATCACCATATTTCTTCACAATAGTTTAAACATGAAGTTTTGTATAGAACAGATTTTTAGAACTCCACCACCATGGGTGCTAACCATACTTAAGGTAACTCATTATCTGCCCTCTTTAATTTGCTTTTTTCTTGTCTAATTTTTTTGGACGATCTGAACTAAAGAAGCCTTGGTGTTTATTGTGATTGTGAAGAGAACAGACTACTAGGGCTTAATAGAATGCCTAAACAGAGCATCTATTGGGAATTTGGAATTTTTTAGATTATCTGATAGTTTTGAAAATTAGTATAATTATATGTAATATTTGTGAACAGAGCATCTTAGAACTTACAGATTAGTAATAAGAAAAGAAGAATATAAGATGGATTGTCTGAACAATACGTAAATGTGCATGTAAGATTAAAAGGTGCTTCAAAAGGCGTTATATGTAATAGCCATTCAAACATAAATGAGAAAAATCCAGGGCTATATGTGATGCTTTTAGAAGTTGTACTAGGTTAACTTTTGGAGGCTGATTAGTTTCCAGAGCAATGTCATTACACAAACTACCACCCTTGAGTTGTTGAAGGAGTATTCTTTCAAGAGGCCTTGTGAAGGTCCTTACAGGTTGATTGATGGCTATGTAAGGCAGTGGGAAAAATATCATATAAAGTTGTGTCGAAAAGTGCAAATTATTTTAGTTTTGCATGTTGTTATCTAATAAATTCACAACAATCTAGATTTTAAAGGATTGCCAGATTTCTTATGTTCTATTTTTGGCTGATTCTTTTTCACAATGGAGTGAAAAAAGTGACAGTATGCACTTGTCAAAGATATGCACATCATATTATCCAAATACTTCATTTTTGATAACTTGGAAGATTTTGGTGTTTTTTATTTTGGAGGGGAGAGTGCACTGTGGAATGTCTCTAAAGCTCATATCAATTGCCTTCATGTGGGGATTACTTTCTAAGTAGTGTATTAGTAACATATGCTAGTATATGTGCATAACTTACGTTTAGTATCTTATCGGTTGGTGTTAGTTTTAAGTTTCTATTATTCATCTGCAGGGTTATGACAAAGAAGTGGCAAAGGTAGAAAATAGTGGTCCTAATGAATAGAAGAGTGAAAACATTACGTGATTGTCATGAGTGTAGACATCAAAATTTGATCATTTATTTTTACTTCATTTATTCCTATTCTTTTGTTCATTATTAGTTTATTTTGTTTCATTTTATTTATTTTAGTTTATTTTGTTTCATTTCTATTTCTTAAGAAAATCATTTCAAATCATTTTAGAAAAATTGGAAAAAGAAAAGAAAAGAAAAAATAGGAAGAAAAATCAAAAAATCAAATCAGATTTTGTACAAAATAAAACAAAAAAAAAAAGGAGAACCCATGCGCTAGCCATCTCCATCTTCGTACCCAGAAGCCAGGAAACGCGAGGCCATAGTACCAGTATTGCAGCAGCATTTTTGGCCCATTTTCCACCCAACTTTTTTTTTGCATTGTCTTCTCCAAACCCTCTCTCCAGTATAAGGCCACCTCACCTCCTAAAAGATTAGTCAAGAAAGTTCCAGAATCAGGAGGCATCGAATGGCTCAAAGCTACCAAGAAAATGCAGCTCAATCTCCACCATTGCTCCTAGGGTTTGGGAGGGGGTTTTTTGTTCCATATAAATGCATAGAAAAGCAGCTTTAGGGTAAGAGAAGGAGAGGGGGCAGCGGAAAGCAGAAAAGAAAGAAAAAAAGAGGAGAAAAAGAGAGAAAGCGAGGAACAAGAAGAAAAAATTTCTGCAAAACAAGCTGAGCGAATGGTCATGTTCTTCGTCAAATTCCAACCTAACCTCCAGCCCTTAGAGTGATATTCCTTTTTTTGCACCATCTTTGGATACCTGTGAACAACTTTCATTTAGAAACCATTCAGTAAAAACTCCGCAAAGACAGCCGAATCGAAGCCCCAAGTCGCGGGTTCATCAACGCAGCACTTCACTTGGCAAAATTCTTTCTCTTCGTTTCTAGGATTCTGCATGCATTTTCCCGCGATTTCCTGCGTCTAGCTGAGTTCAACGGTGACGCCCCCACTTCTCCCTAAGGTGAACCAAAGGGTATCCGCGGGACGCCTGTCCAACTCTCGCCAGGACTCGAAACAAATCCAATTCAAACCTAGTCTAATACTAACAACGAAAGTGTGAGAACCCGTAATTTTTCCATTTTCTAGGTTTTATTCGGGTTACTGGCATGTTTTCTGCATTTTCTTTATTCAAAAAGTTTCTAGATAAATTTTATGAGTAGATATAGTTTTTAGATTATTTTTCTAGTATCGAATAGGTTTTGAGAAATTAAGAGCGTATACCGGACATGGGACCCACTAGGGTGAAAAGTTCGGAAAAATTCGGCCAACTAGGTTAAGTTTTGGATACTGGGTTTAAATTATCAGGTGCTAAGAGATTATTAGAGGTTGTTATATGGATTGGTGTGAGAGGGAACAAAAGGATATGTATGCATTAAATAGGGTGACAAGTGTCACCATTTGGTTGGTTGTACCTTATGACCACTATTCATTTTCTTACCAATTGACCAAATAAATCAAAAAAATATCAAAAATTCACCATTTTTCTTCCTCCTCATAGCCGGCCTCTTCAAGCAACAAAAGAAAGAAAACTCTTCAAGTTTTTGGCTTCAATCTTGCTCCAATCTACCAAATCAACCATTGAATCTTGTTTTTGCTCCATAGAAACACTTAAGAGAGTGATAGTGAGTTGTTTTGTGGAGTTGCTTGGAAGGCTAAAGTGATTAGTTGCTCTCCCTCTTGTGTTACTAAGGTAAGTTGGGAAGGACCCCTCTCCTCCCTCTAATGATGTTTAATCCATGATTAGTGGTAGTATAAGATGCAATTTTATGGTTTATATCTTGATGTTTGGTTGAATTCGTGAAGTTTTGTAATTATTGGGGATTTTTCTGTTTTCATATGAATATGATTATGTGGTTATGTATGATGATTGGAAATGGTATTTAAGGAAACTAGAAGGTGGAAAAAGTGGTAAATTGCAAGCAATTTCTGTTTTGGAAGAAAAATTGGAAAGTTAGGATTCTTGGAATTACATTCTGCCCGGTTTTGTAGCTTATAGTTAGAGACCGAATTGGCCTTAGGTTAAAACATGAAAGTTGTAGGGAATGATATTTTAGAGATGCCTGCAAAATTTTCAGGTCAATCGGAGTAGCGTAGCTTGAGAAAAGGCGGAATTACCCTTGCTGCCCTGGTTTTACCCGAATTTGGGAATTGCTTCTGTAATTGGTTATTTTGGTTAGGAATGCTTCCGAATTGGTTGTTGAGGTCTTCTGATGAAATGTAGCCCTGTTTCTTAGATTTCAGATGGCTTTGGAATTTCTGGATTTGAACTTAGGTAGGCTGATTTATGATGTTTGTACTAGAATGCGTTCTGTGAATCTATTTTTGCGGTTCTGGTGTAGTAGATTGCATTTTTTGACCTAGTTACACTCAAAACTGGGCTGAGTGACCTTCTGTAATATTGTAGCTCTATCTATTAGCTTCAAAACGGTGGGTCTTGTACCTTCATCCGATAATCGTAGTGCCATTGGTACCAAAACCGCAAAATGATGTCAAAAACTATTTTTTTCCGGGTTAACGCTTAACTCCATTTCCGGATTTTCTGGTTTCCTCTAATGCTTATGTGTGCTTATGGAACCCTATTTTGGTAGTATTTGGCATTGGTTTATGACTCGTTATCGAGTCTCATTGTACTTGTTTGCATGTTTTAGGGCGTGACGGTGGTTCACGACGCTCCTTTGACGGAGGTGTATGAAATATCATTTTCAAGCTTGGTGAGTGTACTACTCAATTATGTGTTACTATATGGCTTTGATACTTGAATTTGATGAGTTAAATGTTTATTACACCATCGATATTGATTGAAGTGAGGGTGTACATTATCACTCTCACTTATTTCTCATGTTATTGGAATGTTACATGGAATGTTATATGGAATGAAAGTACATGACTGGGTGTCGTTTGGACGAGTATCCAACGACCATGATTGTTACCATTGAGCTCAACCCCATTGGTAGTTGATTGAATCGAGCCGGCGAGGGCTTGGTCATGTCAATTAATGAACCTTGGGGACTGTTATATGGAATCTTGTAGTATGAGAGACTCTCGATTCCGGTATACTCGAGTAATACCACAGTGCAAGTGTTTGGAGTTCAGGCCCAGTGGGGGTATGTTGGGTGGAAGGAATGGAAGTAAAGTGGAGTCTACGGTTGGTTACTTTTAAACATTGACGGAGGGTCAATGAGCTTCGATCAAGAATACAAACGAGGAAAAATGGCTCTTGAGAGCCACCCGTATCCTTTTATCACCACCATTAATGTGTGCCTTTGTTTACTTTTGATGAATTGGAATGAAAAGCTTTATGCTTATGTGAACTTTGCTGCTTGAGTGGTATTATCTCACTGGGCGTAAGCTCACCCTATTTCTTTTGTTTTCCTTATAGGAAAATAAATACTTTTGGACTGCAATTGATAATTGGTTGCCGAATTGAGTTAGTTGGACATATCTTTTGTATAGCTCATTTATTGAAACCCTAAATGTACTTTTGGGACCGTTTCTCTTTTGATTTGGCAAACCAGATATGTATCCACTTTTGAATACTTTTGTATGCCACTTTGGCTTGTAAATGCTAAATTTCAAGATGTGAATGTTTGCTTGATATTTGGTTGGGTTCTGACGGGTCGGTTACTATTCATAGCCGACTCCGGTTTCATTTTTTTTATTTTGATATTTTGACTTGTTTACACGCATTTGTAAGTTCCGGAACATATTAGCTCGCTCTATACCGAACCATTAGTCCTGGCGAGAGCTGGGTAGGCAGTCCGCTAACCCCTTTGGTTCGCCTTAGGGAAAGGTCGGGCTGTCACAGAAAGTCGGAATAAAGGTACGAAATCATTTCCATACAGAATTATCCAGTCTTACATCACAAATTCAAATTTACAAACACTTTTTTTAAAAATATACAACATCCAAAAGTGTCTAGTCAATTACAATCAAAACACTAATACAAAAGTGCCTCAAGTCGACATTTGCTTAACTCCATCCAATCGAGTTCTTGTTAAGGAAAACAAACTAATGGAATGAGCCAATACTCAGTGAGGCCAAGAAACACACATGCAAACACATAAGCCAAGTAGCAACAATAATTATAGATAAAGCTATCAAGTTTGAATAATTCACACTTCGAATAGGAAAAATAAACGGAAACAATTCAAGGATACTGTAGCTCTCAGGAGCTAAATTCCACGTAACAGAGTCAAAGTCTTGATCACAGCTCATGTTGACACTCCGTCAACCACATAAGTATCAAATCCATAGATACACTACTTTTCTTCGAATCCCGTCACCGTTACACCTCCTTACCGGGCCCGCTCATCAAAGTTTTGATAATACTCGAGTATATCATGGCAATACTGCGCGAGTAATGCCGAGCAAGATCTCTCCAATAGATCATGTTCTACGAATATCTCATGGTTTGCTAAGCTTATCAACCAAGCCCATGCTGGCTCGAATCGCAAAGTTAACCAATGAGTTTGGGTGTCCCCCGAATACAAATACGAAAACGAATACGAATATAAGTCGATGAGCAACGCTCAAATCGACGATTCCAAATAAGAATCACATATACGAATCACAAATACGAATCACATATACGAATCACATCCACATTACTATGTACAAGTTGAATATGAATTCACATAGCAAAATACGAATATAATTTCATTCGAAAGAGAACGAGTGCGGTAAAGTACACACTCGTCTCAAAATTTCAAATTCACATAACAGATAAGAAACAGTTAACCACTTAGCAACAAATTCATGCACTTGACACTTACCAATCAAAATAAGAGAGTGAGTGCGTAAACAAACCTTTAGGTGTTCCCCTCGAGATCCTCGTGAAGGTCTCCTTGAGCACCTGAGCAAACAATAGTTATCTATTATGATAAGAACGGCACCAACCTTGTGATACAACCCGTACAGAAAGGCTTGGATCTAGAAGGTAGAGACTCACGTTGAAGACGACGAACGCAGCGGATCACCTAAACCCGTTGATCACGTGGTCAACGAACCTCGGTATTTGTAGAAGACGCCACAATCTAGCGCGGTCCTAGATTGATAAGTCAATTGAATACCTTAGATATAAATCTAAGATATTCAAGGTGCTTCAACGAAGCTTTGAGAGAACTCTCAATGTAATTTTATTAATCATCCAAAAACTCCATGTAAACAACGACTTAAGGCTATTTGTAACAGCTCAGCGTATGGACTACAAAGGTGGCCCACATGGCCTAGCCTATGGCCAAAGACTGACAACGACTAAGGCCCAACCCATAGGCATGTTGGACCTCTTTATTACACTCTACTAACTGATGAAGGGCCATGGGCCCTTGGCCGAATCTTGGGTAGCTAATCCTCTTGTATGGCTGCGAGTAAGATCACATCTCTAGCTTCGTTGAGGCCCTCAATAGACTTTGGCTCTCCACTGGTCGCTTGGGCTGCACGAACCAATATTTGTAGTGCTTCATTCAATCTCTTTGCGCGGGCTCGTGTCATAGGCCCCAATGGCACCTTCACTTGCTCCACGTGGATAGCTCTCTCGACCTCCTCATCATATTACACACTATCACTTGAAAATCCTTTCTTATCAGGAGAGGGATTGTACACTTGTACAATCTAGAAAATACCATAGAATGGGGCTTTACTTGCTCAAAATTCAAGGTTCTAAAGTAGTATTTATTAACACAAGGAAAAACTGATTTCCTTCATGAAGACAAGTTCAAAATGGTCAATTAGTATTGAAGGATAGGGAAGAGTTTCAAAAACTCAATTCCCGTCAAGTTTGAAAATTTCCAATTTGAGGTTCAATATTTGAAAAATCGTATCTCACTCTTCGTATGTCCAAAATTGGAAAACTTGGTACCGTTAGAAACTGATTGAAAAGTATTAAAAGTTCCTAGAAGACATTTTCCAAGATTCCAAATGGATAACATTCAAAATTCGGCTCAAAGTTGCTGTTTTGGACCATTGAGACAGTTTATGGGTTGGTTTTTGGCCAAATTTGAAAATTCGGAAAAATTCACACAATGCGAACTAGCCTTTGAAATTTGGAACTCAATTAGAGTTACAAACAAAGTTCAAAACAAAACCAGCGGGACAAGAATTGGAGTTTTGAGCACCAAGATATGGCGGCTCAAAGTTACTGAAAAAGTGAGAACGTTAGGCCAAATTCCAGATTTAATTCATGAACGTTGGGACTTTGATTGAACATCGAAACGGACTGGGAATGGCACCAAATTTAGCAGTATTATCCTACCATATAAGGCCTATTCCTCTACCAAATTTCTTAGGAAAATTCATTCGGAAAGTTGGTTAACAAAACCTTCAAAATTTCTAAATCTCCAAGGCAAAGCTGCCTTGCACCTTTAGTTTTCTTTTTCTCAAACCTTTGGCCAATAAAATGCCTAAAACATGTCTCATTTATGATAACCAGGTCTAATAAGGATCAAGACATATTTGGTAGGTGATTTACACCAAGAATTTTGAATAGAAAGTCTCAAATCAAGATTGGTTACAAATCTGTCCAACATGAGGGTTTTCTCCCACAAAGTCAGTTTCGAAATCTGGTCATAAATCACTCAATTCAACTCAGAATTGAACGTGGTTGGTGGCGTTGAAAACTAGATTCATTATCATAAAATTTCTTAGAAGAAATCATTATCAAAATCTGTCCACAACCAGCTCATATGTGAGCATCAATTCACTGCTCAAAACAGAACTCCCAGTGTAGACGTGAAACAGGACAGTCATGTTCAAATGATTTGTATGGAAGACTCAGGTGGAACCAGAATGTACATTTTATACCATTAGAAAGCTAGGAATGTCTAGTTTCTAGTTCCACAAACGACACTCAATTTTGACATCGGGGCAAAAAGTTATAGCCAAAACAAGAACACTGCCAGAGCAGTTACGGGAAAAATTTCCAGTTTTGCTGATTTCCGAAAACACAACATTTGGCCAACCAAATCACGTTATTTTTTTATGAAACTTTTTACACAACTTATACTACATATATACATTATAAACAAGTCATTAGAACCATGAAAAATCACCCTATGGGTCACGGACAACACAGGGGCAGAAATGGAAAAATTTCCCTCTTCACATCCTTTGAATTTCCACCAACAACACAACATTATTCCACTAAATTAAGCACTAAACCAACATTAATAACACCATAATTCATCAAATCAGTCCATCCAACCATAGTGGGAATTCATAGAGCCCACACAATATTTTTCAACATAAATAAGACTACCCACATGCATGCATGAGTTTATAAATGCTATATTACTTCCATAAGACAAGATTTGAGTAGTGGATCATCACTTACTTCCTTAGATGAACCAAGCAGAAATTTTTGGTCCTAAGATGCTCAAGAAAACCGTGAAAAGCAGCCCTCTTTCCTAGCTTGATGTGGTCTCCAAGTGATTAGCTAAGTGTGGTTAAATTTTGGTGTGATTTGGTGGAAGATTTGATGAAGAAATGAGGAAGAATTGGAAGAGCTTCTTGGTTCTTTTTCTTTCTTGATGGCCGGCTGTTGAGGTAAGAAAATGAGAGTTTCAGCCGTGCACTTGAGGTGAGAAAAGAAGGGTTTTGATCTGGTGTGATGCTTCCATGAGAAGCTTAAGAATGTGTGGCCAAAATTGTTCCAAAAGTCAACTAAGGATAGTGCGCGTACGTGCGCGTTTCGTGCTCGATTCCTCTCGAGTTTGTTTCCCTTGTGCTCTAAACCTCTAATGCACTTGTATTCGTACTATTATTATTCACTCTTAATGGTTTAAAAATAATGGTCTTAAGTCCCTCAATTAATCGCGCACGCGAAAACGCGTATTTCTGAATTGTACGTGATAAAGTGGAATTTTCAAGAAATTCTTATAACGATAGTATCACTAACTAATAATTGAACACTTAAACATAAAAATACCTATTTGAAGATTAATGTACTCTCGGATCAAACATAGTCTCGAAAAATATGAACTCCTTATTTCTCGCTAAACGAGCTCTAAAAAAATTAATTTTACTAACGAGGCGTGTTAAAATATAATTGAGACATTATTCCATGTAAATAAGTTTAAAATAGTTGAAATAAATTATTCGGAGAAAATGAGTGAATAAATATTTAATAGAGCCATTAAAATAATACAAAAGTAAGAAAATAAAAATCTGGGTCCTCACATTAGCAACATCCTTAGGTAACTGTAGCCCCCTTTCTTACTTGGTTTAACACAATTTTTATGAAGGATGAAGCCCATTGAACATGAACTTTTGAACTTTGGCTGCTAGTTTGAACTTTTGCTTGTTCTGTTGCTTTGCCATGCTATTTGTTTGATAATTACTGATTCGATAGTGGCCATTTAGAGGCTTGATGAAATTTCAAAGAAAGGCTAATGCTCTTTTAAGGCCAGAGATTTCGCCCAACCTGTTTCTCTTGTCTCTTCTTTTCCTGCAATTTTTTCTGCTTATCTGGCAAGCCATGTGGCTATATTTCATGGCATGATGTTGTTTTGAGCGTTGTCTGTGAATTCTGGGGTGTATAATCTGTGTTTTGGTCTGAAATCTTGGTATTCACTTGGTATGGTTTGCGCATTTGATGAACCCAGAAAATTGCAGAAAAGCTTACAGTTGCAAAAGCCTTCTTCGAAGCTTTGCATGAAGTTTCTGAAAAATTTTTAATTTGACCACCTCTTTTCCATATAATTTCACTATGGCCCAAAATCTGGAAAAATAAATCAATTTTTACCCCTTTTAAGTTTAAATCCTCTTTTTCATATTTCAAGTGGGGCAGATTAGTTCTGGATTTTAACACATAATTAGGCCTTAATAATTTTTGGAAAGATTTATTATCTTATTGGGTTTAGTAAATGGTTTAAGAATTTGGGTAATGTTATTTGGTTGGGCTTTAGAGAGTGGGTTTGATTTATTTTTTCTGAGTTCTTGGCATGGGTTTAGGAAGACAAAACCCATGCATTTCAGTTGGGCTTAATAGGTAAAAAGGATGGGCTGGCCTGCTCTTTTTCCTTTGGATTTCGATTGGGCTAAGATGATTTTTGACCCAAAGAAGAAGTAAAAATGGCCCAAGTGGCCTTCATCTTGCAAGACCAAAAATGAAATTTGCATTTCAATCCCCGATCTTTCAAGTTATTTCACTGTGGTTCTAAAAACTTTAGATTTCCTTCAATTAAGTCCCTAATTTAATTACAATTTGGTCCTTGAACTTTATTTTTCTTTCATTTCTACCCCTAAAGAACGGATTTTCCTTTAATTGCAATTTCTTATCTTATATAGGATTTTCCTCTCATAATAAAGAACAGGTTTCTCTCTGTGGATGTAGGCTCAATGGTGGAACCAAACCATGTTAAATATTTTGTGTCATTTATCTTTCATGTTTGTGGGTTGTTCCTCATTAAATTGTTGTGCACTTGATGTCTCAATAGTTGTTTATTCCGTGTTTGGTGTGAGACCCCAAAATTTTACTTGTCTTTATAACCCTTATGTGAACTCACTTACTTTTGATTCTTGGTTGCTTTAATGGTTGAATTTGAGTCAAGGGAGTAAATTTTGTTAAGAAAAGTTTCATAATGTCAAATTGTTAGAAATTTTTGAAAAAGGCTCTGCGCAGCTTTGGGAAATTGGCTATAACTTCGTATAGGAAAGTCGGAATTAAGTTTCATTTGTTGCATTTGAAACTAGACTCATAGATCTTCCAACGGTGTAAAATTTAGAGTTTGATTCAATCTCTATAAATTCCAGAAAATTGGCAAAGTTGACTGAAAATTCTGCCCTGCACAAGTAAACATAGGAATGTTGTAGTAGCTTATGGCTCAATTTGGACCAACTTATGAGCTAAATTTCTTTGAGGTGTCTTCTAAAGATTATTAGTATTTGAAGTCTAGTTTTTAACAGGCCAAGTTATATGAATTTTTGATATTTATAACTCAAGTTATGATTTTTCTAAAGGAAGGGCATAAGTTAGGGGGTTTTTGTGCATACTAAGGTTTTTGGTGTGTTTTTGGTGCATTTTGGCCGTGTGATCACTTGGTGAGGTATGTGTACTAAATTTCATGGTTAAGAGTGAGTTTTAGATAAGAAAAAGTGTGTGATTAGAAGTGATAATAATAAGTGAGTGAACCATAAGTAAAAACACAAGTACGTGTGAGTTAAGGAAAAACGGCTTGAACCGACGTGCACCGTTTACTACCGATTAAGTGCACCACTTGAACACTACTTTATTACCTTAATCTCTTTGTTATTAATTGAGCAAAATCAGCCCTAAAATATCTCCTAAAGCAGCCAAAATTTTGGACTAAAGAAAAGGGAGAAAAAAAAAGAAGCCATCTTGAGTTGATACTTGTTGGCAATCCATGCAACTTTGACCAAATGATTTTCCTTCCTTCTTATCTTTTTTCTTGGCTCATTTTTCTTCATTTTCCTTCATGTTGGCCGAAATTCTTGGAGAGAAAAACAAGAGAGAAGAAACCTTCCATGTCCACCTTGATCTTGCTTGTTTGAGTTGGAACCAAAAATCTAAACCGATTAAACTTCTCTTTTGGTGGTTGAAAAACTTTGTGTGGTAAAAGTTTTAGAAGAAAGGGTGTAGTTTTCACTTACAAGCAATTATTGGAAGGTATCATGGCTGCCTTTCCTTTTCTCTTCCTTAATCTTGTTTAAATTTGGATAGAAACTTATGTTCTTGGCTTATTATGGTTAATGATTCAGTTTTGGATGATATAATGGAAGGGTTAGCTAGGGTTTACATTTTCAGCCTTGACTATGGTTGTCTACCTAGTAATTAATGGTATTGAGCTAGTAATTGATGGTTTTGATGATATAGGACTTGATAGTATTGAGCTAGAATATAAATTATTAGAGTAGAAGTGAATTTCCAGCTTTGAGGATGAATCTGTCCTATTTCTGACCTACATATTCGTCCATGATAGAGGCTGAATCAGGTATTGTTCAAAACATGAAAGTAGTAGGGAATGGAGTTAACAATCTACCTGTAAATTTCAGCTCAATTGGAGTACTGTAGCATGTGAAATGACTAAAATACCCCTGACTGCCAAAAGCCCTATTTCACAGGCAACTTTCTGATTTCTCTGAGATTCCACATTTTGACCTTGAACATGCACGAACTGGGTGTTGATGTCTTCATAAGAAATGTAGCTCTCTGTCTTACTTCGAAACACCATAAAATGTAATCCAATCCGATAAGCGTAGTTTCAACTGTGACCAAAACGTCAGAAGATGTCAAACCTGTTACTTAGTTATTCTTCTTTAATACTAGTTTCCAGGTTTGATTTTGATAGTTGCATTGCTAGAATTGCCTTGTAGTGGGATGACATTGAACCTAGTGAAGATTACTTATGTGTGAATTTGGGCTGAGTTGAGGAAAATAATGAAGCCATAAATGGCTGGAAAATAGCTAAATACAAAGGGCATGCCGTCCAGATTTTCACTCGAGAATTAAGCATGTGTACTCGCGACTTGAATGAAGATTTGAGGTCGAATTGAACTTGGATTGTCCATGGTATCAAGTCTTCTTTTGAAAAGGTATATAAACTGAAATTTGGCCGAAACTCGTACCCTTAGAAAAATGAAAGTAGTGACCACTCGGAATGTGTTTTCCTCATTTTTTGGACTTAAATGCGAATTCCAAAGTTTTAGTTGCTTCTTTAGCAACACCAAAAGAGCGAGCATGAATTTTCTAGAGTTTGATACGTAACATGAATTGTATCTAAACGAGTTTCATTTACTTGATCTGTTTAAAGCGAAACTCTTAAGTTTCGAACCCTAGTTGATTTCAAACTTTTAAATGATATTGTATCGCAGATTTGGACTCCAACCTAGAAGTTACACCTAAATGTGATTTTGACAAGCACTAAATCTTTGGTAAGTGTTCCTTGTGTCTGTACAATAAGTGACTATGTGACTATTTGTGAATATTTGCTTGAATGTTAAATGCTTTCTAAGGATTACTAAATGGATTTTCGATGGGCGAGTGTGAACTTTATCGCACTCGACCCAAGCCAAAGTGAATTTTCAATGATTGAATGCTACTTGTGCATGAATGTAAGCCTTTTGGCTGAATTGGGCCCTTTCCCTTCATTGCCAGCCGACTCGAACCAGAAGCGGACTCGGTCGGGCGGTTGGTGACCCTCACTGGGCTTTTAGCTCATTCCACGCCATTTGTTTTCCTTACAAGGGGTACGAGCGAGGCGTGAGACTGGTACAAGCTAGCATAGTCTAATTTTTTAAATTTTGCGATTGTACTCGCGCTAGTGCTCGGTTAGGGTTGAATGTATCTGGAATTCACAACTTTTGTTATATTTGGGATTGTATGAATGTTTGGGAAAGATATGAATGTAAGTACACGTTCCAAGTTTGGGAACTGTTATTTCACTTATTCTTGAGGTTATATCTTATTTTATTTGTTAAGAGTGATTGAGTTCTGGCGAGAGCTGGGCAGGCGGTCCGTCAAACCCTGGGGTACGCCCTAGGGGGAGATGTCACAGACTCCACTGGGGACTTTTAGAGAGTCCAAGCACTGGGCTTAGTCGATCCTTTTCTTTCTCTAACTTTTTTTACATATCACATTGAGATGGTTAGGTTGCATTTTTCTTTTTCTTTTTTCTTTCTTTTCTAGAATTATTGCAATTCACACGCGCAATTGCCTCTTGTTTTCCGTGTATGTGATGAATAATTTATTTACTTTCATTTATGTTATTGCACATTTGCATTAGGGGTGGGAGGAATATCACCTTAGAGCCTTCACGTGCGCTTGATATTAATCCCTCCACTCAAAGGAGCATTTCATATGTACATACACTGTTTCTTTATAACCCTTCATCTCATTTTCTTTTTAGTGGTTGTCACAGCACTCCTCCCTGTTATGATTAGGATCGATCCACTTGGACATATGGTTGTGGCACAACGTGCGCATAGCAATGTGTGAGGGATCATTTGAACCGCCGACTGAAAGCCTTGGGATTGATGACACTTCGCCTCTTGGTCTGAAGGTTTGGGAGCCTAAAACCTTAACGAGTCTAGATGTATTAGTGAGGCCAACCTCATGCATCCATACTAGAAATTACTTAGGATATAGTCAACCTTACCCGTTTAGGAACACTAAACACGAGGGAAGGGATTCTACCTCTCTTTCTTTACTTCACATTTTTTGTATCATTTTTTTGCTCGAACGTGTTATGTGTTATTTATTAAATTAACCTCTCTTTGTTTTCTCTTCTTTTGTATTCACAAACCTTAGAAAATAAGAGTCCTAACATGGTACTCTTTTAAGAACCCACCTTAATAGATAGATTCTTACACGTTTGAATTACGAGTTATTGCATTTTAATACCTTCATTGACATATAAAAAGGAGGTTCCTCTAGGTCATGTTTAATTTCGTTACTGCATATTTACTCGCTTTAATAAATTGTGATCATGCATTAACCTTATAGGGAATGCCACTTAAGGAATCCCGCATTAGTAATAAACTATCCTTTTGTCTCGGATATATAATTCAAAGAGATTTGCATGTTTATATTTTTATATCATCCAAAGGGGTAGTGTACAAGGTAAGGTAGGATCCGATCCCTTCCACGATGATGGCATTGAAAATGATAGAGCAGTTTTTGCACATTAGAATATAAGCCTCTAATATTCACTTTTTTGGTCATTTTGTCAAAGTTGATAAAGTCCCTTTATTAAAGGATATTAAGTCGAAGAAATTCAGAAATGATTCCTTATTGTTGAGATAATATATATATTGAGGCCAAATCTTGATTTTAGAAATGCATTGCAACGAAATTTGTGAGATTTGAAACTACAAATGGGCGGACAATCCAGTTGATTTTCGAGTAAACCATCAATTCCATCCAATCCATTTGACTAGTTTATTCACTTTTGGAACGATCCAGTCAATTTTTGAGTAAACCATCAACTCCATCTAATTTATTTGATCAATTTATTCACTTTTAGGGCAATCCAGTCAATTTTTCAATAAACCATCAACTCCATTTGATCAATTTGATCAATTTATTCACTTTTAGGATAATCTAGTCAATTTTTGAATAAACTATCAATTTCATCCAATCCATTTGACTCGTTTATTCTCTTTTAAGGTTTCGATCTATCATTCACTGAAGAAACTAGTTGAGACATTGCAATCATTTCAAGAGTAAATTCTTTCATACTAAATTGACTTTTAACATCTCTCCATGTATCAACCAAAACAGTCAATCCATTTAGACTTTGTCCTCAATCTGTTAAGTCAGATATCCTCTACCATTTCAATTGGCCAAATTTTTTTAAATTATTTTTTTAGTCAAATGTCAATAAATTGATCTGATCCATCATGTATTATATGATGCTTACCCCAGAGGATTGCATTTTTCATACTAGGCCAACTCTTGGCATAAAAGGGCTCACCTATAGGACATGCATATCGATTTTATAGTTTTGCTTACTAACTCTGGATATTTTTTCTTTTATTTTTTCCCCTCCTCTGCATTTATAAAAGATGTTTCAATAAGGTGAAAATATTTTTTCTATATCTGATAACAATTTTGGTCTAATAAATTTTGAAAAATTACAAGTATTACTTGATTTTTGGGCAGATTCTATAATGTAAAAACATGAAAAATCCATCTAAAAACTCTACTCTAAAGCATTTAAGAGAATTCATGATGTAGTTGTTCCAAAAAAAAACTCTTGATTTGTTGCTTCTAACGCATTTTGTCTTAAAAGAAAGAAAAGAGAAAAAGTGTGTGTACGTGTGAATTGGAGCTTTTTAGAAATTTCCTCTTTCCTCATTTGTATTATAGTTGAAATTTTTTTTTAAATATTTGTAATAATATAAATTTTTTCATTTAAACAATTATTTTTTTGTATATAATCATGTACATTTCATTCTTTATTTATTCATTGGGAGATTTCATGATGGATTTTAAAAAATAAGACTAAGTTGAGATTTCTAACCTCTTGCATGAAAATTCATAAGTGTGTGTTTAATTTTTTTAAAAATCTTTGCATGAGGTCATTCAAACTTGGTAGTTTGTCTTAAAAAATCAACCACGATACTTTTTTCTTTCATTTTACAATTCATATTTGGTCCACTTCTATTGACCCTCCAAAATCAGTCACCTTGGTTTACAAGTTTCAAAGTGGGGCAATCTTTGCTTTTAAAAAGGCCCACTTTGTCTAATCAGATTCAATCCACATCTAAATGAAAGCAAAAATGTACATTATTCTTGTTTGTTTTGAGAATTTGGAATGATACTTTAGGCATTCATTTCTCTATCTATATAGATTTTATCATTTGCTCTTCCATTTGAACATTTAAAAGTACAATTTCGTTTCAAATGAGAGCTTTAATGATCATAATCTTACATTGAAAAAAAAAAAGGAATGAATTCTCCCAATGGGTTATTCTTTACTTTGGTTGTCTTGTGAAATAAGAATGATGCTTTGGCCATCATTTCTATTATCTAAACACTGTTTATCCATTATATCTACATTTTTATCTTAAACTGGTGGTTCGGTTCAAAAGCACTTATGATCGCACCCCGCATCGGGGAAGGAAGTTTGAGAATTTTTCAAAATAGCAAAGATGCTTTTTTTTTTTGAAAGGGACATGAAGTATGAAAAAAAAAGAGAAGAAAAAGGGGCATATATCTTTTAAAAGTTTGGAAATTTTCAATTCTATCATTGGTATTTGGGATTTCGGTATTGGCAAGACAAAAAAAAAAAGAGGAGAAACAAAGAAAAAAGAGAAAAGAAAATGAAAAGAAAAACACAAAGAGATTCAATGCTGAAATCCCTCTAGTGATTGATGATAAAAATTAAAATAGAGTCCAAGATCTTTGAATCCAAAACTGGGGCAATTTTGGAAGGAATGCAATTTTAAGTGCAATGTCTTTGAAAATCTTGTTTCTTTTAGCTATCGTTGTCAAAGCCACATTACAAACTCATAAAGTTCATTGCTGACTTATATCTTTCATGACAACTTGAAGTAAGGATCAGACCTCTAAGGGATCTACCAATCACTTATGATCACAGGGTTATAACATGTTTTATATGTTTAGTTATCTCTTATCCATATATTACAAATCTATAAAACTTATATGTTAACTAAGTTTTCTCAAGAAATAAAAGCAATAAACCATTTGCTTTCACCAAAATGTGATATTGAATAGGTTAGACTTAATCTGGGCACAAAAACAAGACAGATCCTGACATATCGTTTCTCTTAGCCACATCAAAATCAAGAATAATATCCGATTGTTTGGTCCTAAATGATGAGCTAATAAAAAAAGTGATCATTTTCTCTAAACACCGATCGTAAAGTAGGAAGGAATTGTTTGGAACCTAGTCTTGTTTTGAGAGATTCATCACAGAGTCTTCTACATGAGTTTGAACACGACATTTAAAATTCATCATTTGAAAAATGCAATTTCTATTCACATTGCATGTTAGTATGTGATTATTTTTTCTAAATTTTAGGAAATCCAGTTTTCTTGTTTTGTCCAAATAAATGGATAGTCAGTCGAACAAAATTTTTTGCAATTAAAATAAGTCCAAATTGGAGTAAATTTTTGTAATACATTTGTGGGATTCAACCCAAGAGTCAAGTAATATACTTTCGAATCGATCATTCAAAATTCAACTTCGATAAGACTACTCCTTTCATGAATAGTAATTGCATCATTTTTCAAAATAAAGTAAAAATTTTTTGTACATGTTGTACTTTGAAAAATCCCATTGGTGTAGGTGTTTATGGCTAAAATTGACGAAGAAGTGCAAGTCAGAATCTTGTAAATTTGAAGGTCAATCACAAATTAAAAAATGGACAATAATATTATATGATAAAGTGAAAGATTGGCTTATTTATTCAGAAGGAGTATATACTTCAGCAAAAAAAAGAAGAGGGAAGTCCAGTTAGAATTAAATTGGGGCAATTTTTTTTGTCTTTATCAAAAAAGAGCCCTAGACTGGAGCAAAACGTTGAAAAATGCGATTTTAAAATCTATCTCAAATCCACTGTATGATCTGCTTTCAGACACCAATCGTTATTTTGTTGGTTTTGAGTTTTATCCCACCAATCTTTATTTTGTTGGGTTTGGATTTTTCAAAGTACAGCATGTACAAAAATTTTTTACTTTATTTTGAAAAATGATGCAATTACTACTCATGAAAGGAGTAGTCTTATCGAAGTTAAATTTGAAGGTCAATCACGAATTAAAAAAGGGACAATAATATTACATATGGTTGTTCGATGGCACTTTTTCTATTGGAATACATATGTTTTTTATCTAGAGAAATAATGATGTTACTAAGAATTTTTTTCTTTTTTTTAATAATACTGTATGTCATAAGCATATGCTATGTTGTATGAAGGAATTATGTCATTGCATGTGTTAGAGTTCACTGGGTTTTCACAAGTAGAAAAATCGAAATTCTACATAATTTTATTGTAGTATTTGTTACTTACATAGAATGGTAATTTTTTCTATACAATGAAAAATACTATTATGAGAATATATGACCTTTATAGAAAGCTAGACGGAGAGAACTGCAATTGGAGTTTTGGTGTTTAAATTTGATTTAAATATGAATTGCAAACTACTCTCGCTACTAAAGACCAACTATTGTCTGTGTGTAGCTTCTCTCTCTAGACCAATAGTCCATCGTAGAAGAGTGAAAAGCTTTACCTTCTAGCTTTTGGTTGTTATTTCCCTTGAGGTTCTAATAGCATACTTGGATCTATTTGCAATGTTTTTGAATTACCTTATGTTGTATTCCGTCCTTGGGAAATCATACACTAGACATTGAAAGATTAGCACCTTTCAAGTATATGACTTTTGTATAAAAGCATAAAAACACACTAAAACAAAGTTGTTTCAATGCTTTAAATAGGACTTATTTTGTATTTGATTTTCTTAAGCAACATGTATTAACATATTAGATATATGATTTCAAATTTTGTAGAACCTGACTAAGCCTAGTAAACTAAAATGCAGCTGATAAAACCATTCCAAAAAATTGGAATCCAAACCTCCAACTGTACAAGAAACGCAGAATCTTTAATGTAGCTATTAAGTTTGTGTCTGAGCAAGTATCAAGGTTCAGGGATTTTCTTTCCTGGTTACATTATACCAGATCATGTTGCAGTCCTTATAATTTTCTCTTTGGTATGTCTAAACTCTGTTCAGTTGGAAAATCTTGATAGCTCTCTTTATTATGGATACAACAGACTGCAATGTGTATTATTTAAACTCTGAAGCTTCAATGCACCTTAACTTTATTACTCAATTAACACATTTAACTACCCTCTGCTGCACTGTAATGGTTTTCTTTTTCATTTGCTTCATACATTAAACAACATGGCCTTATAAATGGAGATCAAAGACTTATGCATTCGTGCTTCCATTTCCGTCTAACCCCTCTAGCATAAACCATCACTTTTCCAATGGATAGATCTAAAATCCTTTCCAAAATGGGAAGCAGTGGGAACATATAAGATTAAGTTTTACCTTTGCAGACTTGATAAGGCATGAGTCCATGCTACAATAGCTAAGACATCAGAAGAAGGAACAACTATATACTATATCAGCAGAAAGTTCATTGAAGATTATCCAATGGTGGTTGAAATACATAGGTGAACCATCTCTATACTCTATCGCCTCCGTCATTCAATGGTTGCATAACGTCATTGATATCAATCTAGAAGCTTTTGCAAATGCAGGTATCTACACGTTTTAAGCTTTTTTTTGTCCTCAAGATGAAAATAATTTCTTTACTTATTGCTAACTATAATGGTGAAAGAAATGACCGCTCAAGAAGTTCCCCAAATACTAGAAGGAAGACCTTTGCTTCTATCAATTCTATCTATCAAAGTACAAGTACAAGCTGGTATAGTTTTGCATTTCCTCACTTTATTAACTCTCTCTTTTATTTTTTTGTGTGTGCACTTACTGATCACCTTTTTTTTGGTGCATTTATTGGATCTACCAGAACTGGCAGATCTAAGGCTAAATGAAGATAGGATGCCAACTATAACTCTTGCAAATGGTCACAAATACTATCACGTTGGTATGATCGGCAGATGTTTTGATCAAAATTGAAACCATTTCGTTATTGATCATGAATGCTGCTCTTTATTCCACAGTCCAAGACTTCCTTTGTTGTACTGGTGTTTGATCGAAAAGGGTTAGAAAAGTTGTATCCATGGCACTTTGTGTTTTGCATTTGATTAGGCACCTGGTTTATGCTAATTCTATTTCAACAAAATGCACTTCATTCGCTGCATTTCTATTTTCAATATAGCATAAGTTCTTGTTCGAAAAATGTTTCCACAGCACTAGAAGTTTAACGTTTAGCAAGTTGTTGCAATTATTTAATGATTCAAGCTTTGATAAAGGATGTTTAGCCACAAAATTCATGTTAAGCTACTCGCTGCACTTATCAAGCTTTGAAAGTAAATGTTTGAAGTGTTTCTTTGGTTACTTTAATGTCCTCTTTTTCTCTTTTAACTAATAACTAGTCATTGCAATTTCTTTTACAAATAGTTTCCATACAAAACAAATTACTAAATAGGCTTATCTCCATAGACTACACGTTTAAGTATCCAACCCTTTCGAACTTTACTAATAATCAGCATACTTTTTCTTCTTAAATTACTATTTTTATTACTTCAAAACTGTGTCAGGTATTTTACATTTCCATCACGCGAAACGCATTTATGCCTCCTAATTCATTTATCAAATGCCATTGTTTCCTCTTTTATTGGTTGCTTTTGGCATGAATTTAAGTCCTTGAGGTCCCTCAAGGCGGACGAACAGCAATCAGTCTTGAGGTCAAATTTTCATCAGCGCAAATTTTCTTTCCTTTTTCTTGTTAAACGCAAGACAATATTAACCGCCGAAGTGGACGTGTACGACACCTATGCATGAAACAAACAGTCCCTTCCCAACTTACTCTACACATGAAACAAACACCTATGCATAAAAGCAATTTCTTGTTTCCCAATTGCTATTATCTGTTCTCGTCGCACAGGCATCTAGCAGCTTGTAGAGCAAAATAAGTAAGGATGATGTCAGCACCTGCTCGTCGAAGACACATCAAAGATTCTAACATCACTCTTTCCTCGTCAATCATTTTAAGAACGCCACCAGCTTTGATCATAGAGTATTCTCCTGAAACCTGGATAGAAGGGGGGAAGATAGGGCCAAATTAGATATAAACAAAACCATAGATGTTAACTGATTTATGCAAATCTGAAAGAACAATCATTCATCTAGTATATACTTTCAAATTCCTGAGAAAGTAACTTTTTTGAAGCATCAATGGGATACAGATTAATTTTCACCTCATTTTATGCAAAGTACAAACCATGCACAACTAATTGGACCATACTGGCTCTAATTCCAAAGGCATTGCTTTCGTAACTTTATATCCCAAGGAACAACACATGTTTCATGTTTCAGTGTGATTAGTACCAGAAATCAACAGTTACAGCAAAATTGGATTGTGTGCCAAAATAGAACAGCATTTTTGCTCCCTGTAATTGAGCCATCCATCCAGTCTTATAGAAAGAAAAACTGCTTAAGTTCCTCAGTATGATCACTAAATTCAATCACAGAGATAAATTGATAGGAATAGGTCCAACCTCTCTGACGTAAGCTCAAGTAATGTATAACCATCTTATCAATTAGAACTTGACCCTTCACTTGGAATTAAATCTTCATTCCTATGGCTGTCACTTTTGAAACTTGGCCATTTTATCTCATTATTTGTATCATATACAACTCAAGTAAACAGAATATATCACCCCAAATGAATCATCCTCCAACCACAATATCTCAAACAAAAATAAATCAATAAATACCAATATTGCTATCCACAAGAAAGCATTATGCTTATAATGTGGAAACAAAGATGCATCAAGGCTGTTTCCATGTTATAACTATGAGTTGGGAAGCAGAACTTGCAGCAAAAATACAAGAAGTTTGCGGGAGATTTTTTGTTTGGGGGGGGAGGGAAGAGGAGGATTTCACGAAGCCATTAACATTCAAATAATACACTTAAAATGGTCTTCTTTTCTGATTAATCATGCACTACCCATATCATTTTAAAGAATTTTAAGATCCAAAAATCGAAGTGAAGTCCAGCTGCAAGTATGTATGCCCTTATGATGCAACAAACAAGAGAACAGGAAGAACAAAACTAATGGGTAGATGCATGAACTAAGTAGCATAGAAAGGGTTTTATATCAAGTGACATCATTGGGCTTATTCAACATGCATTTGTCAGACATTGTTCCTAAAATGTTAGATAGCCAATCAATACATGAGTATAAAGATCAAGTACTCTACCAAAATCAGTAGTATGAAGTACTTTATATCACTTAAAAGTTGAGCCCGAAAATTTTGAATCACAGGAGAGTTTCATGTCAATGAGGAATCTCGAACTTTTAGGATTGTATCTATTCTAAATTTGGCTCATCGGTTGTTTAATTCTACAGTCTCCACCTTAAAGGAGTAATTGTTTCAATATTGACTAATCGTTGTGAATGTTTTCCCTAGCCATTCTCCTCTGTAATTTTCTGTGTTACTGACCCAGTATCAGACCCAATTTCATCAGGATGAATGGTCATATAGCTTTTCCTGCAATTAAGTTAGTTCGTGTGCTCATGCGTTGAACTCGCTCATGTACTTATGCCTTGAACCCATCACTCCAAAGATAAAGAAAATAAGAGAACACAAATGAACAATGACAACAGATCATCCCAAACTTTCTTTATTTCCATTGGTTATTTCCTCATTCTTGTGGAACCTGTGCATTCCATCTTATTCAATCCCCAATTTCCATACCCTTGTCCTTGATCAAATTATCACAGCAATTTAGGTGATTTATAGGTGTTAATCTTTCAATTACCTAGAGCTTTATCTTCTTTGTTTCTCCTATTTAGAGAAGCAATTAAGGCAAAAAAAGAAACACGTTTTCATTAATGACTTTCTTAGTTACTATGCCCATGAAAATATTCTGTTCACAATAAGAATTGTAGAATTGGAATCACATTTCAAAACATATTTGCTCCACTTGTATAATGAAGCTGGCACAAGATTGATACTGCAATTCCTATATCAATTTCAGAGTTGAAAATCTAAAAGCATTTCAGGTACCTGATAAGCAGCAATTGGCAAAGAAGAATTGTCACGAAGAAGCCGTATAATATCTAAATAAGGTAAACCAGGTTTCACCTGCAGCACAGGTATCACCAAAAGTCAGCAAAGCAGTAAAAGAAGTAAGGATTTGCAGTCAGATAGATGCAGAAAGCAAAACCTACTAGAAGGATATCAGCTCCCTCAGCCTCATCTTCACTGGTCTCAATAAGAGCCTCCCTATAGTTTGCGGGGTTCATCTGATAACTGTGTATGCCAGAAGAGAACTATGTCAGAGGACTTTCTCAAAGACAACATCTTGAGAATGTGACAAAAAACTTTCACAAAGTATGGTACGTTTTCTTGTCACCAAAACGGGGATTTGAGTCCAATGCATCTCTGAAAGGGCCATAAAATGAGCTTGCGTACCTACAATACCGTTTAAACAAAATTCAAGGAACCAATAAGAAACTCAACAAAATACAGCTATCAGAGTTGGATTGATAGATATTTTAACGAGTTACTAGTTTGCTGACCATGGTATATGGATGAATAGTTTTTCCGGTGAAAGCAGCTTGTGACCAACTCATGTTTCAAATATTACCAAGATCAAAGAAATAAAGAAATGTTGGCACAGGGAAGCCATGAGTTAATTGTACCCTCTCATAAATGAAGTTGATTATTCTCTCCCTCTTTCCACTGATCAGGAATGCATCCATATTATCAGGTAAAGCATATAAAGGGCAACCTATGCCTACAAAAACAAAAAGCTAGAAACTATGGTGACAGATAATGCCTCTGTCAAACTAAGGTTGCTAAAATTGAATTCCTGCAGTCCCATTGTCTGGTAAGATGATTATTTTTCTAGTATATTTCCAACTGTCTGCAAGTTTCAGATCTCATATAGAAATTTGGTAGTATAAAATTAATATTATTCGCACAAAAAAAAAAAGAAAAACTGTTGCAAATCTGGAATATCTTTTTCTATGTATATCCCATGATTTTCTGCTATATCCCATGATTTCTGCTCTATTTTAGGATTGAATAATTTACTCCTAATGTATTTTAGGATAGAATAAATTAGCTCCTAATTTTTAGGAAATTACAGATTTCATGGAATTGATAAAAGTCAAATTCCATTTGTATAAATGCTGTACAGAGCCTAGAACAAAAGATATGACAGAACAATTCAGTTTTTCTTTTTGTTCAAAAACAGATTACTATTATTCGCACTGCAAAAACAAAAAGTAAGATCACAATTATTCAAACAAACATCAATGTCAAATACACTGCTAAAAATGCCCTTTGGCATGAAGAAAAGATTCTTTTTTTGGGGGGGGGGGGGATTGGGTGGGATGGGGCAGAAAGATATTAGAGAGTAGATTGATGTGAAACTTGTCAAAGTAATGATAAATCAGTCATTCACATATCAGTTTAAGCAACAGATTACTTGGCCGTGTAGGACATTATGGACACATGCTGGAAGCCTTCACTGTCAAGGGCTGCTCGAATTGCTCCAACCCGACCATCCATCATATCACTGGGACTAACAACATCAGCCCCTGCCCTGGCCTACATTTTAGAGACATCAAAACATAAAAGAGAGGGAGATCCTGAAAATTGAAAATGATCGCAAGCTTGATGGAATGCGGGTAGGATCCCAGATATATCATGTACAAATTTGAGAAATCTCCCCAAGGATGCCGTGCAAATCAATATCTAGAAACTCAGAAGAAGAGATATGCATCTCATATTGATTATTACCAGGACATCAGGACAGAAGGGGAAAAAAATGCTTGATAAGTTTCCATAGAAGACTTAGATACCTGTGCAATAGCTTGCTTACACAACTGGTGGACAGTTTCATCATTCATTATGACTCCTGCAGATATTTAAATGAGTATAACAATTAATAATACCCATAAAACAGCTTCTAAAGGAGTTCCAATCAATTAGAGAATACTTGAAGGTGCTGAAGCTGAGAACCACAACTGGTAGAAAAAGCCCAACACTCTTTTGGCTAATCACTAATTAAGACCTTTCCCACAATAAAAGAGTTGGATAAAATTCTTCCACTTTATTCTTTTTCCATGTTTTACTTATAATCCTCAGAAATCCTTCAATCTATGAAAATATTTTCATGATACTAACAACAAAGCATTGGCTATGAAATTTATCATTGATACGAAGAATAAAGCATTTCAAATTTCATTTCGCTCAACTTATGTAAATAGTGAGCCTAACATATATCATCTATGATCAAAAGTGCAAGCTACAGTCTGTTGAAGTTACATGTTCAAATTGCAACTACAAGCCAGTCTACTGCTTGACTATTACTATGAAAACTTCAATACTGCACTGACATTGTAATTCGCCTGTCAAATGGAGCTTTTAGTTCTCAAACAAGTATAAAGTCCAACCTTTAACAAGTGGTACATCAAACTTAACAGCTTTCTGATTGTTACACATGATTTTCAGTTTAAGTTGATATGTTTGAGACATGAGACAAACCTAAGGTTTTAGTTTTCCTTTATTTGGGTGGGGTGATAACTTAAAGAATCCCAAGATGCTCCAGTATCTACTATACAAGAGGGCCAAAATATGAATGAAAGTTACAAATCTTAGTAGGATATTTTTCTAGAGGATCCCTTATCCTCTTCATTTGTGGCTTCTCAAAGTTCTTTCTACAAATTGAAATTTTTTATCTGCATTATGACAATGGAAGTTCATCATCCAGATTTAGGTATGGCGTTACATAACCATATCCAGTAGGAATAATTTTGCAAGTTGTGCCAAAGCTTGAGCGTAAGTACTTGTATAAGAACAGTCATCCTCAAACTTCAAAGGGATTAAGTATATGAACATTGTGCAGTTTCTCAGGCCAAAGATGTCCTCAAGAAAATTGCATACAGTATATTCCTATTACATGTACTTATAAATATAATGTGCAAGAGACAACTATGCTTCAATAAATAGTAGATAACCAGAAGAATCATAATGGTAGACAAATCCAGTGCGCAACTATGAAAGAATCACTAAAGCGAATCAGAATGCTGGGAAATTTGGAAACTATTACAAGCGAAATTCGACCTTGAATTCCAAAGTAAACATGACCATTCAGAAATGATCAAAATTTTAAACTAGGTTTATTCAGCTGTTTTGTATATGTTTTGAGGCAGCGGGAGTTTAGTAACGTGGCCTATAAGCTTCCCAGTATGCAACTTATAGGAATGCAGTTTTGTGGCTCCATCATAGCCTAGGCCAGCTCTCGCAATGTAGTCATGTGCCGTCAAATCTGGGCCATGAACTGTGCTCAGTTCAAGACAACTACAGTATTTCAGCTAATAAAAGAATGTTGCCATAACACCGCCACAACATATTAAACATCCACCTTCATTAATCTTTGAATACCACATACCAGAATAATTGTTAACATAAAACCCTCACCTACTTACACAGTATTTCCTTCAAACAAAAAATCCTTGGGGCTACATCAAGCTTACTGCTAGTAGCTTTTGTTTTCTGCTGCAATCAGAAATCCTACACCAATCTACTTATGACAAAATAATCAATTATTCTTTTCTTCCACTAAAAGTGCCAAACATCAAAACATTAACTTATACCAAAAATGTGTGTTAAATTTGACTTATATTGTACAACTGCATTTGTCGAGCTATAACATCCAGTCTCAAGTGCTTCGTAACAAAGCCACCGCATTTACAACTCTCTTCCAAATTAGTATCATTGTGCTGCTGCAGTTTATCATACACTTGTACAATATTTGACCACATCTAACAATTTACACACTTCTTAGGCTAATTTAGTTGCAACAATTTCAGAGAAGAATTAAAAGACAAAAGGACACATGACAACACCAAGGTACAAGGGGGAAAAACAGACAAAATGGGAAATCAAACAAATACATTGCTTGTGCCATGTCTCTTATTGAATTCAAAAAGAGTAGGTTCATGTTTTATTAGAACCTAAATCTGCAAATCCACTCAAAATAGATAGCCAGGCCAAATTCGCTTAAGTGCCCCATGAGAGGGAACAATGGACCACCAAGGAGAAACTTTTAAAGTGCATGCAGTAGAAGTTCAATAGTACTCATAAACAACCCCACCATTAAAACAAACAAGAAAAGCATACATCAATATACTTAAAAGTGAGCAACAGCAATAAGAATAAATTTATCAATTCATCCCTAGCTTCGAGAAAGTGGGCAACAAATCAATGCAGAATTTAATCCTAGGATTGGAGCAAAAAAGTAAATCTTACCATCTTCCCTCACAATGCCATCATGCCCATCTGAAGAGTAAGGGTCTAAAGCAACATCTGTGTAGATAACCTATTAATTGATGTGTCAGACAACATACATTCCTACATTCGAATGAAAAAACCAACAATGAAGTGTTACAACATACAAGATCTGGATATTTGTCTTTGAGCAGTCGAATGGCACGAGGTACTAATCCATTCTCATTGTAAGCTTCATCTCCTGTGGGGGACTAAATGAAGAAAGATGATCAAATTCATCATTTACTTAATCCTGAAGGACAGTCTTAAACAGAATAAGCAAGAACCTTCAGAGCATCTGGAACTTTAGGGAACAGCACAATGCTGTTGACACCAACATCTCGAGCTTTGGAGACCTGCATCAGAACAAGATTAACAAATGACTTCTTGATCTTTTGGACAGATTATTTTAGCCAGAGCAGGAAGGGATATGACAACACACTCAATGTCACATGATAAACCATTCACTAAGGTAGGCAAAATGAAATTTAAAATCTCCTCAGAGTTCCAATTTAAAATCTGACCCTTCAGGTAGCCTTTGTTACATGACCTCAGGTTGGAGTATCAGTACGGGTATGCATCTAGGTGTTAGGCTTGATAATCTTCTATAACATGATATTGGCAACATGGATACCATGCAGGACACACTTTTATGAGTATTATCAAATAATATTAGTGGAAACTTTGTAGGTGTAAGCTGTAACCTTCACTTGGTATATCTGACCTATGTATTTCATGTAACTGCTCAACTGTAACTAAATGGATATTTTTTTCTTCGTTCAATATTCTTTGTAAATGTACTTATTTACGTACACTAATAAGATCATTTCTGTTTCAAATAGGTAGTTAAAGTAGTTATGCCTAGCTGCCAGAAAGTTACTAAGCGCTGGAAGTCAATAGTGACAGTTCCTCCATATCTGAATAAAGGCACAGAGCTACTATTGTAATCTTATTCTGGATGTATAAACTTTTGAATAACCAATTCTTCTGTCCCATTCTGTTCTATCTGCTTCCTCTCCACTCTCATTCTGCCATGCTCTCTTCTGTTAGTAGGGATCATAGCAGCTGGTATCGGATCTTCCAGTCCTTGGATCTTGAAGTTTTGATTTCCCTCCAACGGCTGAGGGAACTCAATTGTACTCTCTAAGGAACAAGTTAAGACCGGAAGACTCATTTGCAGAATTATATGTACTCCATTAACGCGATTCTAAAGTCTGCAGAAATGAAAACTTTCATGGCAACCATTACTACTTTTATGAAGAAAGAGGAATTCTTGCTATTCCTACAGGCTAATCACAAAGATTCAGCAGGGGACATAGACAAGGAGAAGGTGGTCATTTGGTTACAGAAAAAGGGGAAACCATTTCCCCAAATTTTGTGGGCATCAAGCCAGGGAATGTGACAGGAAGTGTGTGAAGCTTTTCCAGTCGTATGGCATTACTGATTCCCAAAAAATGTAGATGGCAGAAATCCATTTGGAGAAGAAAGTAAACATCTGGTTCCAGAATCTAAAATTGGACAGAGTGGAAGGAATTTAATGAGGAAGAGGTAGAGGTATTGGTAATTTGGGGGATGAAGATGGAGTGCAAGAACTCAACAAGCTACAGCAAACCTCTTCAGCTTTGACTTATGAAGAGAAATTTCAAGAATTGAAAGCCTTAATTTTGCTTAAGAACCCAGGGTTGAGTGAGAACCTATCACTTTGCAAGCAGCCTTGAAGTTGCTAGATAGCAGCAACAAGCTCTTATGGACTCACCAAGACAAATAAAACAGTAACTAGGTCTGCCCCTTTTCCTAAGTCAGGTTCGGGATCAAGTTTTCAGATGAGCAAGGATTTCATTTCTCAGGCTGTGAGTTTTCATTAACCAAAAAAGATAAATGATTGGGTGGCAGCATGCCACTGTGGCACCATGCTACTTCCTTGATTGGTTCTCATAAACACTGAGGAGCATCAAAAGAATGCCTAGATTGTAAAGCAGTACTCTGAAGACAAGATCCAAGAGCACCATCTCAAGTCAAAGCACCCAAAATACCCTCAACCATATCCGACACAGATCCCAAACTAGCATCCATGACAAATCCGTTGAGACAGGTACATAGGCGATGGCTATTGAGTTGATGTAAGACAGTACAAAAGGAACTTCACTCATGAGAAGGTGTTCATGAAGCTGCAAAAATGACAATAAGCAAAAAAATTGACCTTTGAAAAGCTAACATTACATCATCTGACAGATTCAAGGTCCTATGAATGAGGCCTTGGTTAATGAACAATGAAATAACCAAGATTGAGGCCCAAAAGCATGACGTCGTAGACTCAAGTCTTGTTTATAGACATAGGCAAGAAATGCAACTTGACAGCAAAGCAAAACTGAAAGTGATTTTCAAAAGAGAAGACACTATATGCTAAGCTTGTTCATGTTAACCACTACTGAAAATATCTAAAAAAACTATGAATAAAGAAATTTAAGCAAGATTACTAGCATCTAAGGAACTTCAGAAAGCTGATTCTGAATCCAACTAAAACTCCTTTAAAATCATGCAAGCAACTAAAGACCATTAGTGCTGCTGAATAAGAATTATGAGCATCTTGATTCACAGCCAGTGGAAGCAAAACATGATTTGATTGGAAAAGCATGGAAAACATGCTTCAAGAAAGAAAAAAGATTAACTGCAACTATTCATGCGTGCAATAAAAGACAAAACTAGAACACATCTAGAGATGGATTTGGCTAAAAGTGAGAAAGCTACTAAGTCTTTTGACTTCTCCGTAGGTACCCCAGACCCAAAATTGAATGGGACTACATCTTTGCTAACATTAAAACAAAAGATTCAGAAATTCCTATAGCTGATGTGGTTGATGTTTGTGAGGTTGGAAGATAGCCTGTAGTTCAGAATTTCACAAAAGAGACCACAACTGAAAAACAGAAGATTTATTTCACATGAATTTCCAACAAATGTAATAATTACCAAAAGGTGGAAGTGCTAGAAAAAAGATCTCATAAAATCACTGAAGAAACTGAAAAATAAATGGCTAATTTAAAGATATTAACTCCCCTGAAGATGACTAAAACCCACTCCAATACTAAAATGCTGCACTAATAAATTCCTGCAGCCCAGATAGTCTTCAATCTTTTTCTGAACTCCTAACCGTATCACATGTGGAGAATATTTTAGCTCATGCAACAGCTAATGGAGATAAACAAAAAGGCCCTAACTGAGGTTTTCTCTCAAAAATAGGAACCTCTTACAGATAAAAAGGATGTTTTGATGGAAGATAAGCTCAAAGAAGTAGATTTGAAGGTACTTAAAGCAACAGCTCATGAAGATATCAAGACTACCATCTTATTTCTACAAGGAAAGTCCACTTATTTTCATCCCTCTTGTATTCAGATACGACAAAGAGTTAATAAGCAGTGGATTTTGATTCTTTCGGATTTCAAAGCTCAAGATCAACTTTTCACCACGAATTGAAGCAGAAAACTAAAGCCTCAATAAGATATCAAATTGATCTAAGCACTTTAGCCCTCATATCCAAGCTACTAGTAAGGCCCAAGCACAAGCTAGTTACTGCCATAATTTGATACCTCAGACAAAGCAACGCCTTAGTGAACTTCTTAATTTGACTCCTTCAAGCTGTGTTTTGTGTGTAGTTCATCGTATGACTTGGACTCCTATAATCGAACACTTAGTTCTGAAGCTATTCGAATCAAGTGGCCAACCTCATATAAAATAGGAGACTACTTCTAGTGAAGTAAAATCAACTAGTTCCCATTTAATGCAGTCAGAAAAGAGTTCACTGAAATCTAAACTTGAAAACCTTCATGATATTTCAAGCCTCAACTAAGCAATTCCATCCCTGGAAGATTAGCAGCCTGACAAGGAGCACAAAACATAGATCAAATGCTTAAATGAAGTTTCATTGTAGTTTTATTCTTTGAGCTTTTTGAACTTTCAGGAGTTTAGTACTGAGGACTGTGATGGTCTTTCAATTATTTTATTATATTAGGAAACTAAATGGGATAGTTGTTATAAGGAAAGGAGTCCCAGAAAAGTTCTAAAAGCATTTTGCTTGGAATACAGGAGTTCATTTCTTAATAGCGTCCTATCTTTTAGGGGAGTTTATGGCTTTTAAATGCTCTTGTTACAACTTTTTTTTTGGTCTTTTATTTGGCTCATGGGAAACTCCAAACCTTACAAAAGGAAAGGGGAAGGGTTTGAGAGTCAAACAAGGACCTCTAGTTACCTAATTAATGTTCATACTAGCTGAGCTGGATCTCTGGGATGTTACTAAGTTATCCACATGGAGATTGATCAACAATGAATTCAGATGTTGGGTCATTAGATGTTTTCTTCCTTTCTTCTTCCCCTCTTTCTCCTCGTGTTACTATTTGTGGGTACTGTTCACAGCCCAAGATCATTTCTTCTACTAGCACAGTAGCACTAGGCAAGATTATCCCAAATTTGTCCTAGATCACTACCACTATGTACGCATCCACTGTAAAAGAATCTCAAGATCACCATATCATCTTAAGGAGAAATTCCTTACTCTAGGGGTGGTTCCTGGTAAATCCTAGATATGATTTCCAGACTTCCCTTCTTCCTATTTCCTAAAATCACTTCTTCTAATTGCAGTCCTTAAATCAAATATTTCTTCTGCAATCTGTTGAAATCAAACCTCATCATTAAATTGAATAAAGAACCATTAGGTCAACAATTCTCCAATCAAGTGAACTTGAATGACTCGCAGCAATAGAGCTGTTAGTAAATTCCATAATTCATGAAATTACAAAATATCCCTGATACTGGAATTTAATATGTTTAATGACTACCTACAGGAAGAATACATCAAATATATCATACAAGGCACCTCCTAGGCATTAAATCCATTTTAGGCTGATCCTTCTCATATTAGCTCAATTTGTATGAATTTTGCAACATTACAAATGAACTTGATGGTTTTTTTTCTAATTTTCTCATTTTTCTAAGCAATCTAACAATAGCATTACTGCCCCTTCAATTAATAAACCTGCAAATTATAGTACTGTAAAGGAAATATTTCTCAAACGCGCTTCACGTTCAACAGTTTGATTTCTAAGAAACAAGGTAAGAATTGCATTTTTGCAGAGATGAAAAGAATTTGTAAGAGCCTGTTAACCTCTTCTAGTAAACCATGTCTCCATCCAAGCCTGTAACAACCAGGCATCGCTCCAATTGGTGTGTCCTCTTCACCTACAAATATTGTTAAATAACTGGAATCAATTACATGCCAAGACACGTATAAACAGCCAATATATGAAGTATCTAACCACATCACGCATATATAACAAATACTAGGATGAATGTAGGCCTGCACATTAGATGTAGAAAAAAAATACACATAAATGAACAGCATTATATGACTGACCTTCATGAATGAAAAGTGGATACACAAAGTTTGCAGGAGATAAAGTCGTTTCCTGGAAGGCAGCCCGCAATGCTGGTGATTTACGATTTCGACGAGGACGTCGACTTAGTGGCTGATGCAAGAGTACATATTAGTGGAGCAGATTAAACTATATAGCAACTATATGCTTTCAAGTTACGCAAAATAGACATACAGTAAAAGGATTTTATCAATCAACAGACTCAAACAATCACCATGAGTTGTGCAATACAACATTAAAGAATAATTTCACGTTTAACATTAAAAAATGCTAATATGCATGAACAATGGCCACCATTTGGATTGGGGATTTGAAGGAAGGCAAAAGTGATGGTTTAGGGAGGAAAGTGAGGCAGAAAAAGGCAACATAGAGGTCAAGGTATAATTAACTTCGAATTCTTCTTTCCATCCAAAGGTTGAACTAAAAGAAGAACACAGGAAGATTATTCATAAAACATCGGCTAATGCCAAAACAAGTCTTTCTATTTATGGTTACAGTACAAATAATCCTGGAATTGATACCAAAGTTGTGTCTAATCAATTTTAACAGCAGTGACAACTACAACCACCTACAAATGTAGAATGAACTTCTAATTCATTATACTCTAAGCAAAACCTCTTCCATTAAATACAAAACTTCTAAATCTCCTTGCTTGCAACTCCCATGCTATTATCCCATCCCATTGTTAAAGTCCTATTTCCATCTTAAGTTCCTCTCTCCCTTCCTTATTCCTAATTCCAAGAGGCACATTTACATAATTGTCATCACTACAATAATAGCTGATTGTGGTTTCTCAACACTATTATGAACTTTTTCCAATATGAGTGGTAAAGTTCCAACTAAAGTTGTTATTTTAGTCAGCAAATCTTGTACCAACCATCATAGGAATTTAATCCATTGGTGGTTCATCTCTAGTTTCAAATTTTAGTAAGGGTTAAATCTTAGTTTGCAATTGCAAGAACTGGAATAAGTGAGGCAAACTAGGAAGTACACCCAGATTTACCATAACAAATGGTATGAGACCAGATCTGGAACTGACTATTAATTCTTTCAAAATCTCCTCCAGATTTGCATCTCCCATACAAGAGGAGGTGCACATTCTATATGGTTGGTAAACACTTCATTTTGAAGTAAATCTAAGTTATATCAGCTTTCCAGTTAACTAAAAGTACTTCAGTCCTTAGTATTTGGCTAAAAGAGTCTAGTCATACCAGGAAACTACATGTCAGGTTGCTTTAAGAAAATACAAAAAAAGAAAAAGTTTAGTTGCAAAATTGAACAAGTAACTCTCTAAGGCTTGGGCCTCATAGGAGGCTTGACTTCTAATATTAAAGATCTCAAGTTCAATTAAAATCAAATCAGGTCAGAACATTCTTTATCCAAAAGGTATACACATGGAACCCTTACAGAATAAGTTTCAAGTTCCCATCCAACACCATTGTTAGCAAAATTAATTTTCTCACCTAAAACATAAACCATTTACATCCCACCAAACAAACCTAAATTCTGGTTTACTGAAGCCAACAACTTAACATGTACGAACTCAAATCATGTATTCGTACTACTCCTTATTTCTCTTATTGATGTCTATTTTCATAAATACATTAGCAAAATTCTACAAGTCATTCTTAATAGCTGGGAATACAGTCAAGTGCATCTAATTCTAAAGGTTGTATACCTAATGGTGGATATATTGGTGCCCAAATTTAAATTAAAGATCATTAACTACAAGGCTCTATACATTAATATGAGAATGCATGTCCTAAAATTCATGATTAAAGCAGTGTACCCACATTATGCTAAGGCCTCAATAACATGTAGAGAATTATCTGTTTGCATTGTCATGAGCTCACAAGGTATTAATCCAGGAAAGTGCTAAATAGATTACTCAATTTTTGAGAAATTTGAACAGTGAGATGATGCATCACCAGTTGGCTCCAATCATTCAATATATTAAGAATCTAAGCTACAAAAGAAATGCTTGGATTAAAATATTAAGAGCAAAGGTGTCCCAGAGAGTCCAAATATGATTCCAAGAAAAAGTTTCTCAAACAAAATATGGCAAAGATGATTTGAAGTACTTATTTGGTATTACGAAATTGGATCCTATGCCAAAATAAAGATTGACAACAGGAAACACAGCCAGAGTGTCAGACCAAAAAAAGTGTAAATGACAACAGCAGGTAAGCCAATAAGGCAGATATCAAGAACTCATACAAATAGGAACTACATCTCATAATAATCTCCTCTCCTGAAGATGATTAAATGTGGAATCAATGATCTACAAACTATGTTGTCCAATTATGATAGGAATAATTTGCAACTTTTAGATGCTTAACTGCGTAACAAACACAAGTGCTGAATCATCTAATGCCTGGTGAAGAAAGAGGTGAAGAAAGAGGACAGCAGACCAGTTAACTCTAGCTCATTTTACAAGATATTGAATAGTATTTTCGAGTATAAAGAAATGACTATTTGAAGAAACTATGATTCAGAAAGATTTCATCTTTATTTGATATGACAATCTTATCCACATATTTGTATTTCTTATCCCCCATTAGTATAAACACTATCAAGTGCCAACTTCAATTATTTAGGGATGTTACATGTGTCATTTGGTTTCCTTTGCAATTGGAGAATCACCCTTATAATTTCCCAACATCATCTTATTGTGACCAATATACCTCATAGGACATTCATCCCAGAAAGTGTAAAGGCCCAATTTATTTCTTGGATTATTCATAGAATGTAAAACAATACGCAAATGAGAAATATAAAGTAAGTAATTGTCTGCATTGTTTGGTTAATATGCAGATAGATTAGAGTATAAACATTCTTACCTGCATATTTGATATCAGAGCTCAGAAAAGTCAGTTCGCCCAATTTATTCCTAGATACAACCCATACACTATCGCATGGACTTAGTTGACACTCAATTTTAAAAAAGCACTAGTGCGACAACAAACAAGGTTTTTTAAGGTAGGTCCTTGAAAAATTACCAAGTTGGTAGCTCCCATATGAAGTAAATCTTGCACTCTAATTCTTCTCTGAGGGTATTTACATTTTTAAAATAGCAGCAAGCAACAGTAGCTATCTGCTTCTGAAATGTGCAGCAATATGATTTGCGATATTTAACAAAGGCAGCTACCTGCTCATGCTGCACAGTAGCATCAGTTTGTTCTAGTCAACAGACACAGGAGTTTCTTCTCAACAACACACATAGGGATTCACTATCTTGAGCAAGGTTCTTATACAAGCAAAGCTACAACTGAATTGTTGTTCTAAATCTTCTAGTCTATTGAATGGTTCAATATTTCCATATGCATTCCCCTGAATTTGACCTTTATCTAAAATAACTTCTCACCTTGCTAAGCAACTAAATTACACTCCCAAACAATCGAAAGGAACTCATGCAATTGTTTCAGTTACTGTTGTACTGCTTTTGGTTAGAAATAAATCAACTTCAAGTTGGACAACCGTGAAGTTCAGATGATGCAAAAGCATGTTGTGCCTCAAACTTTGGAAATTACACGGGCAATTTTTGAGCCAAAAGCCATCACATTTCTTTCAGAAGTTAGAACATCCACAAGGTACAGAAGAAGAACTCTATATAATCTTTCAAAACATGACTCATACACAATAAAGGTTGAACCTCACAGTACTAACTAGTAGCAGTTGCATCTTCGTCCTTTTTCACAGTCCTTTCCAATGGACCTTTGAGAACTTTTGTTTCCTAAACTATATTTCCAAGGCTAACAAATCTTAGAAGCCATAATGGTGCTCATTTTTACTGAAATTCATGGTATTCATGATTTGTTATTATTATATTTTATCATGTCAACAAATTTTTAGAAAAAATTCTTTCTTGTATTTTATCAAAATATGCATTTTTTTTCGAGACAGGGGTATCCGGGCCGAACTAATCCCCAGCAGCCTGAGAGGAGAGGCCCATTCCTCTCGAACGCGTTAACCCCGGGACTCGCTCCATGGTGACCATATCCTAAAAAGGAGCAACACAGCACACCAGCTACCCCGGGTTGGGCGTTTTATCAAGATATGCATGCCGCATCAATAGATGTGTGATTTTTTCCCATGACTTAATAAGTTATACAAAAGAATCTCTGCATCAATACATAATCAAAAGGGGTTTCATATGGATTAGATCATCATCAACTAAAATCAACTAAAAAAGCCCAATAAAACTCCCAAATGTAATACGTCAATACAACTTTTTTTTATCAAAAAACAAAAATAAATGAAAACAAGTCCATGACAACAGCAATTTAAATTACAAAAAAAAAGGGAAAGAAAATTATTTACAAGTGAGGGCACCACGGGAGAGCCAGAAGGGGCGGCAGGCTTAGATGGGATTGGGGGCGCCTCCGGCACATTTCCGGCTACTACAGCTGCTTCACATTCAGCGTCAGACAATCCCAATTTCTTCGTAGGCCCATCAGCATGAGTTTCACTCGCTCTGACTGTAAACCTGAGCTTCGGACTTCTTCTCCAACTCTGTTTGACTAACGTCGACGATGATGGCCTCAAAAATAAGGGATTGCGATTCACAACAACTCCTCCTACATTACAGCCTGAATTCAAAGCTGTGGTTGAAGCCATTATCATCCTAATCACAATTCAACGACCAAATCACTGTAATACGCCAAATTGGCCAGTAGAAAGATCAGGTGATGTTAATTTGCTTAATTTGTGAAACCCAAATAATCAAATCTCCGTTGTTATACTCTTTGAGATGAGATGAAATACGACAATTTTCCTTAATTTAAAACCCCAAAAAAAAATGGACCAAGGTAAAAGAGGGAGAGGCGAACTAGATGCCGAAGGTGGGATTTGGGAGGTGAATCTTATCTGGAACAAATTTTATTACATTCTTTTGTGTGTTACTAATGAGATTTCCAGACTCATATGATTGGGCCACATCATCACTACGATTACGTGTGATAATGTTTTGGAGAAATGTCCAAGGTATAACAGTGGGATTCACGGTTATAGTGGGATTCATCTATGGTGCAAAATCGAGTCACCCGTACATAATTGGAAGAGCCAAGGGAAAGAAAATAATCCATCAATGTGAACCAATGTTGTACGACTTGGATCAGATTGGTCGGTTCGATCGATCCAATCATGAACCGGTCTTCTACTTATATAGTAAAAGTACGAATGATGGTTGTTGTGTTGATGTGGCTGTGTTTTATTGGCTGGAGGGTGATCGTCATTCACGTGCGAGCCGCGTGCTTTTCCCCGGAGAAGAAGTGGGATTTTTGTTGTCGTTTGTCCGAGAATGAGGACCTTTGGTCCTTTGGTTTTTTTTGATGATTAAAGTTGTTTCCAGCGACCATCATTTTCTAGTCAGCAGATAACCAGTTGAGTAAGTTTATGAGGGTTGGTGATGGTTTGATTGATGACAAGTGTTAGGCGATGGACTCAATGTACTTTTGCATGATTTTACGATTTTGCTCTTCTTTTAAAATCAACTACACCGTTGTATACTGCTGAGCTTCTTTCTTGTTTTCGTTCTCTTGTGAGAAGAAGTTTTAGCTCTGGTTTAGAGAGCTGCCAAAAATAGACTTTTTGCTCTTTCCCTTTGATTGAAAGGACTGAAACCTCTTTGTTTCTCCATGTATGTAGAGGTTTCTATGCTTCTGGTGCCGCCTTTTCCAGATATCCTCATCATGGTCCGCGGTAACTATGCCTCATTTTCATTTTTTTTCTTCCTCTCCAACTGCTTGCTTCTATCTGCTACCTTTTAATCGCGTTTCTTTTTTCCCTCTTCCTATTTTCTTTCTCAAAGTTGCTGTCTTGCTACCTTCTTTTGTCGAATTTAATTCCGCTGTTATTGTTTACTCTTAACTCCTTGTGAGTCTGTTGTCTGCACTGTCATGTTTATTTGGTTTTTTTACCCTAAATCTTATGGCCTGATTAGCTGTTACCGTTGCATTGGCTGTTTGCTTTGCTTTGCGCCTCATTCTTGCTTCTTCTTTTTTCTTTTTTTTTTTCCTTTGCATTCCTTCCCACAGCTTTTCAACTTTGTGTTCCATTTCCCTCCTGTCAGTGGTTCTTACTTCCCTGTTTTTTTAATCCCTTTTGTTCTACAATTCTTAATGCATACAAGTTAGCTTTCCCCACCTTCTGTTTGATACTTTTTACCCTTTTCCTCTTGATTTCCTTCTATTTTTTTCCCCTTTGTTCTCTGCTGCCTTTTATAGCACATTTACTCTTTGCCATTGTATCTTCTTAACCTTTTTCCCTCTCGTTGTTTTATTGGGTACAGAAGCAGGTTCTGTCCTATTTTCTGCTGCTCTACTATTAGCTGATAGAGGCTTGTTATATGCATCTAAGGTTAAGGTGACATCGCTTATCCTCCCTTCTATATATGCTTACCTTTTTTGCTTTACCTGTTAGCTTGCTCCTGGCCAATAAACATTTGTTCCATGCTTTTGTTAAAGCATTTTTTTATGTTGCAAGTTTTGTTCAGCCTTTTGTCTGCTTTATGCTTATCTGCTCGATTTCATGGTTCTGTGTAAGACCTGTGCTTTACCTTTTCTTTCCTCTGTTTCTTTTTGGAGCAGAGCCGTTTGGTGCATGCCTCATGACTCTGTTATGCCATTTCTTTGTGTTACAATTTTCCTTAAACTTTTGCCTCCTTTGTGCTTATTTTGTCGGCCTTATAGAGGTGCATTAGAAGTGTATGTCAGACTTTCTTTCCCTTGCTAAAGTATGTAGTCATCATATGGATAAGAATGCTATGCGGCTCAAAAAATACTCAGAAATGCCACCTCTGAAGAAAGCGGAACTTTTGCGCTCTCGAAGAGAATCTAGAGTAGCAAAGAAAGCTGAAAAAACTTTAGCTGCGCGCGTTCGTAAAGTTCCATTAGGCTATGTGGAATCTGGTGTGTCGTTCCCAAATACTCATCGCATACCATGTCGTAGTGAGGATCCAACTTCTATGCATTCTCAGCCGTTGGGAACCACAGATGTTGTTCTTCCCGCTGACAATGCCTCTGCGATTGGAGAAGTCTTAGAGTTCATGTCGCACCCTCTGCCTGGTCCCTTTAATAGTATGTGTAAATAGGTATCTTGGGAGGAAAACATCTAGTCACCGTATTATGAGTGACCAACTAGTATTTATAGGAGTACAAACCTAACCAACTATTTACAAGAATACCCTTACTAACTTATTATCTACAAGAATACTGATATTCTCCTAACACTCCCCCTCAAGTTGGAGCATATATATCATAAGCATCCAACTTGTCACAAATGTATTTTACCCTAGAGCTCTCTAAACTCTTGGTAAACAAATCAGCCAATTGATCTACAGATGGTACATGAGATGTCTTGATGACTCCGTCAAGCAATTTCTCTCGAATGAAGTGACAATCAACTTCAATGTGTTTTGTCCTTTCATGAAACACTAGATTAGACGCAATATGGACAGCCGCCTGATTATCACACACTAAATTCATAGGCTGTTTATGCTCAAACCCAAGTTCAAGTAACATGCTTTTCAACCAAACCAACTCACACACAGTGTGAGCCATAGTACGGTACTCAGATTCTGCACTTGATCTGGATACAACTGTTTGTTTCTTACTCTTCCACGACACTAAATTACCACCAACAAACACACAATATCCTATGGTCGATCTTCGATCTAAGGCAGAACCAGCCCAATCTGCATTACTATATCTTTCAATATCAGTGTGTCCATGATTTTGATACAACAACCCTTTTCCAAGAGCACTCTTAAGATATCTGAGAATCCGTATAACAGCATCCCAATGACTAGAACGAGAGGTATCAAGAAATTGACTCACAACACTCACTACAAATGAAATGTCAGGTCTCGTTACAGTGAGATAATTTAATTTATCCACAAGTCTTCGATATTGCTTAAGATCATCAAGTAATGCACCTTGATCTCTTGCTAATTTCACATTGGGATCCATAGGAGTATCCACAGGTCAGCAACCTAACATCCCAACTTCACTCAACATATCGAGTATATATTTCCTTTGACATAAATAAATCTCATATTTAGATCGAGTTACCTCAATACCCAAAAAATACTGTAGATGACCTAAATCCTTTGTCTGAAAGTTTGCCTGCAGATTGGATTTAAGTTTCTGGATCCCCACAATATCATCACCTGTAATCACAATATCATCCACATAGACAACCAATAAAATTTTACCAGCATTAGAATGCCGATAAAATACAGAGTGATCTACACCACATCTTGTCAAACCGAACTCCATGACAACACTACTAAACCGGTCAAACCAAACCCTTGGAGACTGTTTCAATCCATATAAGGATTTTTTCAAACGACAAACCAACCGCGGATTCTCCCCCTGAACAACAAATCCAGGAGGTTGTTCCATATATACCTCTTCTTCCAAATCTCCATGCAGAAATACATTTTTCACATCCAACTGATGCAATGGCCAATTATAAGTTGCTGCCAAAGGGATAAGAAAACGAACAGAGGTAATCTTTGCAACAGAAGAAAATGTTTCGAAGTAATCGATTCCATACACCTGAGCAAATCCTTTAGCTACCAGACGAGCCTTCAATCTATCAATAGAACCATTAGATTGTACTTTTATAGTGTACACCTATTTACAACCAACAACCGATTTACCAGACGGAAGAGGGACAAGATACCAAGTACCATTTTTATCCAAAGTAAGCATCTCTTCCTGCATAGCTAACCTCCAACCAGGATCATTGAGAGTATGGATAATAGACTTAGGAATGGATACCGAATCAAGAGATGCAACAAAAGAAGAATATGACAGAGAGAGACGAAAATAAGAGACAAAATTAGAAATAGAATGAGAAGCACAATGTCTCTTACCTTTACGTAAAGCAATAGGAAGATCTGACTCACAGGAGGGCGTCATACCTGGATTTGAAGATTGAAAGTTAATTGGTGAAGTGCGTAGCATATCAGGAGCTTTCTCAACCATGGAACGACGAGAATAAACTTGAAAATTAGGACGAGATAATCGAGTGGTGAAATCTGGTGAACTCGATAACTCAGGTAATAAAGATGAAGGAACTGGTAAAACAGGAGGAGAAAAAGAGGAACACTAGTCTAAATCACAAGACATACCTTGCTTCATAAAATAGGGAGTGGATTCAAAGAAAGTAACATCAGCACAAGTGAAAAAATGATTTAAAACTGAGCTGTAACATCTATACCCCTTTTGCGCTCGTGCGTATCCTAAGAAAATACATTTAATGGCACGAGAATCTAATTTATCCACTCCGGGAGCAAACTGATGAACAAAACACACACAACCAAAAATACGAGGAGGTAATTTAAATATAGGGTCCTGAGGAAAAAGAATGGAGTGAGGTAGTTGGCCTCCAAGAATATCGGATGGCATGCGATTAATTAAATAACATGCAGTTAAAACTGCATCACTCCAAAATTATTTGGGCACATTCATATGCAACAAAAGTGTTCGAACAACTTCGATTATGTGACGCCCCCACTTCTCCCTAAGGCGAACCAAAGGGTATCCGCGGGACGCCTGCCCAACTTTCGCCAGGATTCAAGCAATTTCCGTCCAAACTTAATACAATACTAGACGTTACGATTAAATATCATAAATACAATCAGTGCGTAAGCATTCAAGCTTATCAATATTCAACATCTGCCCAATCATTACATCGGGATCTCGAAATATATCAATATTCAAAATATACATCAATCACAAGTCTAGCCCCAAAATGCAACGGAAACCCTAAAAATAAGAGTACGCCAAGAGGGGTTTCTCCAACATTTCTCCAAGTCAAATCCTGTTAAGGAAAACAAATCTACAGGGTGAGCAAAACGCTCGTGAGGCCAAGAACACACATGCAAGCACGTAGTCCAGATAACAGTCCCAAATAACAGTCCAAGAGATAATTACAAGTAATTAATAAAGCCAGTGAAAGTAAGCAGAAACAATTCAAGAATATAGTAGCTCTCAGGAGCTAAGTTCCACTTGTTTTGCCAGTTCATTCGTATATCTTCCCGTGATGACTGTCCGTCAACCGGGCTGATATTTCCAAACTGTAGATCACCACTTACTTCTCATCCGTCCACCCTACACCGCTTCGGGCCCGCACGACATTTATAAGGCTATACTCCACGAGTATGCCAAGTAAGATCTCTCAAATAGATCAAACTTATCATGTGATTCTCATGGCTCACCAAGGTACCCGACCAAGCCCATGCCGGCTCGAGTTCCAAGGTCGGCCTATGAGTTTGGGCGTCCCCCATGTATCATGTAAGTGTCGAGGAGATTCACTCCAACGACGTATGCAGCTATAGCATACCATGTCATGTAATAAAGCATTCGACAGGTTTAAGCATGTATTTCAGGTCATGTAAACCAGGCAAAACATATTAAGTATGAGTCATTTGTTTCAAATGAGAATGAGTGCGATAAAATACACACTCGACTCTATTTTTCAAAACCAAGTAGGCTAAGCATGTAATCAGGTAAGTCAAGCATGAATCAAGTCCATAGAGTTCAAGTAGCCATACACTTGACACTCACCGAGCAAATCAAGAAAAAATATTTTCTGGAAATTCAAGTGTTCACTGTAGGATTCTCTTGAAGGTCCTCGAGTGCACCTGAGCAAAATATAATGTATTATCATTCACGTGCCCCAATTATCAAGGAAGATTATATGTTAGTACAATCTAAGAAAATTTCATGAAAATGAACCTCAGTTACTCGTAAATCGAGGTTCAATTAGAGTTTCTTAAAGTACAAGAACGATCGAGTTTTCATTTTGGAAAATCAAGTATAAAATGTTCAAGTTATATCGAAGGAATAAGGAGTACTTGAAAACTCCCTTCCTTTGGAATTCGAAAAATTTTCAGTTTTGATACGATATTTTGAAAAATCGTATCTCACATTTTACATGTCAAAAATTGGAAAACTTGGTACCGTTGGAAACCTCTTTGAAAGTACTAAAAGTTTTTAGAAGACACTTTTCCATGATTCTAAATAGAAGACATTCAAAAATGGGCTCAAAGTTACTGTTTCAGGGTACTTAAGGTTGTGTTGGGGTTGGTTTTTCGCTAACTTTGAAAATTCGGCAAAATTCACACGTTACGAGCTAGCCTCTGAAATCTATAACTCAATTAGAGTTGCAAGTAATGTTTTTAACAAAAAAAATGGATCAAGAATCAGAGTTTCGAGCATCGAGATACGGTAGCTCAAAGTTAGGAAAAAATTCAAAACTGGTGAACAAATTTCCAGATTTGAGCTTCCAACTTTGGCACTTTAGTTAGGTATCGAAATGGACTTGGATTGGTACAAAATTTGGCAGTATAATACTCCTATATAAATAGTATCTCTCTATCAAATTTCATGGAAAAATACCTTCGGGAAGGTAGTCACTCAAACAACCAAAGTTTCGAAAATCCTAAGACAAAACTGCCTTGAGCCTTTTGTTTTCCATTCCAAACATTTGGTCAAGGAAAATCCTCCAAACATAGTTCATTAGTGTAGGCAAAGCCTAAGGAACATTCATGATACATTTGGTAAGTGTTTAACACCCAAAAATTCAATTAGCAAGTCTACACCAAGCCTTGCATCAAATCTGTCCAAAAGTTAGGGTTTTCAAGAGCAGGGCAAGTTCCGTATTTTGATCACAAATCACTCAACTTAACTCAGAATTGAGCATGGTTTATGGTGTTGGAAAAAAAATTCATAGAGCTATAATTTCACAGAAGAAAATATTTTGAAATTCGGCACACAACTAGCTCGAATTCGAGCCACAAGTTGCAGCCTCGGCATTTCGTTCCAGGAAAATAGAGGAACAGGACAGCCGACTTTAAATGGTTGGTTCGGGTCACATATATGGAACCAGAACGTGCATTTTATACCGTCGGAAAGGTGGGAATGTCTAGTTTCAAATGCCACTGACGGCACTCGATTTCAACCTCGGAGCACAGAGTTATGGATGAAACAAGAAAGCTGGTCTGAGCATTACGGGAACAGTTTCCAGATTCACTAGCTTTACGAAAATAATTCATTTGACCAACCAAACCTCAATATTTTTCAATGAAATTTTATACACCATCTATACAACATATAAACATCATATAAAAGCCATTAAACCCTCAAAATTCTACAAAAATAGGTACGTTCAAAGCAGGGGCAGAATCAGAACTTTTGCATTCTTGCACTCCTTGAAGTTTCTACTAGTTATGCACCATTAATCTACCATTTTGAGCACTAAACCAACATTAAATCCATCATCAAGCATGAGATCAGCCCCCAAGATAAAGGTGGGAGTTCATAGAGCCCACCCATTTCATTTTACACCATAAACAAGCTAACCAACGGCATAAATGAACTTAACTAGGTAAGATAACCTCCAAATGACAAGTTTCTAAGGTTGGATCATCACTCACTTGGTTGGAGGTTCAAGAGCAGAATTTCGGTCACTCTTTGCTCCAGAAAATCATGGCTTTTCAGCTCCCTTTTGCAGCTTAAGATGATCTTCTAGTGTAGAGCTAAGTGTGGTTAAATTTTGATAGGATTTGGTGATGGTTTGATGATGATTTTTTGTGAAGGAAAATTTGGAAGAACTTGGTGTTCTTGTTGAGCTCAATGGCCGGCCAAATGAGGGGTGAGGAGAGAGAAATTTTGATCAAATTTAGCTTCCTAAGGAAGCTTCATTTGTGTGGCCCATGTTGATGCAAAAGTCAACTCTACTACCGTGCGCACTCGCGCGCGTTTCGTGCTCGATTCCTCTCGCGTTTGTTTCACTAGTGCACTAACCCTCTAATGCACTTATGTTCATATAAATATTATTCACTCTTAATTATCCCAAAATAAGGGTCTAAAGTCCCTCAATTAAAATCACGCGTTTGACAACGCGTATCTCCAATTTAAGCGCGATAACACGAAACTTCCGAGAAATTCTTACAATGATAATACTAATAACTATCACTTGAGTATTTACACATTAAATTATCTAATTTAGGTCAATTTTATAAATTTTTAATATTCCAAGCCTATTGTACTCTCAATCGGGTAAAAATTCCAAGCACTATTCACTGTTCTCACTAAACGCGCTCCCGAAAATTAATTCTTGAAACAAGTCACTTTAAAAATATAACGAAGCTATATTTCCACGTAATTAGGTTCAATAGGTCTAAAATAATACTCGGAATAAATGAACAAGTAAATAATTAAATAAGTTCAAAATAGGGTTTTAATAAGAGTTTTACGAGTCCTCACATGAGTCGAGTATTAACTCCTCAAATTTTCAATAAATTTGTATCCATGCGTCTTTTGGAAAACTATCCATGCGTGAGTAGTATATGCTCACTTAGAACTTATTCAATTTTAATTCTCGATTAACTTTTCTTAATCTGCTATTGTCCGTTCTTAATTTCTCCAAGATAATCATACTCTCGAATATAATATCACCTTGAAACACTCGTGTTCATTATTTCTCACTTAAACAATCCTCAAAAAATTGAAGTTGTTAACGGGACGTTTTAAAAGCATAATGAAGACATTATTCCATACGAATGGATTTAAAATGGTCGTAATAAATTATTTGGAGAAAACAGGTGGATAAATACTTAATTAAACCATTAATATTCGATAAAAATAAGAAATTTTTTGGGTCCTCACAGACTAAATGTCCAATTTTTCTTTCAACAACTCCATTCTGTTGTGGAGTGTGAGGACAAGAGAACTAATGAAGAATACCGGATTTAGTCATAAAGGTATCAAAAGGAGTGAACAAATATTCTTTCGCATTATCACTGCGAAGTATACATACAGGCACGCCAAATTGAGTCTTTATTTCTGTAACAAACGCACAAAAAATGAAATATAGTTCTTAATGATCTTTCATTAAATATAACCATGTAACTCAGAAAAATCATCAACAAAGATTACAAAATATTTAAAACCTAACTTTGAAGTGACTCGACTAGAACCCCAAACATCAGAATGAACTAACAAAAAGGGTTCTGAAACCCGTTTATTGACCCTAGGGGCAAAAGAAACACGATGATGCTTTCCTAATTGACAAGACTCACATTCTAATGAAGACAACTGACTCAAGGTAGGGACCAACTTCTTCAAATTTTGTAGAAACCGATTACCCAAACGACAGTGAATTTCAAGAGGAGAAACAATAGCAGGGAAAGCAATCGGACCATTAGAGTTGAGAAAATAAAGACCATTATGCTCATGTCCTCCACCAATCGTCCTCTTTGTCTTCAAATTCTGAATGACAACAGAATCAGGAGAAAAAATAACTGAACACTGTAGAGATTTAGTAAGCTTACTAACGGACATTAGATTAAAAGGCAAACTGGGAACGTAAAGAACAGAAGGCAGCGAAAGAGATGAGTTAATTTCTACAGTGCCTAGTCCTTTAACTTTAGTTGTAGATCCATCAGCTAAAATAACATGAGAGAAGGAAGTAGACTCTTGAAAATTAGAAAAATTTCTAGAGGTACCTGACATATGATCAGTAGCTCCGGAATCAATGATCCATGAGTAAAAATTAGATGATATGGAGAGACAAGCCATAGCATTACTTTTTTGTGCTAAAGAAGTAGAGGGAAGAGATGCGTGATTTGCAGTTTGGTACTGCAGAAATTTGACATAATCTTCCTCAAATATGGTAACAGTCTTCTGGGACCCTTGTGCTAAAGAACTTGATTCAGTTTGGTCAGTGATAACCGTATTAACAAACCGAGGTGGTTTTCCATTTAAATCCCAACAAGTATCACGAGTGTGATTCTTTAAACCACAATGATTGCACTCACGGGTGCCTCGACCTCCACGACCCCCACGACCTCCTCTATTTCTTCTTCCACGAGAGCCACGTCAAAAATTAAGTTGCTCTGTCCGATTGTTGTTAGCAATTAAAGTAGATTTGTCATTAATTAGAGCACCGTCACCCTGTGCATTGTCCTTAGATGCAGAACGTAAGACCCGAGCATATGCCTCTGTAAAGGATGGTAATTGTTCACCTGCTAAAATTTGAGATTTGATTGGTTCAAATTCTGGTTTGAGACCTGCCAGGAATTTGAGCACAAGCATTTGTTCTCTTTGCCTCTGCATAACCGTGATATCACTTGAGAGAGGCATTACAGCATTTAATTCTTCTGAGACTCGCTTAAGATCAGCAAAGTATTCAATTACTGTCTTGTTATCTTGTTGCAACTGAAAATACTCCAAAGAAATATCATACATCCGTGAGAGATTACTACAATATAATAACCGGACATAATCCCAAACTTCTTTTGTTGTCTCACAATGAGAACACATGTAAGTAATTCGTGGCTCCATAGAATTCCATATTGCTCCAAGAATTTGGACATCCTCTTAAATCCACCTTAGTTTCTTGCTGTCCTCCGTAGGAGAGTCATCTGTGAGATAACGTTGCTTTCCTAAGCCTGTCAGATAAATCTTAATAGTTTTTTACCACTATTGATAATTGGTATCATTCAACTTTCAATTTGTGATTTGAGGCATCACCATTGGCATAATATTAGTGGACGTCACAATACCTTTTGATAAACTTTCAGCCATAGCGAATAGCACTTCAAACCCAAGAAAGGGTCAAAACTCGAGACGAACAGTACCGCGTGAACAATGCGCCGTGAACAGTAACGGCGTGAACAGTGCGCGATGAACAGTGCGGCGTGAACGTGAACATACCTTTGCTAGATGTTTAACCTGAACCCTAGGACTCTTGCTCTGATACCATGTAAACAGGTATCTTGGGAGGAAAACATCTAGTCACCGTATTATGAGTGACCAACTAGTATTTATAGCAGTACAAACCTAACCAACTATTTACAAGAATATCCTTACTAACTTATTATCTACAAGAATACTGATATTCTCTTAACAGTATGCTTCTTCTTCCTTTGGCAGAGAAATTCTTGTGCAGATTACACCTCCTCCTTAAGGTATATCAGCGTTGCTTAACGTCCACTTCCTTGATCTATTTAGCTCCCGCTATTTAACTTCCTTTAACCTTATTCGTCTTTTTTATCTGACGTTCTTTCCCTTGTATATCTCAAATTACGTCTGCCTTTGTTCATAACTGCTGAGCTTTCATTCTGTAATAGCCTTGCACCAACTAAATATCAAAGGTCGTCTGCTGATGCAGACCCAAAAAAAATTCCCGTTTATTCTACTGATTTCCAGCTCAGTGATGCATCAGCTAAAGGAAAACATAAGAACCCATTGTCCCTTTCACCTGAAAATGAACACTTGATGAACACTGAACACTCTGAAGTTAATACTAGGCTCATTTTCTTTGAATTCCACCCTTACCAACGCTGAACAATCAGGCCAAGGAGAGCTTGCTTCTAAAAGCAATTCTTTGTCTGCTAAAATTTCAGATCCTGCTTTACCACCTTCTTGCACAGGTACTGCCTTACCTTAGCCTATTCATTATGTTCACAGAATTACTGAGCTGCTTTGACCAGGCTATAAATAATGAACGCTCATCTTTATAGTCTGGTTTCTGAACACCTTCGATCTTTGTTACCCGTGTACCTTTAAGGGGCTCTGGCCTATTTTAGATAGCTTATTCAGTTCTACAATTCGCAACCGTCTTTCCTCTTCGCGAAGAGGAGCTAGCCAGGTGTGAGCCAGCATCTGGTTCTTTGGAGATAGCTATCAGAAAAGTCGCCCCTTCTGCTAATCCATCTATTAGTCGGCCTCGTAGCAAAAAATGCAGTTCTCCTGAATCTGTGATCAAACAGAGATCAGGTTGGAATTTGTTTCTGATCCGACTTCGCCATTGATTAACTTAGATTTTGATTTACCTAGATGACCAATCAGAGTTAATCAAATCGTTCATGTGAACAATAAAATTGCAGCAATGAAACAAGCAACTCCGCGTTCAGGCAGATCTCGGCTTGCCAATATCCCTGACACATCTCTGGTTTTGCCTGATGCTCCTGATTGTGAGCATTGTGGAGCTAAAAGGTTCCATTTGGAACTTCCAACCTTTTGCTGCTCGGGAGGGGGAAATATCTATCGTTGCTCCTCCAATGCCTTATGATTTGAAATGCCTGTTCATTGACAACGATGAAGAGAGTGCTCATTTCAAAACCGATGTTCATACTTATAACAACAACCTTGGCTTTACATCCTTTGCTGCGAAGTATGACTCTGAATTAACAAAGAACACAAAAGGTGTTTATACCTTCCGTGTTCAAGGTCAGGTTTACCACTTTCTTAATGGCCTTGTTCACTTAGGCAATAAACCATCTGGAATCCAATTATATTTCTTTGACACTGATGAAGAATTAGCAAAGAGGCTTGATAACTCTGAGAAGCTGCGCGAAAGCACTTTAAGATTCCTTATGCGCGTTCTTTCTAATAATCCTTATGCTCTATTCTTTAAAAGTCTTAGAGACATTCCAAACATTGACAATCTGAACATTGTCATTAATTGCTACCCTTCACTTGACCAGTGCGTATATAATCTTCCCTCTACCTCGTAAGTCGCAGCTATATGGACTGAGAATGAAGATCAGTCGTCCGATAGACGCGCTAATATTCAGGTTTATTCTCGTTCAGCTGGTAGCCATAGGATTCAACATTACTATGGCTGTTATGACCCTTTACAATACCCTCTACTTTTCCCTCGTGGTGAGTGTGACTGGCACCATGGAATTAAAAGACTTAGCAAGAGGAAAAGAGGAGAGGACACCTGTGAGGATGATATTAATATTGATCCAGCTTCAGTTAACTCCGCATCAGAGTTAATTGATTTAGAACAGAGAGGCGAGTACATTCCTCCCTTGCTATAAACTACTAAATCTAGCCATTGCATTATATCACCTAATTATGTACAAAATATTTCCCTTCTTTATAGCTGCTGATTGAGAAAAATCAGAGAAAGATACTGTGTCAGCTAGGGAGTACTACTGTTATAGGTTTCAAATAAGGGACAATGATGAGTCGATGTTGTTGCATGCTCTTAGATTGCTATAGCAGTTTTCGGTTGATGGTTATGTCAAGATAGAAACATCTAGGCTCGACTTCCATAGACATCGACAGAACAAAATACGGTCTAAAATTCTACAAGGAGTTCTTGACAGTGTTTCTATTGGCCAAACTGCTGCTTCTAAGGTTGGTCATAAGGTCCTTTTACCAACTTCCTTTATAGGCGGTTCAAGGGATATGAGGCGCCGTTACCTTGATGCAATGACACTGGTGCAAAAAGTATGAAAAATCAGACATTTTTCTTACAATGACGTGTAATCCAGCATGGAAGGAGATTCAAGAGAATTTGAAATACCATGAAAAACCTCAAGATCGGCCAGACCTTCTAGCTAAAGTTTTTAGAGCCAAATTTAAAATGCTTAAAACAGAAATTCTGAATAAGCAGATCTTTGGCGAAATTGCTGCGTGTGTTTATGTGATCAAATTTCAAAAGCGAGGCTTTCCTCATGCCCATTTATTATTGATCTTAAAACCTAGTCATAAGCTACTTAATCCGGACTCATACGATAAAGTGGTTTTGCTGAGTTGGCCGACAAAGATCAATATCCTCACTTATATGCTCTTGTTGTGAAACATATGATCCATGGCCCTTGTGGAGACATGGATAAATCTTGCCCTTGCATGAGAGATGGAGTCTGCAAAAATCGCTATCCACAAAACTTTTGTGCTCTAACGACTCATGGTGAGAATACTTATCCGTATTATAGGAGAAGAGATGATAGCAAGAGAGTTAGAGTTCGCCGATTTACTCTTGATAATAGGTAGGTTGTTCCTTACAACCCTTACCTGCTTGCTTTATTTGATTGCCACATCAACGTGAAAATCTGTTGTACTCTTAAGCTCGTGAAGTACTTGTATAAGTATGTTTTCAAAGGACATGATCTAGTGAGCTTTAAGATTGTTTCCTGTGAATCAGCCGATGATATTGATGAAATAAAAGATTTCCAGAAAAGAAGATGGGTTTTGCCTCCAGAAGCTTTTTAGCGTATTTATGAATTTAGGCTCAATGAAATGACTCCAGCAGTTTACACTCTTCAAGTTCACCTTCCAGACCAGTAGTTTGTTTCCTTTGATAAGAATTTTGACTTGTTGCAATTACTGAGTAAAATTGATTTTTCTAAAACAATGTTAACTTAGTCTTTCCACATAAACAGAACAAACCAAAAAGCCCAAAACCTGAAATGCTTCTATAGAGAATTCCTTGAACATTTTGTTTGGTCTACTAAATATAAAGAGTGGACTGAAAGAAAACGTCAAAAGGTGATTGGTAGGATGGTAATTGTTAGTCCGAGAGAAGGAGAATGATATTATTTGAGGTTGCTTTTAACCAACATTGCTGGACCAATCTCTTTTGAAGACCTTTTGATTGTTAATGGACAGAAATTAGCTTCGTTTAGAGAGGTCGCTTTGGCTCTCGGGCTTCTGCAGTCTGATACATACATAAAGGACACTCTTCAGGAGGCAGTTGTGTTTCAAATGCCGTCCTCGTTAAGGTTATTGTTTGCCACTCTCCTTGTCTATTGTTCTCCAACAGATCCTAGGTCGCTTTGGGAAAAATTTGAACTCGAACTCTCTGCTGACTATCAGCACCAGCAACTGTCCACTGGACTTTCTTCTCCTGAAATTAGAACAAAGGTCCTGCAGGATATTAACAGCTCACTCGAACAAATGGGCAAAAGCATTGCTGATTTTCAATTTGTCTCCGATGATTTTTCGAGTTGTTACCCTGAAAGATTAACAAAGGAGATTGAAAGTGAAACAAACTTAGCAGTAGCACCTGAGGATCTGTTGTTGGCTTAGAAGTTGAATTCTGAGCAAAAACATGCCTATGATCTGATCCTAAAAACATGTTTTTCCTTAAAAGGGCAAGCTTTTTTCATTGATGGCCCCGGGGGCACCGGTAAAACATTCCTCTATCGGGCACTTCTCACCACTTTACGATCGCAAAACCATGTTGCGATTGCAGTGGCAACATCTGGAATTGCGGCATCAATCCTTCCCGATGGAAGGATAGCTCACTCGAGATTTAAGATACCGCTTGATTTCTCGAAAACTAAGAGTTGTCAGCTTAGTAAACAAAGCTCTGCCGCAAAACTCCTTTCTCAATCTACGCTTATTTTGTGGGATGAAGCTTCAATGGCTGAGTGAGAAACAATTGAAAGGTTTGACGAATTGCTAAAAGATTTAATGGATTCAGATTTACCTTTTGGAGTAAAGGTAGTAGTTTTTGGCGGCGATTTCCGACAGACTCTACCTGTCATTGAGCAAGCGACTAAAAAGGTTCTCATAGAGTCGACCCATCTCTCCACTGTGGCCTAAACTACACAAAATCAACCTCAAAGAAAACATGCGAGCTATGTTTGATCCAGGATTTTCACAATTCCTTTTAAGAGTAGGAGAGGGAAGGGAACCTGTCGATAATTAGGGCAAAATAACGTTATCGCCAGATATAGTTATTTCTTATTACGATAAAGATGAGTCTTTAAACAGGTTAGCTGGTTACATATAATCAAATTCTTTTCGTTTTTATTGTTATTCCTTGTACCTCCATTATGAATGAATCTTCTTATACATAGGTTATTAGAAACCGTCTTTCCAAATTTGAACCTCTACTCGCAGGATCCTTATAACCTGATAAATAGGTGCATCCTTACTCCTAAAAATAGCTCAGTTGACAAGCTCAATGAAATAAGGATTAGGAAATTTCCTGGAAACTTTCAAACTTATATTAGCTCAGACAAGGCTGTTATTGATCAGCGGCACCAAGGTGATTATGAGGAATTCCTCAATTCTCAAAATCCTAAAGGTCTTCCTCCTCATAAGTTGCTGTTGAAGGAAAACTGTCCGCTGATGCTTCTGAGAAATTTAAATCCTGTTGAAGATCTATGCAATGGAACGAGGTTAATATGCAGAGATCTCGGATAGCACACGATCTCTGCTGAGATTGTTTTTGGGCATCATCGAGGGAAAAGAGTTTTTATTCCAAGGATACCTCTTCAGTCTTCTGACAATGACAAAAATGGCATTCTTATTCTTAGATTACTGTCTTGTTGGATCTTTTACTTCCTGTTCATTTATGCATAAACTTATGTGTTTATAGGATGGCTAACTTGCTGCCAATACGAGATATTATGCCTCACATGAAAAATTGGAGCTGTATTATCACTGTTCAGGAAAGGCAGCAGGTCACAAGCTCAATGAGAACGCCAACAAGAAAACAGAAGTTTGTTTTCTATGATTCAGAGATTAGTCAAAACTACTGCTCAGTTTTAGATGTAATCATTTAAGTGCACTCTTCTTTTGCTCTCTTAATCCTATATTAATTTCACCTCTTTAACCAGGGATCAAGAGTCGAAGGAATCATTTTCAATGATGACATTCCTAGAATGAGTCAGATCTTGCAGGTTTATAAAAAGTATAGAATCTCCAATGCTGAGGTCAGACCTATACCGCCAAAGTTCCAAACATCTGACCTTACCGTTCAATGGATGATCAGTAGCAGGACTGTCATTGATGAAGTTGCTAATGATGATGAAGTCATGCCTGTGAAATTCTGCTATTCAAACTTTACTGATTGAGTTCAGTACATGGACGACAAAACAAAATCAGTGGGTGAGTCTTTCAGTGCTTTACTCTTGATATGTTTACATTCTGAACCAAGTTTTTTTTTAATTGCCTTCTCTCTGTTATTCATAGATGTGCTAGGAGTCGTGATTTGTGCACTTGAGAGAAAAATAGTTGTCAAAAACTCAAGGCAATCAGATGTTCAGAAATTTGTCCTGCTTAATGAAGGGTAAGGACTTTAATCTTCAGTTTAGCTAAACTTCACACTGCCTCTCCTTCTTTTCCTTTGCAGTCATTTTTTCCAGCCTATGACTGTTATCTCTTATCACAAATACAGATCACAGACAGTGCTATTGTCTCTATGAGATAGTTTCCTGGCTAATGAGGGACAAGAAATGCTATCTAAACTTCACAACTATCCTGTGATCATTGTTCGCAGAGTCAAAGTGAAAACTATAATGGTCTGTTCTCATTTTGATTTTTAACACTTTTAACATTTATCTTTTCATATTTGCCTGCAACACCTACAAATCTTTCTCCATTCTTTTTCGTCATATAGGAGTCACACTTGGTACTTGGTTTGATTCGGCGATTCTTGTTGATCCGCCTATACAAGAAGCAAGAGAACTTAAGAACTGGTACAATAAATTTTCAATCATTATTCTCTACACAGTTTAGCTCTAAATGTTGTTCTGCCTTCAAATTCTAACTTTTTTTATGCCTCCTTCCACCCAGGGCATTGAGGAGCACTAGGTTGATTAAAGAGATTGTCGGAAGAAAAGACTATATTAAATATAATCCAGAACTGTCATTAAAATCAGACCAAAAAATGACTTGGATTTGTAACATAACTTCATCGCAAAAGGTTTGGGAGTGTATAATGTTGCCTTCCTTCCATACTTTTCTCGTTTATGATCATTTTTTTTATGATCATCTTTTTATACTCATGCTTGCTCGTCTTTTAGACTATATGGGTGAAGGTACAGATCTCTTTTGAACACATCTTCCAGAAATATTGGTACATGAGCTGTAAAAACTGTTGCTGACCTACAGCAGCAGACTATGAAGTTGTGTTTACCGGTAACTCATGCAAAGAGAAACATCTTGCAGTGCCTAGGTACTAAACAATATATCTTTTCTATATTGATTTCTGTTCGTCGTTATCTGATACTGATCCAATCAAAAAATAAATTCCTGCATATTGAGTGCCTATTTTCAGATGCCGCTTTGATGTCGATTTGACTGATAGCACTGCTGTGATACCAGCTTCAGTATTTGACGAATTAGCAGAGAAGCTATTGACATTTAATGCACTAGAAGCAATGCAGCATTTTAATGAGGTTCATACCTCCTAAATCTTAGTGCTAAAGGTATTATACAATATTTACTCTTACTTTCGTTCTCTTAACAGAATGTTGAACTTCCACTCAAATTTGTCCATAAGGAGCTTCAATCAAAAACGTTTCTACTTCACATCAAACAAACCTGTGCAAACACCTGGCTGATGCAAGGCAGCGTTACACAAATATATACTACTCTGAAATTGATGATAATGGTGATTCTGTCCAGTTAACAAGTCAAACAAAAGATGTCTCTCCTTTTCCTAGCAAAGAATCTGACACTACACAGTTGGGGACTCCAGGTAAATAGCAACTGGCTGGTTTTTATTCTATACTTATCTTTTACTACAAATGAATAATGTGACATGTCAAAAATTTTTGCTCGCAGGAGAAAATAGTGCTCGTTCAAAGATTTGTGTTCGCCTATCTGAAAGGTTTGATGAACCGCGGAGCATTGAACCAGATGACGATGAAAATGCAGAGTGCAACTCTAGCAAGAAGCAAAAACTAAACTAACTTGTTGCTGTTGAGTTTTACATCCATCTATTTCTTAGATTCTATGGCTAACATGCTATCGTCTGTTTTTTGCAAGGTTGCTTATACATTGTTAGAAGGGTCATTGATGTATTAATGAAATATGTCATTTTGTCCATCGATACCCCTTAAACTCCTTTTGATCTGGCAGCTTTTAACTTTGCTGATAAACTGCAATCAGCAACCACTATGTGTTTGGATTGATATTTTACAACTATTATGTACTTGTTACAGCATCCTTTTAATTCGCCTTTTGCTCTATTCAATTCAGTAATTGACTTCCTGATGGATGCACTATCTGTTATACATCAATATTGCATAATTCCTTTCTCAAAACCTATTCAAGTCTTCCCCTATACATAGCTCTCTTATTGAATACCACACCTACTGTTATGACCTGCACTTACTCCGCCCACCAGCTCATACTCGTGAATCTATTATCCTTAAAATGTGTGGTTGTTAAAACTTCAATAAATTTAAGGAAGACAGCTTTTTCCTTTGTTCAAGCTTCAATAAATTTAAGGAAGACAGATATGACAAATCATTAATCCGCTTACCTGTGAAAAATGAGAGCTAGACTAACTATAAAAAATTTATTAAAAAAAAAATCAAATGTCCGTTCTTTATATATAACTACTACTTGAATAGATCATCCATCCCAAACAAAGCACAACAACAAGCTAACTTTCCTGCTTCTTTCCCCGAGTTATTCCTAACGTTTGGCACTTTTCTTTGGTTACATATAATTACATCTTTGACGCTTTTTTTTATTAACTTCTCCAATCAGATCAATGGCAGAAGGTTTATCTACCTATGGATTACCAAATAGCAGCTCGATGGCCTGTTGTTTTCTGCTGAAATGCAATCGCAGAGGAGAGGTACAATTCTTTCTTTCATGTGATGGAAAATACATATTAAAGATATACAGTACAATTATATAAGTTCATTTAACATTTCCTGTTCTTCTCTCCTAAAACACAGATTCTACCTGCTGAATTCAAACTATTACTTAATTAGCACCAGCGCAATACAATCATTCTCAGACATGGAATCTATAAATGGCCTGTCGTGGTCGGTGATCGATCGTTTGAAGAAGGTTAGGATGAATATTGCCATGAAAATATCACTAACAGACATGATATGTTGCTTCTGCGGCATATCGGCGATCTCATCTTCGATGTCATCTATTTTTCCGAGCTGCAAAAACAAGTTTACCTATCTTGGACAGTTTCATTGCCAAAATTATTGCAGATTGGTGCCGATCATGCACACGATCAATTTATGCCTCGCTGTATATCATGCAGTTAGTTGTAGCAAAATTCTCTCTAATTTATTAGTTGCTAAATAACTTCAGATACTGCAGATTCTATGATAATTCAACAGTGGGTTGCTTCATCAATAAAACTGAATTTAACCCAAAACCTCACTGATTTGGTTTCCTTCTATCAAACCTTTAACACAGCAACACCAGACACATTGGTAATCTATCCTTGCACTTTTCTTTTTCCTTGTCTTACTGCATTCCTTTATACCAACTCTATATATTATCTTCTCCGATCTGACTTTCATTCATTTCTATTAGAAAATCCCAAGATTCGTCAATCACTTCGTTAATGAACAAAGACTCCAACGCTTCTTATTAGGACTGGAGAGAAACTTACAGAGATTGGTGTAAAAGGAAAAAAACTAAAAACAAATAGGAGAAACTTCATTCTTCAGCATCAGTTGCAGCACAATGAAGTCCTTGTCTTCGTTCCAGAATCATCAACTACCTTCACAGTTTTAATATTTGATGATGATGGAGTCGAGAGAGTCTTTCCATGGTCTTGCATCTTTAGAGTTTATTCTGATTGTCCTGCTTGTCCCTAGCTTCTTCAGTATGGTTTTGGAAATAAACTAAATTCGCTTTTCTCTTCAAGCATTTCATCAGACATGGTCAATTTTTTTTTTACATTGAAGTGCGCTACACGTTCCTGCTAAATTCAACTGCATTGCAATGAAATTATGCATGCAGCAAGTACATTACAAATACCTAACATCTATTATTGCCACTAATTTCCTTCACATAATCAGTAATTAATTTTATTTACTCTACCATGAAACTCATGTACACTAACAATTCCACCTTTCTATTCGTCGGCTGGTTATTCCATTCTTCCAACAATAAACTTCGATCACGAGACATTTCCATTAACTCTAAAGGCAGATTGGATGGCAGAAGATCCTCTTTCAAAGATATACAATCCCTTCGTTCTCATTGTACACCTACTCCATACCATGTATCACACCTCCATTCTCCTGTCCAATATTGTCACGTTAGTTGTTCCAATTTTCAAGTTACATGCAAACATTACAATAAACAATATAGAAACAATTGAACAGCATCAAAGTCAATGCTTATTGTAAATTTAAAAAACAGCAAAAATAATCAATCTTCCATAGAAAAATAGCAAAAAAAATGAATAGCATTTACACATTGTTTAATATTTTTAGATCTCGCATTTACTTATCCCAACGCATCGTCCCATTTCTACATGCATCAAAACCATACTGGTGAGCTTCAATTTTATACACCTCGATTTTTCCTTTTCACTCTTTTTCTCAACACCATGTTACATGCAAACTTTTATTTACTCGCATTTTCTTACAACATTGCTTATTTAAAAGCTTAATCATTTTATAACCAAACAACTTAAATGTAATGCATACGATTTATGATATTTCCACTTGAAAATCTGGGCATTTTCTAGGCAACATGAAATTAACACCGTGTATCACGCGGTGATCCCCTCCTAGTCTTCCTAAATTGATTTGTAGCACAAAATCCTTTTTGTCAAAAATCAATTAAAATTGTCAAAAATCGGTTAAATCAGTGACCTGGTTTGACTGGGTGACCTGACTCTCAAATTTTTCTTTCTTGTTTTTCTGAAACATAATTTGAGTTATCTAAATCGTAACATTTTCATTTATTAATAGGAATAAGAAAACGCAATCCATTTAGTATGAAAAACCAAATCACTTGTTTTACTGAATGATCTATAAATCAAGATATTTTCATTCCTATTATCTTATCAATTTAGCATCAGTGATTCCAACTTGCATTATTTTGTTTTAATTTAGTTTTTCAAGTAAGTTTGCAGAATGAACATATTTTAGTCATGAATTTACATTTTTTATACATAATTATTAGGTGTATTTGATTACAAGTCAAATATTTTTGAAATATTTGTATGATTGGCCGAATATAAATGAAGTTAATTTCAATATTTTTGACACTTATAAAAATATAAAATAATTATGACATCATGTTGATGTCAGTAGATTTTTTAGAACAGTACGATCAATCCGACCAGTTGAACCTTAATTCAATAGTTTAGTCGAGTCAATACCCGATCTGAGTTTAACACAAGCAAGAGACAACAAAGAAAAGACCAACGAGAGACTGGGCACAATTGATTTAAAGAAGGGATCGACTGTATTTTATGACCGTATTAATGGAAACAAATGTACACCCTTGGACTGACTTGTGATGTTTGCCTTGCATCCTAAATTTGTAAGTAATTTGGAAATAGCCTCCATGTCCAAATTGGCGCCAAGTAAGGTAAAATTGTTGGGAAGAATAAAAAGTATTTGTCAAACCATTAAACGAACTGAAGTTAGAATAATCTAGGCAGTACATTAATTATTTTGTAAAAACCATCTGACAAATCAACATTGTTAAGATATAAATCAATACCTAATCAAAGAGTTATGAAGGTTTGAACATAGTTGTTATTTAGTGTAGATGAGTAATCATACATATAATTGACATAGTGGCTTGCAAACTATAATTAAAATAGTAGATGATTAATCATAAATATAATTGACATAGTACTCTGAGAAAAGAAATTTATGATTGTAAATGAATATTGATAATCATAATTGACATAGTAGATTTCAAATGGGAGTGAAGATTGTAGATGAAAATATCAATAATCATAATTGACATAATGGCTTTTAAATCGGAATCAAAATTGTACACTAGTAATCATATACATAACTAACATAGTGGTTTTTAAACTAAAAATCGAGATTTGATATGAGTTTCGATAATAGCAATTGACATATTGGATTTCAAATCGAAATCGAAATTGTGGAAGAGTAATATTAAACATAAGTGAAATAGTTATTTTCAAAGTAGAATCAAGATTGTAGATGAGTAATCCTAAACATAATCCACATCATAATTTTCAACTAAGATAGCAGTAGACGGTGGATATACTAAATCAAATGTTTGAGGGAAAACATAATTGAGATGTTGTCAATCAAGTGACGTTGACGTCAAAATCGATGACAAGTAACGATTACAAGTATAAAGTGTAGTGTATAGTAGTGATCAAACCTGATTGAAATAGACTAAAATTGTTATCTGATGCAGATGTGTAATTATAAACATATAGTACATAGTGGTAATGACGTAGAAATCGTAATGGACATGAATAACAAATGTTGTTTTGCAAAGTCTAAATTGGAATCACAATTGATTAAATTGGTGAAGTCGCATAGATAGATGAACGATCATAAAAATAATTGACATAGTTCAGACCAAGGTAGTATAATTTAATTTGTTTGCAATGAACTAATTATTTTATAAGCACTTGAATAATAAGAATTATGGAATGAAGGTTGAAAACAATTTGAAATTTTTGCAGTCAAGTAATGTTGAAAATTTTTGAAATCTACCTAGTTGCTCCAAATTCTTGAAGAATAATCTCAAATATGAAAAGTGAAGTCTGAATATGAGTAAGGTGAATTTATGAACAACAAATTCAGTTAGACCAACTATAATGGTGAAATGTTATTTGTAAACCAAATGGCACATTGAATAAATTTTCCAAATTGCTTAAAGTATAGGTTTTGTAGTCAATTAGAAATAATTATATAATTTATTTCATATGTTAACATGTGGTTAAATTAGTTATTGTCCTCCCTACCAGGAAAAAAAAAGAGTAAATCAAGTTTAATGGAAGGAAATAATTTAATAGCATGATTCTAATAGGGATAGTTAAGTCTAAATATGAGTACAATTGAATTAATGATCAATGATGTCAAAATTGTTGAGTATCCATCTTCATTTTGAATTTGATTTTGTACATTATCAATATATGCTTTTGATGTACGCCGATTACCCAAGCTCAATCACGTTCTGATATTAACTGAACGGGACACATTCTGAGTTGTTAAACTTTCATTAGTTATGTTCAAAATGCATGGAACAAACAGTATTCCTTTGGGGCATAGTAGAAACATAGTAGGAGCGTTTTGTATTCCTGAGCAGACCCGTTCAGACTAATCTATGGTGCAAAGTTGAGTTAGCTTTGTACAGTAGAAAGAACGAAAGGGAAGAGAACAACACATGAGCACGGGCCAGGCAAAGGACAGTTGAGGGAAATAGCTACCAAAGATCAGGCAGAAGGAGTTCTAAACATGAGGCTTCCTATATTATGTGGACTATATTATTGTAAATGAACATGCACCCTTGGACAAGTTGTGGGCATGTTCTATGTGCCCAAAAAATGGGGGATACGCAGGAGTAGACCACAAACTGCAAATTGGCACGAAGAGAAGTAAAAAATAGTGGGAAGAGTAGAAACAATAGGACCGTATTTGTTCAAAAAAAAAAAGAACCGAAATTTTATATATATAAACCGTATGTATGATCACAAATCAAGATTATTAAGCTGTAAATGTTTACTTAAAAAAAGAGTTATGTTGATTTAAATTGAATTGTTAGTTGATGCAAATGAGTGAATATATACATAATTGACATAGTGGCTTTTCAACAAGAATCAAAATTTTAGATGAGTAATCGTAAACATAATTAATACATTATTTCAAGAAATCAAAATTTGTGGTTGTAGATAAGTAATCACGGCTAATTGCTCAGATTATAGGTGGAAAAAAAAGTCCATCAAATGTAACTCTGTCAAGTTGCATGTACTAAACTATAGCTATCTGCTAACTAAGCACGGCAGCCAATGATTCGCTGATAATGCTGCCATGCTGACTTGGCACGGAAGCATGCAAAAAATTTTTTTTTTGAATCAATTAAATTTTGATCAAACCAAAATAGGATCAGTGTTTTAGGGTTTTAGAGATTAGGAATTAGGGTTTAGATAAGGTTTTAAAGCAACAGATAAGGTTTTCGATAGGGTTTTGAGGGTTTTAAACCAACAGATAGTGTTTAGAGTTTACGTTTTAAACAAGAGTAAATCTTTCCTACACTGACGGTGTATACACTATCATCGTTGGATTCATGACATGTGTGCAAAAGTTGAATTTCAAATTCAAATTTTGCATAGTTGAATTTCAAATTCAAGCAAATGTACTAACCTATTTCTAATTTTTCTTAAATGAAATGCAAGTCTAAATGTCATGTTTCGTACATAGGGATAAGGGATATACATATAGAGGAAATATAATGCAAAATAGTAAGGATCCTAAAAAGTAGAAAATATGCATGAAATGTAGTAATTGTCACGCAAAGAATGTGAATCTAGCGCGTAGACGATCCCTAAGGGTCTAGTATTGGACTAATCCATATCTATAAGTTCTCACTAGCATTGGACTAGTGAGAAATCGAAAAAAAGGACCACAACTAGTGTTGGACTAGTGTGGTGACGTCATACATTTATTATAATTAAATAAATCATATAAAGTATAATAAAAACGAGTAAACACATAAGGCATATAAAGCACGAAACGCGTAGGCATGATATCTAGATGCAAAGGTTCTAAAGAAAGTGAATAAACACATAAGCACACAAACATGCAAGCACACAAGCAAAGAAATGCAGATAAAAGTCTAACTATTACATTCGGGGTCCTAACTACAATTTAGGGGAGGAATTCTAAAAATAATAACCTAACTATTACATTCATCTTAATTAAATACATTTTTTTAACAAAAATTAAAACCTATCAATTACATAGGCTAGCTAAATACATGTCTTGAGCACCTATTTATTACAATTTGGCATTTAAATGCCTCTCGAATAATCATCAAAATTAATATATGAAACTTGAGCTAAATAAAACGAGTAATTAAATAAATAAAGAAAACACTCAAAATCATGCAATTACACATAAAACACATAGGAGCACATAAAAGATTTTTAAATAATAAAAAAATACCTCCTTTGAAGTAGTAGCTAATTGGGGTTGAATTTACCCTATTTATGCTTCAAAATGAACAAAATTATCAAGGCACCAATTTAATTATAAAGAAATAAAAATAATTATGAAATCTACCAATTAAATCACTTAAATGAAGCATAATTAACAATTAAAGAAGAAAAGCAACTTGTATTTAATAAATCAAAACTGCTAGGGACCTAATTGCAAAAATTAAAAAAGTTTTAAGGGTCAAATTATAATTATTACAAAAATTAGGGGTTGACATGAAAGAAAAATTAAGTTTGGAGACCAAATTGGAATTAAAATAGGGATCTAATTGAAAAAATCAAAGTTTTCAGGGCCTTAATATAATTATTCAAAAGTTTAGAGACTGATTTGAAATTTTCGTCACCAAATCACTTAATAAAAGGCCATTGGACCATTTTCAGCATTTCTTTGGGCCAAAAGCCACTCGGCTTGACCAAAAGCCCTAAGAAAAAGAATAGGCCAAGCCTATTCTTTTTACCAAATCAGCTCAATCACAAATGCATGGGCTCTGGTCTTCTAGCCCAAGCCAAAACCCAGAAGAAATAAACCAAACCCACTCTTAAAACCCAACCAACTATTATTACCCCAAAACCTAAACCATACTACTAAACCCAACATGATAAACAAATGAACTAAATTATTAAGCCACAATTATGACCTAAAATCCAAAATTAATCTACCTAGAAGACTAATAAAAAATATAAAAAAGATGATTAAAATCTAAAAGGGCAAAATAAGTTCAATTTTCCAATTTTTGGGTCATGATGAAATTAGGCAAAAGTTGAGGGGTTAAGTTGCAATTTTGGAGATTTCCATGCATCTCCTTCGAAGCTTTCCTCAACAGCTTCTGGGTTTGCTATAGAAGTTCATTGAACCAACCGACATTCGCACGCATATTGCATCATGACAAGGAATACAATCAAAACTTTATTCTAGGGAACAAACAAATCCTTTCCCTAAACCCTCCTAGCAAAATCACCCAAAATGTTAACCATGGCTCCACAACTTCAAGTTGAAGAAAGCAGCTTCTTGGACAAACAGATGAAACAGGAAGAAAGGAAATGGAAGCAACGAAAGACAACAAAAATGCATAACTAATGGAAACTTAAATCTAGTCAAATTTCACAGGCATTGTTCTCCCCTTTTAATATCAGAAGCAAATAATACCAGAAAACACAAGTTCATAGCTCAAAACTTCCCCTAGATTCATGAATAGAAGAAAACAAACAACTTTTGTTCATAGGCTTCGAATAAAGTCCAGTACATAACTTTGATTGTGAACTTACAGAGACAAATAAACAAGAGGATTTGATGGAAGCCACGTGGATTCTTGGAACGAAGTCAGGAGCAAGTTGCTGCAGAAATTTCAGCAATGATGAAGCCGTTACTTTGAGCCTCGATTTAACTAGTCTGGAGCTGTTTTTTCCCAGAAATTTGTGAACAAAATTTCTTCTATTGTTTCCCAAGAGAGCGTAGAAACCAAAAGATCCCTCAAAAAAGCTAAAATCTAAGCCGAATTTTGGTGCAGAACCGAGTTGGTTCGACAGCCTGGTCAAGAAAATTTTTCCTTTTTTTTTCTATTTTCTCTCTTTCTCTTTTTCCTTGCTGTTTTTCTTTCTCTTTCACTGACCGCCGCCTCCTCCTTGTCCTTCTGTGTTTATGAGCCTTTTTATAGGCACAAAACACCCCTTCAAAACCTAAGATTAATGGTGCAGATTTACTGCATTTTTTTGGAAAACTTTGAGCCATTAGATGGCTCTTAATTCTGGAATTTTCCTGATGTTTGGATCAAAGCCAGGTGGCTTGATACTGGATTGATCCAATGGAGCGAAAAAACGGAGAGAAATGAGTGGAAAACATGGAAGAAATGGTGCCTGCAATTCTGGTACTATTCATTGCTGGTTTTTGTACTAGCAGGAGGAAGGAGACGCGCGCGTGGCTGCAGATTTTTTTTTTAAACTGATTTTGTTATTTTCATTTTTCTTTTTCTTTTTTAGATTTTCTTTTTCTGTCCTTTTGATTTTTGATTTTTTTTCTACAATGATTTTTCTCAAAAAATAGAAGTGAAACAAAATAAATAAAAACAAAATATATTTTAACTAAAAATGAACAAATAAAATATTAAAATAAAATAAAATGATAAAATTTTAGTGTCTATAGCTTGCTTCTATTTGTCTAAGTTTTGTAAAAACTCAAGACAAAGACATAAATACCAAATTATTTATCTGCCTAACTCAACTGTAACTGAAACAAATAGATAAATCTAATGAATTGAAAAACCTACATCTGAAAAATGAAAAGGGTTGGTGGGATAAAACCTAAACCCAACAAATAAAAACGGTCAGTGGGATAAAATATGAGCCTGCCAAGGTTGGTGGGATAAAACTCAAACCCAGCAAAATAAAAAATGATCGGTGGGATAAAACCCAAGTCCGCCGTGATTGGTGGGATAAAATTCAAATCCAACAAAACAAAATAAAAAAAAAGGTCAGTAGGATAAAACCCAAATCCGCTGAGGTTGGTGAGATAAAACCCAAATCTAACAAAATAAAAACGGTCGGTGGGATAAAAGCCAAGCCCGTCGTGGTTGTTGGTGGGATAAAATCCAAACCCAACAAAATAAAAAGGGTTAAAAACAAAAAAGCCCCCTATGATAAGGCTAATACACAGAAAAGCCCCCCATGGTTTCAAAATATACAACACGACCCCTCATGCTTTGAACTAAATTGTAAAGGTGACGGAATCCGTTAAACTTAACGGAAATGACTTATTGGAACCTAAAAAAAATTTTTTATACCTAATTTTTATCAAATATACCTATTCTACCCCTTAACTCTCAATTCTCTCTACTTAAAAAATAAAACAAATGATTTTTTTGAGCTGTCTTTTGTTTAATTATATAAGGGTATTTTGGTCATTTTGACCATTTCCGTTAAGTTTAACGGATTCCGTCACCTTTACAATTTAGTTCAAAGCATAAGGGGTTGTGTTGTATATTTTGAAACCATGGGGGGCTTTTCTGTGTATTAGGCTTATCACAGGGGGCTTTTTTGTTTTTAACCCAAATAAAAATGGTCGGTGAGATAAAACCCAAATCCGCTGAGGTTGGTGGGATAAAACCCAAACCTAACAAAATAAAAACGGTCGGTGGGATAAAAGCCAAGCCCGTCGTGGTTGTTGGTGGGATAAAACTCAATCTCAACAAAATAAAATGGTCGGTGGGATAAAACCCAAACCTGCCGAAGTTTGTGGGATAAAACCCAAACCCAATAAAATAAAACGGTTGGTGGGATAAAATCCAAGCCTGCCGTGGTTGGTGGAATAAAATTCAAACCCAACAAAATAAAAACAATCAGTGGAATAAAATCCAAACCTGCCGAAACAAACATTCGCATGAAAATGTATTTGAATCCAAAGGTATGGAGTGATTTTTGTCATTGTTCTGAACCAATATTAGACTCACTGAAGTGATCAAATATCACCTTTGTAATACAAATTGCCCTAATGTAGATCGAATTTGAATAATTGTTGTTTTCCATCTCTTCGAGAAGGTGTGCGTAATTCAATCCTGCAAAAGAGAACAAAATAATCGCATCGACACCTAATGCCACCACCGTGCGGTCTCTTGAGCCTTGAGAACCATGTAAATGCAAGTCTTTTGACATCAAGAAATTATCTGATTTTAAAATTCTGTATGTCCCTTTCTTGATCTGTTAGTACCTATACTCAATCAACGGTGCTTAAATCATCAGAAATACGCTTGCGCACTAATTGCGATAAACCATAGGGATTGTCTCTTGGCTTAATTGTATGAAAAAATAAAATTTTTGGATAAAATTATTTCATGCAATGACACAAGAATATAATATAATGATTTTTAATGAAAAAACGACTCTTATTAGGTCTATGAAAATAAACTTAGAGACTCAGATACAAACTTGAGTGGTTTTTCTATGATGAGAAAACGTCGCATTTGACCCTTTTGGATAACACATTTCTGAAATTCGGTATTGCCAGAAGAACCTCAACACGAAGAGAAACCCAGATGAACTTAGTCACCAGCTTCTCAGCAGTCAAATATCAACTTTCCATTTCTAACTTGATCGATAATTCAAGAACCTTACCTTAGCGCCCTTTCGGGTTTTCACCAAGGTTACCCCTACCTATTTTATTTTCTTTTTCTTTCACTTCCATTTTCTGTTGTTTTTCTTTCTTCGTCTTATCTTATCTTTTTTTTCTTTTTATTTTTTATTCCTCTTTTCTTTCCTTTTTCTTTTCTTTTTTTTCTTTTTCTTTTTTTTTCTTTTTTTTTTTGAAAAAGCGCCCTTTCGGGGTTTCACCTAATGAACAAATCTTACCAATAGCCTTTATCAACTCAGAAATATGTTTTAAGAAATGATGGCATCAGTGCGACAATCCTTCCCTTGCAAAATTGGTGAAGGTATATTGACATCATTTGCCATTTGATTAAGCGATTTTCATTAGAAATATTATTAAGGCTGAGGCCGGGACTTCATGATTTTTGTAAGGGGATCAGCTATGGGTTTAAGAAATGTTAAAACTTGAAGGCAAAATTTAAGAGGTTTCAAAACCCTAAGACCGTATTCTATCAATATTTGCCTCAGTATGAGGGTATTAAAACTAAAAAATTGTCCCAGTTTCGTTTTTGACTCCTATCTTCTTCTTCTTCTTCTTTCTTTTTTTAATATATAACAAATAGGAGATAAATTTGCCCCAATGTGGGGTTAGCGATCTTTAGGGAGGCTATCAAACGAACGATTAAATTATTTTGGAGGTTCAAAAAGGAAAACGAGGGGTAGGACGTTCAAAGGGAAAAGAAGAAAGTTCACCTTTAATCCACCTTAGATGGTATTTCAAAATGAAAAGTCACATAATTAGATAAAGAATTTCTTACACATATCTGAATTGATTGGTTGAGGAAAAATCTGTCCATCCATTTCTGTGAGAATGAGTGCTTCTCCGGGTAATATTTTCTTGATAATAAAAGGTCATTGCTAATTTGGAGCAAATTTTCCTTTGGCTTCATCTTGAATGGGAAGAATTCGTTTCAAAACTGTATCTCCTTCTTTGAACAATCGAGGTCAAACCTTCTTATTATAAGCACACGCCATTTTCCTATGATAGTATTGTCCATGGCAAATAGCGTTTAAGCGTCTTTCATTAATTAAAGACAACTGTTCATGTCTCTATTTGATCCATTTAGCCTCCTCTAGCTGAGCTTCCATTAAAATGCGTAAGGAGGGGATCTCAATCTCTGCAGGTAATACTGCTTCCATCCCATACATAAGAGAATAAGGTGTTACCCTATTAGAAGTTCTGATTGCAGTCCGATAAGCCATTAATGCATACGGCAACTTCTCATGCCAATCCCGGTGTCTTTCTGTCATTTTGCGAATGATTTTTTTCAAATTTTTGTTTGCAACCTCCACAGCTCTATTCATCTGAGGTCTGTCGATAGACGAATTCTGGTGTTTGATTTTGAATTGTTCGCATAATCCATCTACCATATCATTATTGAGGTTTCTAGCATTATCGGGAATCAATGTCTCTGGTACCCCAAAACGACAGATAATGTGGTCTCTCAGAAAATCGGCTACTACTTTCTTCGTCATATTCTTGTAGGATGCTGTTTCGACCCATTTGGTGAAATATTCGATTGCTATAAGGATGAACTGGTGCCCGTTTGAGGTGAGGGGATCAATGGTTCCAATCACGTCCATTCCTCACATTGAGCATGGCCAAGGAGTAGTCATACTATGTAGTTCAGTCAGAGGAGCTTGTATAACATTGGCATGCATTTGACACTTTATGCATCTTCTGACAAAATCTACACAGTCATGCTCTATGGTGAGTCAAAAATATCCCGTTCTTATGATTTTCTTAGCTAGTAAGTGCCCGTTCATTTGGGACTCGCATACTCCACTGTGCACTTCTTTCATCATGTAATCAGCTTCTTCTTTATTGATGCACCTGAGGAGGCCCAAACCTGGTGTCTTCTTGTATAACACCTCTCCATTCAAGAAAAATTTTGACGACATTCTGCGTAAAAAACTCTTGGCAGGTGACTCAACGCCCGAAGGATAAGACCCTGTCTTTATGAATTCTTTGATATCGCTATACCATGGACGATCATTAGATGTCTTCCCACAACCAAACAGTGTGCAAGTTTATTATGAGATTGAATATAAATGGGCTCAATCATTAACTCATCTGGATGTCGAATCATTGAAGATAAAGTAGACAGAGCGTCCGCGAAGACATTGCGAGTGCGAGGGAGCTACCTGAACTCCAGGTTTCAGAACTTAGTGGCCAAACTGAGCAAACTGCAATGATACCGCATAATCTTTGAGTCTCGAGTCACCCACTATTTGAGCGTCTGATGCACCAGTAAGTCAGAATCACTAAATGCGATCAAATCCTTTATCTCCATTTTCAATGCTATTTTCAGCCCAAAAATACAAGTTTCATACTCAGCCATGTTATTAGTACAAGGGAACCGTAACTTAGTAGCAGCGGGAAAGTGGTTTCCCTCAGATGACACTAAGACAGCTCTGATTCCTGCTCCAAAAGAATTCGAAGCGCCATCAAAGAAAAATCTCCACTCAAGGCATTGTTCATTCATGTTTTCCGATGTGCCAATAAATAAGATCTCCTCGTTAGGAAAATAGGTATGTAATGGCTGGTAATCTTCTTCCCTCGGATTCTCGGCGAAATGATCTGCTATAGCTTGGCCCTTAATTGCCTTTTGCGTAGTGAAAATGATATCGAATTCTGAAAGAATCATCTGCCACTTCGCCATATGTCCCGTCGGCGTAGGCTTTCCTAACAAATATTTCAGAGGATCAGAGTGGGAAATAAGGTAGGTAGTATGACTGAGCAAATAATATCTCAACCTCTGAGTGGCCCAAGTTAAGGCACAGCAGCTCCTCTCAAGAAAGGAATAGTTGGCCTCGTACGCAGTGGACTTTTTACTGAGACAATAGATAGCTTGTTCCTTCTTCCCCGAGTCATCATGTTGTCCCAATACACACCAGATAGCTTCATCCAGCACATATAGGTGCATGATCAGAGGTCGACCGGGCTTGGGTGGCACTAAGACCGGAGGGTTCAACAAATAATTCTTGATCCTATCGAAGGCTTGCTGACATTCTTCGTTCCAGTACATTGGTGTATTCTTCTTCAATAACTTGAACAAAGGCTCACGTGTAAATGTTAACTGAGCAATAAATCTGCCGATAAAATTGAAGATTAGGGGTTAAAATGCAATTAAATTTAATGGCCTAAATGAAAGAAATTTAAAATTTTAGAGCTACAATAAAATTACTCAAAAAGTAGGGGCCAAATTGCAAAATTCGTTTCTGATCACATATAAAAACCATGTTGGGCCATTTTTAGGTAATTGGGCCGCACATCCTTGGCCTAAGAAAAGTAAGCAAAATTATCTTGTTTAAAAGATAGCCCAACTCAATTCATTTTTACAACCTTAAACCTAATAAAGAAAGCGATTTTAAGATCTAAAGCCCAATTTACAAACCCAAACAAAAATAACACATTAGCCCATTTCTTATCTAAATTATTTACATAAATTTCTAAAATTGTCAAATTAAATAATCTAATTCCAACAAATTTTATTCAATCCCCAATTATACTCTAAACTCCAGCATTAATTTACCCAAAACATGCATAAAACATATGAAAAGAAATCAAGACTTTAAAGGGAAGAAATTCATCCATTTTCCACAATTTTGGGCCTTAGTGCAATTATATCAAAATTAAGGTGCAAGTTGCAAATATTTTTTATGGACTCAAATCAACAAACAACATACTACTCACTTAACCGAATTTCCAAAAAACATCATAAGTGCATAAAATGTCTAAAATTACCAAAGAAATAATAAATAAAAGGAAAAAAGAAAACAAAAGTCTTGATTTATATTACAAAACCCATTCCTTATTAACTAGGCTAGATCTGGGCTTTAGTGCCTTAGCCCAGGCCAAAACAATTATGAATAGTCTGGTAGAAAAGCATAAGACCTCAAACCAAACAAATCTTAACCCACGAATAGAAAATAAGATCAAGCCCAATAATTAATCAACTAAAAACCCAACATAAAAAATCTTTGGCCCATGTCTTGAACAAGACCCAATACCAAACACAAACACTTGGAAGATCAAACAAGTGAGACAACAAAAAGATGTCAAGAACAAAGGCCAGTCGGAAACAAGAACAAACCATCGGAATCTCGCCCAAAAACATTCCAAGAGCTTTTTAGATCAGCTTTTGAATTCAAGCATGATCCTTACAATGTTGTGAACTCATGCAAATCATCAAACAAAACTCCCAAACATCATAAATCATCCAAAATGAGATTTAAAATCCATAAACTTAGAACTCTCATGTAGCCCATTTAGATCTCATGCCAACATCGAATCAACAGAGAAGAAGGAATAATAGTTACCTCTGATACTTGCTGAAGTCGAAATAGGAGTGGAAATTTTCAAGAAAATATGCAAATCTTTGTGGAGAAGCAAAACCCAGTTGTTGTTGTCCTGCCAAGAGCTGTGAGGTAAGCAACTTTGAACTCTACTTTAAAGGCTTTGGAGTCATTTTTCTGAAAAGTCTCAACACAAAACTCAACCCCCTCTGATCATAGATGGCATAGAAGGAAATGAATTTGAAAGATACATGAGTACAAAGGGTTATATTTGAACTATTGTAATGGTTTGTAATTCTTAATTGTTTGAGGACAAGCAATAGTTCAAGTGTGGTGATCATTGATTAGCCTTTAGTTGACGTATTTTTAGTTAGGTTTTAGGTTATGTTTTTGGTGTGTTTTAAGTTAAAATGGAAGATTTGAATTCTTTTATAAGTTAATTTTCATACAAGTAGTATTTCTCAACCAAAATATGCAAAAGTGTGGGGTAATATGCAAGTTTATGTTGTTTTTGTAGGTTTTCGTCTCATATGAATTGATTGAGGACAAAAGGAGTTTCATAACTTTGATATGTCGTGGAATTTTGGCGATATCATGAGCTAAAATATCCAATTGAGGTGATTCTTAAACCATTTTGAAGCTAAAACATAGCTCTACAATTCTTATGAAGATATTGAAATCTAGTTCATTGAGCTTCCTAGCTAAAAAGTTGAAATATAGTGGGGAAAATTTTCTGTCAAAAGCTGAAACAGAGCATTTACTAGTTAGGGGTATTTTGGTCATTTATCAGACAACACAAATCTAAATGAGATGATTCTTAATCCATTGGAAAGCTAATTCAAAGAGTTACAACTTTCATGTTTTGTGCAAGAGCTAATTCAGCCTCCATTATCAAGAAAGTTATAGTTGAAATTGGACAAAAAACAGAGCAAAGTTGAGATTGAATTTGAGAGTGCAAAACTAAGTGCAACGAAGATCCATGAGGCAATCTACGAGGTATAGGCTCGCAGATCCTTGATTCATGGCTGCAACTTGTTCTACAACTTGCATTTTGTTCACACAACCTTTTTGACCAATTCCTCTACAAGAAAAACGGCCGGAACTAGCTAGAATTGAGTTGGAGAAGTAGAAAATAACTTTGTGTCTACATTATGAGAACATCTTCTCTTCCAAAATATCTATAAATACCTCTTGAATCTCATTCATTTGAGAATCATGTTAGCAAGAGATAGCACATTGTAGAGTAGAGTAGAAGTAGTTTAACTCTAGTTTCATATTGAGAGTTTCTTTCTTTGTTTAAAGGGCTTTGAGAGGGAGGTGCAAACACTCTTGTATCAAACTTATTTGAGAGATCAACTTGTAAAGGAATTTAAGAATTCAAACTTCAAGACATTGAATAAGAATTTTTCTTCCTAAACTTTGTCTTTTGTTCTTATTTGCTATGCTTTGTTACAAGTTGTTTCATGCTTATATGTTCTTAATATGATGTCTAACTAAGCTTTTTCATATTTTAGGGTGAAGATGAACTTGTTATAGTTTTGATTTGGAAGTAGTTAAGGGATGATTATGCTTTTTCATGATTTGTTAGTTTGATAACTTGTGCTTATACTTTATAGTTGTTTGGCCATCAACTATGAATGATTTGATAAAGTTGAGCAATGAAAGTTGCCTTCTAATAGATTTAATTCTTAAACATTAGTTTTATTCTCACGAAAGTAGTGAATAATAGTTGGTTGGAATTATAATAACTTTATTGAGCTTATTTAATTTGTTTCTTACCCTTTCTCTATGAACATAGGTAAAAGATGATTCAATGAGTTAAAGGAATTGGCAAAAGCAATTTCTAGAGGAATTAGCCAAGACGGTTTGTCTTAAATGTCCATTGGCAAAAGCAAGGATATCCATTTGGAAGTTATTTCTTGATAATTCATGGAAGCATAAGCATAATCACATTAATTAACTTCTAAACTTGACATAACAAGGGATTCTAATCCCCAGGATTCTCTTACCTAATCTTTAAGTAATTCTAATCTAACTTGTCTTTATTTTTATTTACTTTTTTGTAACTTACCACCTGTATGGTTGGTTTTACCACCTAATGCCGGTTTTACATTATTTGCTTATAACTTTTATGACCGGTTGTACTGTCTAAACTAACTTCTAACTCTTATGGCCGATTATAACTGCCTAAACTAACTTTTATGCTCGGTTTTGCCGCCTAATTACTTTCCTTGCTTTTACTAACTTAGTGTAGTAAAATACCCTATCAATCATTGCTTATGGTCAAAATAAAGCAACAAAAAATATGGAAGATATGGAGTGTTAAATTGGGTTAATAGTATATTTGGTGAGACAAAATGATTAGGGTGATTTTTGGATTTTCTTTTTCTCCTTTTTTTCATTTTTTCTTTCTTTTTTTCTTTCTTTTTTTTCAGTTTTCCTTTCTCTTCTTTTTTTTTGGTAAACCTGCAAAATAATAAAACACACATTAAAATACATGAAAATAAATGACCTATAAATAGATGAAAATTTCAAGAAAATATTAAAAATTAACAAAAATTTGGTGTCTACAGTAGCCACAACCTATGCCTCCGATTTCTTTATATCGAAATAGTGAAGCCACTATATCTAGAGTCTTAAATAAGGTGTACAATGGTAAAACAAGACATATCAGTCTAAGACATGACTATCTTATATGAATGCTACGAGATGGCATCGTGACTATTATATTTGTAAGAACATATAACAATTTAGTTGATCCGTTGATTAAACTCTTGCCAAGGGACTTATTGAATATGACATCATTGGGTATGGGTTTGAAATTATTTGTCTAAGATTACTAATAATAGGAACCCTATCTTTATTCTAGCACTACAACCAGATGAAAGATTTAAGGGCAAATAACAAATTTTTAAGTAGTTATGAGCATTAGGACTTTCTATATAAATTTCACCCATGTTATATAAAGTTTGAGACTGTTTTCACATATATGATCATAAAAGTGGTGCTGTTTTTAGCAAAATTTGGTTTACTTTTGTCAATGATCATAAAACTAGGATGGAACACATGGCCAGTAATAGTGCTAAATTTCTTTGTGAATAGATCAATGAGATCGATACTATGTTTGTGGTATTTCATATTTAATTTGCAAATCATGGTTTAATGCTATAAGCAAACTTGATTTGGTTAGTTCTACTGTTATATCAACATTAAAAGAAAAGTTTAAATCGAATGATACTTTTCTTTATGCATAGCATTGTTTGTGTTAGTTTGCTAGTTCATTTACAAATTAAGTGGAGGATTGTGAATGTTGTAAATGAAATTGTGTAAAACTTAAAACTAGAAATGAGGATTCGTGGAGAGATCCATGTGGATCCACAAGCAAATTCCTAAAATCTGGCCATGGATTCATAGACGGATGGATACAGGGGATGACCGTCCCTGAACGGTCCCCTCACAAACACAACCGTGAGAACTAGAAATAACCACGTCGACTAGTTTTGGGAAGGTGAAAAAATGATGTCACATAAATTAGTAATGGAAAAAAAATTTGACGCTTTTGACGGACCTTGTCATGAAGCATTAGCTCCGTTCCACAAAATCCCACTCAAATGAATCATCAAACAAAAAGTTCATTTGCTTTCCCTCCACAATAATTGCCAATTTTCATTCATCCATAACACCAGAAAATGGAAGCAAACAGAGAATACAAGAAAGTGGCTGGAGGCAAAATTATAAAGTAGTTGAAGGTAGACTAGGTGTAAGGCCCAAAGACAACCTAAGAGGGGGGGTGAATTAGGTTGATTAAAATCTTAATCAGATTTATGCAATTTTTGCTTAATAAAAATTTACCTTCTTTTCTAGAAATGATCAATCAAGTAGATTAGAAGAAGAGAGCAATATTGATTCGAAAAACAAGTATAGATAAGCAATGAGAATTTTATTAAACAAAAAGGAATAAGATAGAATATCAAACCGATTGTCTACCAAGCTTTCCTCAAACTTGAAGACCAATCACTTGGTTGAGCAACTTCTCTTTGATGAAAGATGATCAACTAGATGTACAATGGAGGGAGCACTTCCTCCTTGCCCTAAGCCTCACTTAGTCAAGCTAAGAAGTTTTACAATCACTCAGATAACCCTCTACAATGCTACACTAATGAAACTTTCAACCACAAGAGAAATGCTCACAGAAATTCACACCACTTAGAGAACAAATCTAGCTTTGGAGACTATTTTCTAGCTAAAATATCTCTTGAGATCTTGTAAACAAAGTGTGCAAAAGTCACTATCCGATTCAGAGTCGTTTGTATTTAAAGGGAACCAAAAATGAGCTTCATTAATAGTTCCAACGGATAGAAGGCATATGAAGAGTCAGCTAGCCGTTGGGGCTGTCGGACGTCCGACGGCATAGTCATCGTCCGAACCCATCGTCCGAAAAATAGTCAAGTTGTTGTTCGGACGTCCGATGGAATTTTATCGTCCGAGCTTCAGTGTCCGAACGTCGTCCAGAGAGCTATCAAATCTTCGTGGAATTTTTAGGACGTCCGATGAGATTGATGTGCGTCCGAAGCATGCGTCCGATCCTTCAGGACGTCCGATGCTTCCTTACGAGCGTCCGACAGAGTCTTGGCAGAGAGTCATCAATACTTTGTGGAATTTTTAGGACGTCCGACACGATCGATGTGCGTCCGAAGAGTGTGTCCGATCCATCCGGACGTCCGATGCTTTCTCACGAGCGTCCGACAGAATTTCCTTCCTGATGTTTTTCATCCTTTCGGACGTCCGACAGATTCCATTGGACGTCCGACATGGGTGTCCTGTTTTTGCTTCTCCTTTTGGTTGATTTTCATTTCATGACATATTCGTACCTGATTCTTTGATAGGTAAAAAACACTTATATTTGAAGAGAGTTAGATAAATATTTCAAAGTCCTTTGTGATCATCAAAACCAAGAATAACATTCTCCCCCTTTTTGATGATGACAAAATAATGGTTTGAAATAAGATTTGATGATTGCAAAATAAGCTCCCCCTTTCTCAATAGACAAGAACTCCCCCTTACTGAGTGAATCATAAAAAAATTTGACAAACTCCCCCTCACTTGGCTGCCCAACCAAATTAAACACTTATCCAAAATATGACAATTAAGCAACCAACATCCAACATTTTACCAATTCAATCCATCAGCCAATCCAAATTTAATCAAATCATCAATCAACCAATCAATCCAACATCATCAATCATTAATCATCAACCAATCCAGTCATCTCCCCCTTTTTGTCATCACAAAAGGGCAAACAATCACATCCATCTCATCCACACACATTCATCAATGCAAACCAAAAACTTCATTACATCCACACAATCATCATTCAAAATACTTAAACATCTATCAAACAGTACCAAAAGAAACATAAACATAATCAAAACCAAATGTTGAATTCATCTACATATCCATTGTTGAACACCACAAACACATGAAATAGACAAATAAAATGCAAATGTCCTAAATGGTGAACTATGTGGATCCAGGAGTTCTTCGAGAGAGCTGATATTGGGAGAGGTCCTCCTCTTCAGTTTCTTCATCAGCTTCAGCAGCCTCTTCAACTGGTGCCTTGCCTTTATCTGCTGTGGAAGGGCCATGAGGAGTCACAGGAGTTGATGAACCAGGGTCTGGAATTGATGAACTGGGATCAGTGGGGTGTGGCTCTTTGTCATGGGACACTTCCTCAACCACAGGTGGGGGAAAAAGAAGGTTCTTTTTGTCTAGGAAGGCTGTTTGTTGCTCAGAGGACATGGTGAGCATTAGACCATGTTCTAGAAGAAGAACATGTTGTTTGAGTTCACGAAGGAGCTCAATCACTTCATCATTGGAGGAGGAAAATGCCTTAGTGGCAGACTTCCTGGGATGAATGGGAGTGAGTGAAACAGATGATGGATCATGTGCAGTCTTAGACCTCTGTTCACTAGATGATGCCCCCTTATAAGCCCACAGATTATCTTTAAAAACAAGATTTTTCCTTTCAAAATATCCTTTGGTAAAGGCATAAGAAGATGCTTCTTTGGGACAAACACCTAGAATTGGGACTTTGTAAAACTCAAAAATCTTTTGAAGAAACTTTCCATAAGATAATTTTCTGCGAGAATCAGTGGCATAGCGAAGTAAAAACTTGCACATGACAAAACCAAAATCAATACGGATTTTTTCTCAAAAACAGTAAAAGAGATACAACTCCATTTTGTTTGCATCAGTTCTATGACCATCAGTGGGTACAAGCAGGTTTGAAATGATTGAAAAGGCAATTAGATTCACAGGAGCAAGATCATTCAGTTTAGCATCAGCAGGGGAGGAAAAACTTCTTTTAAAATAAGTCAACATTTTAGCCCCATCAAAATGATTATCAGCAGTAGGGTGCTCTTCATAGGAAAAGAAGTTTGCAATTTTATCCTTGCATCCAGGTTCAATAGTAGTTTTTAAAATATCATTCACAATTTCAGAATCAAAGACTAAGTCTACCCCATTAACCCTGGACATAATCTCAGTTTGGTCAGTGCCTTTCCTAAGATTAGCAAAGAATTGATACAGCATTTCAGGGTAATAAACATTGGGCATAGAAACGAGATGTGACCATTTCTGGAAAGCAAATAGACTTAGAATGGATTCTAAACCTATGTTGCGAAATTCAGAGGAGTTTACAGTTCGTTGAGGGATGACACCTTTCTGGGATATCTAGGAGTGTTTGTCTTTTGCAGCATCATCAAAAAATGTAGGGAGTGGGGCTGATTTTGGAGGCGGTTGAGAAGAGGTTCCCTGTCCAGATGCAGGCTGAGAGGTGGGTTGTGGAGTAGGCCGTGACATTTGACCCTTTATGGCTCCTCTCTTGAAGCGTTTGGATGAACGTTTGACCGTAGGAAGATCCTCATCCTCATCCCTGAGTGGATGCTTGCGTCCGGCAGTAACCTTTCCTCCTCTTAGATTCACCATTGTGCGAAATGTGTGGAATGAAGGATGCAAATGATGCACACAGTAGTAGGGAAGTGAGTCGCACAGAAATTTTGGGACAAAAAGTCCTTGAACAAGATTTGACAGAGCGGTTATGAGAAAGTAGGGTTTTGAGGGAAATTTGGGAATTTACGAAATGTTGTGCGATTCGATGAAATAATCAGGAGAAATGAATCGCAATCAATCAGGAAAAGTTTTGTTTGAGTCAATTTGGGAATGAGAGCTTCAGAATGGTATGAATTTGAAAGTGAGAAATGAGAGAGTTTTCGTCCGAGAGGAAATAGAAGAGAAGAGTTTGAAGCAAATGAGGGAGAAAGTTAATTTAAAAAGTGAGCCGTTGCACTGTCGGACGGCCGAACGAAGTCGTGTGTCCGACAGCTTCGTCCGAACAGATGTTTTCTGAAAAAAAAAATATCTGAAGAACATTATCGGACGTCCGTTCATCTTCTTTCGGACGTCCGAAGACTTTGAGAAATTTTAGGATGATTTTTCGATTATTCCTAATTTTGATCTTAGATGAATGAACTGATCTAATGGCAGAGCTTTGGTAAAAATATCAGCAAATTGATCTTTGGAACAAACATAATTTACACAAATTTCACCTTTTTGAACAAGATCTCGAATAAAGTGGTGCTTTATATCTATATGCTTTGTCCTAGAATGTTGAATTGGATTTTTGGTCAAATTAATAGCACTAGTATTATCACAGAATATAGGCATGCAGTCATATAACAATCCAAAATCATTCAAGGTGTGCTTCATCCATAAAAGTTGAGCACAACATGCACTAGCGGCAATATATTCCGCTTCGGTTGTAGACAAAGATATTGCATTTTGTTTTTTGCTAAACCAAGAGACTAAGCAGTTACCAAGAAAGTGACAAGTTCCACTAGTACTTTTTCTGTCCACACGACAACCACCAAAATCCGCATCCGAATATCCATATAAAGCAAATTCACAAGATCTAGCATACCAAAGACCATAGTCTAATGTACCTTTCAAATACCTAAAAATTCTTTTAACAGCATTTAAATGTGATTCTTTTGGACACGATTGAAATCTAGCACACAAGCAAATAGCAAACATAATATCAGGTCTGCTTGCGGTCAAATAGAGTAAGCTTCCGATCATACCTCTATAGTGCTTTTCATCCACATGATTACCTTCTTCATCTTTGTCAAGTTTTGTAGAAGTGCACATAGGAGTTCCAACTTGCTTTGAGTCCTCCATGCCAAACTTTTTCAGCAATTCCTTGGTATACTTTGCTTGATTTATAAAGATTCCCTCAAGGGCTTGATGTATTTGAAGTCCAAGAAAGAAATTTAATTCTCCCATCATACTCATTTCAAATTCACTTTGCATGGTGGTGGAAAAATCCTTGCATAGATACTCATTAGTAGCACCAAAAATAATATCATCAACATATATTTGCACAATAAGAAGGTCATTTAACACTTGCTTAGTAAAAAGTGTGGTGTCCACAATACCACTTTTGAAACCATTTTCAATCAAGAAACCACTTAATCTTTCATACCAAGCTCTTGGAGCCTGTTTTAAACCATATAATGCTTTAGATAGTTTAAACACATGACTTGGAAATTTTGTATTTTCAAAACCGGGAGGTTGATCCACATATACTTCTTGATCAATAAAACCATTTAAAAAGGCACTTTTCACATCCATTTGAAACAATTTGAAACCTTTGAAACAAGCAAAAGCAAGAAGCATTCTAATAGATTCTAATCTTGCTACGGGAGCAAATGTTTCATCAAAATCAATTCCTTCTTCTTGTGCATATCCTTTGGCAACTAATCTGGCTTTATTTCTTACAACAGCACCTTTATCATCCAATTTATTTCTGAATATCCACTTTGTGCCAATGATAGGTTGATTTTGAGGTCTATCAACAAGTGTCCAAACCTTATTTCTCTCAAATTGATTAAACTCCTCTTGCATAGCCAAAATCCAGTTATCATCCTTTAAAGCATCATTGATATTTTTGGGTTCAAAAAGAGAAACTAAAGCAAAATTGTTCAACAATTTCTTAGATGAGGAACGAGTGTTTACCTTCTCGGATGGATCACCAATAATAAGATCTTTTGGATGATTTTGGCTAAATTTCCAAGCCTTGGGAAGGTCTTTGACTAAGTCATCATTCTCATCTTCATCACCCTTTTCTTGATCATTATGAGCTTCATCCATCATTTCCATTGCTGCTGGTTTAGATATTCCTTCATCACCAATTTTCAGTTTTTTCATTCCTTCACGAACACCTACATCATCATCCTCACACGAACTTTTGGAATTATCATCATTAGTTTCATCAAATGTTATGTGTATGGCTTCTTCAATCACAAGAGTCCTTCTATTAAAGACTCTATATCCTCTTTTGTTCTCACAATATTCCAAAAATATTCCTTCGTCAGATTTTTTCTCAAACTTACCAAGATGTTCCTTCAAATTTAAAATAAAACATTTACAACCAAAGACTTTGAAATATCCAACCGTAGGTTTCTTATCAAAAATAAGTTCATAAGATGTTTTATTCAAAATGGGTCTCAAAAGGATTCTGTTCATCACATAACATGCAGTGTTTACCGCTTCAGCCCAAAGGTATTTTGGCAAACTACATTCACTTAACATAGTTCTAGCAGCCTCTTGTAGTGTCCTATTTTTCCTTTCTACAACACCATTTTGTTGTGGAGTTCTTGCAATTGAAAACTCATGTGTTATGCCATTATGATCACAGAAATCTGGAAAACCACAATACTTGAATTCCGTTCCATTATCACTTCTAATCCTAACAATTTTTAAGCCAAGCAGATTTTGTACTTTAGCAAACAATGAAGTGAAATTTTTGAAGGCATCATCCTTATGAGCAAGAAATATCACCCAAGTATATCTAGAATAATCATCCACAATCACAAAGCAGTATTTCTTACCTCCCAAGCTAGTGATTTGAGTAGGACCAAATAAGTCAAGATGCAAGAGTTCTAAAGGTTTAGAAGTTGAAACACACTTCTTTGGTTTAAAAGAAACTTTTGTTTGCTTTCCAAATTGACATGCATCACAAATTTTATCCTTTTCAAAACAGATTTTTGGCAAGCCTCTAACCAGCTCCTTTTTCGAAATTTCCTTTAGTAAATCCATGTTAAAATGACAAAGTCTCCTATGCCACAACCAAGGATCTTCATTTGAAGCTTTAAGACATTTGAGGCTAGAAGAATCAATTTTATCAAGAACCACAATATATATGTCGTTAAACCTCTTACCTTTGAACACAACATTATATTTGGAATCAAGCACAATGCATTCATACTTTTTAAACAACACATTCAAGTCTTTGTCACACAATTGACTAACACTAAGCAAGTTATAACCTAAATTTTCAACTAAGAGCACATTATGAACAAAAGTTTCACCATCCTTACCAACATCACCTATTCCAATTGTCTTAGCTTTCACATCATCACCGAATGTCACCTTTCCACTTGATTTTGATTTTAGCTTTATGAACAAAGAGGGATCACCGGTCATATGCCTTGAGCAGCCGCTATCAATAAACCATTTGGACTTGTTTGAGCCTTTTTCCTGAAAAGAGAAAATGTTTGGTACCCTTTTTAATTTTTGGGTCCACAATAGTTAGCATTGTATCTCACTAACCACATGCATTTCATCCCTCTGTTCAGATTTCTTTTCACATAGCAATCTCCTTTCAAATGCCCTCTTTGACAACAAAAATCACACATAATGGAAGAGTCCTTAACATGTACTGGTTTGACATATCTCAATCCATTTCTTCTATATGATGTGAAACCATGTGCATTTTTATTGCATGCTAATGTTCTTTGATGAGCAGTAAGACAGGTAGATGACATGTTCTTTTTGAGAAAATCTTGTTTTCTTGCTTTCAAAGTCTCATCCAAGTTGTCCATTCTTTTCTTCAAATCACCATGTCTTTCCTTCAGCATCTTACAAATATTTGTCTTTCTATCAAGCTCATTTTGAACATTTAATCCGGCTCTTACAAGACAATCATTGTCAGTCTTTAGTTGTTTATTGTGTTGAAGAAGACTTGTATTTTCATGAATGAGAAAAACAATTTTCTGTTTTAGCTGCTTGTTTTTATCATAAGATTCCTTCAAGGCATTATGCAGTTTTTCAACAAAGGATTCAAGATCATCATCTTCTTCATCATCACTTTCAGATTGAGAGTGTATGGAAGTTACCTCATTATCTCCAATAGCCATGAACGCCATTTGAGCTGATTCTTCCTCTTCTTCAACTTCCCCTTCAGAGTTGCATTCATTCCAAGTAATCTAGAAGTTGTTGAATCTTGGCTTTCGATCAGCTTTCCCATCTTTCATGTTCTTCATGGGACATTCGTTTGCATAGTATCCAGGCTGTCCACATTCATAGCATTTGTCCACTTGCTTCTTGTTGAATTCTTGTTTTCCTTTGTTCCTTGCATTTGATGAATAATTTTGGAATTGATTGCTAGGTCCTCCCCTTCTAAACTTCCTTTTATTCAGGATTCTCTTGAAGCCCCTTGTGATGAGAGCAAGATCATTATCATCACCATCCGAGTCTTCATCATCCAAGTGAGCTGGATCATCTTCACCTTGAGTAGTCTTTAGAGCAATGTTTCTCTTTGCTCTAGCATCCTCTTCCTCCTGCACTTTAGATTTCAACTTCAACTCATAAGAGGTTAGTGAGTTAATGAGAGATTCAATAGGCACAGAATTTAAATCCTTAGCCTCCTCTATTGCAGTCACTTTATTTACCCATTCTTTGCCCAATGCAGTGAGAATTTTTCTGTTTTTCTCTCCCAAGGTGTACTCTTTGCCCAACACCTCGAGATCTTTGATCAAGTCATTGAACCTGCAATACATTTTGTCAATATCCTCAAGAGGTTCAATTTTAAATGATTCATACTTTGTGACCAAGATAGCCTTTTTCTGTTCTCTCACATTGTCACCACCCTCATGGATTTCTCTTAACTTATCCCACATTTCTTTGGCTGATTTACAGCCTTTCACTCTAATTGATTCATTTGAATCTAAGGCACTATACAGAACATTCATGGCTTTGGCATTCAGTGTGAGATTAGTCCTATCTTGAGTATTCATTTCAGCTCTTCTTTTTGGTCGAAGCAACCCTGTATCTGCATCAAGAAAGTTAGCTTCATGCGGTCCTTCACTCACAATAAACCATAGCTCAATATCAATAGATTGCAAAAGGATAATCATCCTTTCTTTCCAGCTAACATAATTGGAGCCACTGAACATGGGAGGCCTAGTAACAGATTGTCCCTCAACAAACATAGCATGACTGGTTGTCATCTTTACTCCAAGCCGTTTGAGCTTAATCTCTAGGAGACCAAGCTCTGATACCAATTGTAAGGCCCAAAGATAACCTAAGAGGGGGGATGAATTAGGTTGATTAAAATCTTAATCAGATTTATGCAATTTTTGCTTAATAAAAATTTACCTTCTTTTCTAGAAATGATCAATCAAGTAGATTAGAAGAAGAGAGCAATATTGATTCGAAAAACAAGTATAGATAAGCAATGAGAATTTTATTAAACAAAAAGGAATAAGATAGAATATCAAACCGATTGTCTACCAAGCTTTCCTCAAACTTGAAGACCAATCACTTGGTTGAGCAACTTCTCTTTGATGAAAGATGATCAACTAGATGTACAATGGAGGGAGCACTTCCTCCTTGCCCTAAGCCTCACTTAGTCAAGCTAAGAAGTTTTACAATCACTCAGATAACCCTCTACAATGCTACACTAATGAAACTTTCAACCACAAGAGAAATGCTCACAGAAATTCACACCACTTAGAGAACAAATCTAGCTTTGGAGACTATTTTCTAGCTAAAATATCTCTTGAGATCTTGTAAACAAAGTGTGCAAAAGTCACTATCTGATTCAGAGTCGTTTGTATTTAAAGGGAACCAAAAATGGGTTTCATTAATAGTTCCAACGGATAGAAGGCATATGAAGAGTCAGCTAGCCGTTGGGGCTGTCGGACGTCCGACGGCTTAGTCATCGTCCGAAAAACAGTCAAGTTGTTGTTCGGACGTCCGATGGAATTTTATCGTCCGAGCTTCAGTGTCCGAACGTCGTCCAGAGAGCTATCAAATCTTCGTGAAATTTTTAGGACGTCCGATGAGATTGATGTGCGTCCGAAGCATGCGTCCGATCCTTCAGGACGTCCGATGCTTCCTTACGAGCGTCCGACAGAGTCTTGGCAGAGAGTCATCAATACTTTGTGGAATTTTTAGGACGTCCGACACGATCGATGTGCGTCCGAAGAGTGTGTCCGATCCATCCGGACGTCCGATGCTTCCTCACGAGCGTCCGACAGAATTTCCTTCCTGATGTTCTTCATCCTTTCGGACGTCCGACAGATTCCATTGGACGTCCGACATGGGTGTCCTGTTTTTGCTTCTCCTTTTGGTTGATTTTCATTTCATGACATATTCGTACCTGATTCTTTGATAGGCAAAAAACACTTATATTTGAAGAGAGTTAGATAAATATTTCAAAGTCCTTTGTGATCATCAAAACCAAGAATAACATTTGCTCAGACTAGGTATAAGGGAAAGCAGGGAAAATATAATTGCACTAAGGTATATTACAGCAAGAAAAAGGAAGAAGTAGCGACAGAAGAATGGAGTTTCGCATTCGGAGAAGAGATAAAGCAGGAAACATCCAGGTAACAAAACAATAATGGTATCACATAACTTTCAAAAATTGACAAGGTCATGGAGCGATGTGAGTAGTTGTCATTGTTGGACAATATTGTGAATGAATAGGTCAATTGATTTTTAATGGTATTGGTGGAACAGACTGTTCACTAGTCTCGAGTAGAAGAATGTAGGTATTTTAGTGGCCAAATAGGAGAGGATAGGTGAGGAAAATTTAGTGCGCCAAGTGTTTGTAAAATCGTGTGAATGGGATGGAAAATTGCTTGGGTAATAATATAACAAGGGTACTGGTTGTTTTTATGAATTTCTTATAGATTTTGTTGATTAGCAGTGCCTGCGTGCAGATTATACTTTATGTGTGGTTTGTACATACTATTCATGGCAACATACAAAGCGAAAGAAAAAGCATTACAAAGATAATTTCCTTAAAAATGCCTCTTACAGCATGTTATATAAGAGACATTTCGCATGAATAAATAATGACACGGAGTAAAATTATTATGCGGAATAAAATAACATGACACTCAGATTGGTAGACGCATTGCAGAGAAAAAAGTTATAAGTTTTTTTAGCTAGTGGAGTTGGACACCATGTTGAATAACTGTTACATGCAGTTAGTCAACAGTTACAGTAGAAGAACTGATATGTAATATTGCGTGAGCATACTGTAAAATTGCTACCTATTATTTGTTAGTTAACTCGTACTTGCATAATCACAGGATAAATAGAAGAAGAGGTTAATTGTTTGAAACTTGATAGTTAGAGCAGCAGACGACAATCTGAACAGGGTAGGCAGAATGAATAACATAGTTTTTAACTTGGTACACTCAATGTGGAAAAAGGTTACAAGTTTTACTTTGCTAGTGTGCATGGACACGAAGTTGAATAACTGTAACATACAGTGAGTTAGCAATTACAATATAAGAACTGCTTTGTAAAATTTCGTGAATATAACTGTGAAATTGGTACCTCCTAATTGTTACATTAACTCATATTTATAGAGTAGGACAAGAAATAGAAGAAGAAGTTAATCCCATCAAATTTGATAAATGAGTGAGAGTAGATTGTAAGTGGAATTGGTGAGACAGAATAATTAACCTAGTGTTAATTTTGACAAACAGAGTGTGAAAAATAAGTTACAAGTTTTCATAACTATTGTTACTAAGATTTGAAAGTGATATATTATTTATGTTAGTACTTTGTAATGGATTAAGAATAAATGGGGAAAGCATAATGGAACTGAAGTGCAATTGTCTGTGTAAAACTCCAGTTTAAATGGACAGATGCTCTAATCTCTGAAAGGAATGCATTGGAGATTAGGAATCTTGGGGCTTATGGAAAAGGAAAGTTGGTAACATGTTATTTATTGTTTACTTCATTTCATATAAAAAGTATTGGTGTATGTATTACGTGGCTTTGCTATTGAAATGGTTGGTTTAATTTGATGTTAAAGGTTGGACGACATGATCCGGAAGAGAATAATATGGTGCGTGGCGTACTGCACTACCCCCTGATTTGGTAGGGATGATGATGAACAGTGGGCATGCTGATATCGGTGTAAATGGGCCTATTCCATGGTTAACGAAATTTATTATTTGGTTTGACATAATTACTGCATATTATTGTCAACATTATGGGTCATTGATAGGTCTATCAACTTGTAACTACATACAGTTACAGTTAATATATGAAACCAATCCCAATATTACATTGAACAAATAAGTTATGTTGAATTAAATCACATGCATGTAAATACATAAATGTAGTGATCTTTTGGATAATCATATTATAAATAAATGAAAATTCAATTTTCGCGGTGACCATTTTATTTATTGCCATAGAATTACAGTTATAGAACCTATGCCAACAGTACAAATGTTAAATTTATAACTTTCACTTAGATGTACTATTGTATATGTGTGTATTGTATTCCATTCTAGAGAGCATGTGACTCATTTATGGATTGGTAATGTCGTCATGTAACTGCAGGCTGAGCTAAACGAGTTATATAATATTGCTGTTAGTAGGCATACTGTTATAACACACCAATGTCAGCTGCAAATGAAGCGGACCTGACAAACTGAATTGAGTATAATAATTAAGGGTGACTTTATTCAAGTTATATCCAGATAAGCCTAATATCATGTTAAGCCAATTGGAAAGTTACAGTGTGTTTGAAAAATTGTTAGTTACATTGTGTTTAAAAACTGTTACAAAATAGTTATTGAAAAGTTACAGTGTGTTTGAAAACTGTTGCCAAAAAAATTATTTGGGAAGTTACAGATTAAAAAATTAATACAAAACTCTGTATTTGACTATTTGTTGACAGTGTGTTTGTAGGTTGTTACAAAATAGTTATTAGAAAGTTACAGTGTGTTCGAAAACTATTACAAAATAGTTATCTGGGATGTTACAGTTTGAAAATTAATACAAAACTCCATATTTGAAGACTGTTAGTTACGAAGTGTTTGTAAGTTGTTACAAAATAGTTATTGAAAAGTTGAATGTTATTGAAGACTGTTACAAAATACTTAATTGGGAAGTTAGAGATTGAAAATTAATACAAAACTCCATATTTGATGATTGCATGTTACAGTGTGTTTGTAGGTTGTTACAAAATAGTTATTAAAAAGTCACAGTGTGTTTGAAAACTGTTACAAAATAGTTATTTTAGCAGTTACAGTGTGATCCATACAACAGAACACATATAAAGTACGGGGTCCATATAGCAGACCACATATAAATTTGGACCCAGTATGGGGTCCATACATGCCACGTTTAGATCCAAGAATAGCTTTCGTAGTTCAAAATTTGTTACACATAGCACATATAAAGTTAGTACACGTGCATTGTTATACAACATCGACCCGAACATGTTGACTAACAAGCATAGCTCTATAAAATTTGTTTGCATTATTATCATAGTAGAGATCAAAACATATGCAGCCTTAGTTACACTGGCATTTCTGTATCTTTAACAACAAAATCGACTGGGATTTCATACGTACTCATTTTCATAGCCAATATTAGTTGCTAGTTTACATCATCTAACGCCGCATATTACCACTCGAGAAAATAGAGTGGCCATGATTTGTTATAAAAAAGTCCATGACTACTTTTTAATGCAAACTGAGTAATTATAGTTGTTATTTGTTTCTAAATTGACCTTTTACCATGACCATTACCCCAAACGTTGAAGCCAATTAAGTTGAATGTTTGGTGAATGTTTACAATTACGTGGTAACTCCGTCCAAAATTTAAGTTTAGATTTTAGGACACCTACTCTTTTAATACAACAACTTTCTTTACATAATATTTGCTTCTAAATATTATTTTTATTACGAACGCATACCTTTTTTTTGTTGAAGCAAGTAGGACCATTTTGTGGTATATCACGACATATCACGAACGCATATATCACGACAGTCATTTGTTGTGGTATTCTATGAAAAATACCATAATCATAAAGAAGCACGTTCAATGGTATTGTAAAAATGTTAATTTTCAGTCAACTTTATAATTTCTTAACAACTTTATACAACCCATTACAGAACAATTGATGACTACTAATACTGGATATGATTATAATTGTAACTCACTTGTCTAAGTTTGAATAGAGTGAAACATTAAAGGTGTCTATCCAGGCACATGAATAACTTGTAATAGTTTATTAACTATTTGTAACGTAGATATGCAGTATTCCCAATCAGGCCGACATGGAGGTCCAATAACAAATGTTCTTCGAAAAATACCGCAAATCTCGTTCAAGATAACTAATGTATGAAAATAAAAAAAAATCTAGTCAGTTACAGTCAACATGCACTAATTCATTTCAACATTGTAGATTAAAAGAAACGGATAATAGGGAAGCGATTGAAACTGAACAATATCTTCAACAGAGAAGTACTAACATCAATAAATGAGGTCAACTTGGTGAATGAATAATTGGAACTAAATACACGTAATGGAACATACGGTTAATAATATACGATGTCCAAGATATCCAATTAACAATACTACATAAATATGTGATGTAACGATAAAAGTTTGTCACCCGTAGTGATGGTGAAAATACATGATATGCATCAATATCATAGCGTGTTGAAATTGTCGCACGCTCCTCCTACATTATATAATATAACTATTCAACTGTCAATAAATCATTACCAGTGCCTATATGCTCACTTCAAAAACTAAATTGGACTAGACATTATAAAAAAAATTATATATCAAACCATTAAGATATCCCTGACGGAGTTATGTTTGAAAAAAATGGAAAATTTGGGTGCATCCATTCTGTAGGAACTGTCGCAGGAGGCTCTTGATTAACCAAACGGTGGACCTTCAGATAATACAAAATAATATGACATAGAAGCGAGTATACGTTAACTACATAATATACATGCGTTGAAGCGTTCAGGTGTCCACCATTACAATAATCAGAAAAGTACTTTTACGATACGAACAACAACATCTTTATTTTTTCAACTAAATGTATGCATACCATTTCACATTTTTTCGATTTCGGGAGCAACGGCGTTTGGAGGGTCATTCACTGATTGGCTCTTTGAATGCGTCTATGAGTTTTGAATGGCTCCTACATTGTATAAGACAGACCAAATAGGTATGTCAGGCGTAACAAAATTATCACATAATGTAACATCCATGTAACTAATTATACCGTTAGAAACATTTAAATAAAAGCTAAAGCCATAGCCATCACCTCTTAACATATTCAGAAAGAATTGTCTTTATGCCCACGGTATCAAACACCTTCAACGCGTGCCTATACAAAATTCCTTTATTCTCATATTTTTTGCAACTACAGCGTGCATTTAGATCATTCCGATTGAATACCACTATTCTTTCAGGTTCTCCATCATACCTCATGACCGTAAACTCCACAAACATCCCTGCATCTTGTTGTCTTAATATAATCATAGTTGTTGACTCGTCATATTCATTTTGGAATGCATCAAATACTGTTAGTGAATACGTCTCTGCTACATGCACAAGTATAGGTGTTTGCCTCAACCCAATCATGGACAGTTTTTGCCTTATTTCATATTCTGTAATGAGTTCATTATGTCTCTTATCATCAACCACTCGATTGAAATGTTTAAACAACTACACAAGGTCGTGATCCAGTTTCAATGTGCAACTCATGGTTATGCTCTAAGACAAGGTCATGCACACGATACTTCATTGTCCCTCTAAACAATACGATAACCATTTTAGCTCCACACCCTGTTTTCATCGGCGTTCGTGCCCTCTTTGGCATGACATCACCTTCGTACTTGCGCTTCACACCTTTCTTGCAGCAACTATATCTCCTAGACGTGGTCACTCCGTCTTTGTCTTTATTTAAATAGTTTTTGCATACACTAAAATCCATTTTAGAGGCATATTTGTTGTAAAACTTGTACGCATCCTCTTCACCGTTGAACTCTATTCCTAACTCAAGGGTCCTATCTTCTGCCAATTTGCTGCAATCCATTATTTCTGCTCCTACCAATTATGCATCAAATACCCTAATTTGCAATACTTCATGAATAATATGTACATAAACAACAGCATAAATGTATATTACCATTCATAATGTGTTATAAATCACACATTACTAGTATACAAAATCCTATTATTATGCTTATGAATATGATTAATGATTCACATCACTTTACTTTGACTCTAAGACAATGGCATTATTTATGTACAAATACAACTCCATGTACACTAAATTATACGGACTGTAATATGTTGGTCACACGATGTAAGTTTTTTTTAACTGTATGTACATCCACTCTGGTGATTATATTTAGATTCTAGGTTCCTTAACTCACTGGACCTTATGTCATTCGTTAATTATATAATCTAAGCCAACTCCGCATTTTATACTATTTCTATATTTTGAGGGCCAAACAAGTATTTTCTATTCATTGTAATATATTTCTTACATCATGTAATTTATTTACAACACTAGGTACACCCATTTGTTATTCACATCTATTTGCCTCCTTTTCTCTGTTTCACCTCATTCAACTCTATACCTCTATTTTATACACACTGCATGGTCCGGAGAAGGGCAAACTAAGATTGTATAATGAGCATGGACCAACTACTAGATGCACAATGATTCATACCAATTGTAATATGGTGGCTATAACCTGTAACTTATTTACAACAAGATGCACATTCATTCACTTGTTACATGTGACTTTGTTTCTCTCATCTTTCCCCAATTCCGCTTGATGTTTTACTTTAATACATACCCCTGGATTTTCGGATAACTGCTATCTCATTATAGTCCATCACTGAAAAGCTGAATGCTCACATGCAGACACATATGGTACAAATTCACTATTCTTCATAACCAATATTATGTTTTTAGTGACTCTAATTTCATCCCTAAACCCTAAACCGATGTGCATTGGGTGACAAATGATTGGCCACAGTTGAAGACGATGGTTCAGTCACGTTACCTTGGTATGCTAATATGCTTTATGTTTCACCGAACTCGGAGAGCGCAGTTACTTCTGCTATTAAGTTGCATGACTGAACTAAGTTCGTCAGATGATGAATTTCCTCTGTTTACTTCTACCTTCACTTTGCTTCCTGTTTGCTTGTAATAGTTTGCTTCAGTTTGCTTCATAATACTTTGCTTCATGACCTTCAGATTGCTTCATAATAGTTTGCTTCACAACCTTCACTTTCAACTAAGTTTGCTTCAGTTTCCTCTCTCTTTGCTTCCTCTGTTAGGAAAGAGTTCAGTCGGGCAACCACTCTCCCAGTCGTTTGCTTCCTTGGTTCAGTCGTTTGCTTCTGCTATTAGGGACTCGGAGAGCACCCTTTTTGGTCGATTTTGTTTTGTGCGGCTATTTCAAATTTTCAACTTTCAAAATTTCAACTCTTCCCTTTGCTCCGTCTGTTACCGTTTGGGCTGGTGCAATTTTTTTTTTTGAAGCACCTATCATTTTTTAGCCTTCCTGACGTGGTTATTTCTAGTCCTCATGGTTGTGTTTGTGAGGGGACCGTTCAGGGACGGTCATCAGAATGACCATCCCTGCCCCGTATCCTAGACGGATTCTATCTAGAAAGTTTGTAGCTTTTTGTCCAAAGTCTAGCCTTGAATCTAGTCCACAATTTGAGGTCGGATTCTAGTAATGATTAGACATTTTTTTATACTTTTTCGCTGCAAATGGCAGTTGTTTTTTTTGGCAAAATGTTGTGTTTTGAGGGGACATTGGTTCTGAACATTAGATACAAGTGGAAAACAGCTTTTTCTTATAAATTAACAAGTCTTTAAGGAATTAAACTAACTTTTGTCTTTTGATTTTTTCTTGTTAGAAGAAACTTGTCATTTGCTAACATGTTTCTTTTTCTCTTCTTGTATTCTAAAGGTAAATTGCCTTAACCCTGTAGCAAATATTAAGTGTAGTAGGGAAAATTAAAACCTTAAAGACAATATTTAATCATGCTTCAAGAATTGTCCATTCTCCAATTTTAATTGCAAGTTTCATTTAGAAAATTCTACCATTTTAGTGTGCAGTTCTTCTTGAATTGCACTACACACATCACCATTTATGTCCTAAGCAGATTGGGTGTAGTTTAGATACAGATTGGGTTTAGTTTAAATACAATAATAAGCTAAAGGAATATGATGCTTATATTCATACTATCCCCATTAGTTTTTATAGATTATGTTAAAAAAAAAATTGCACTGAGATGGGATAATTATAGCAATAGTTTTAAGGTATAAAGTCTTTAATTTTAAAATTCAGAAATCAAAATAGAAACTAGCGCAAGGTTCAAGGCGCACAATGAAAAACCTTTTGATTGTTTCTAATCAAATACGGAAATCAGAATACCAACGGATCCCCCCATCCCACCCCATCAAAGTTTACAAGCAAAGGGATAATGTCAAAAACCTCCCTTGAGTTTTTTTTCTAATATCACTTAGCACTTTTAAAGTTTTAAAAATATTACTTACTTCTCTTATTAATTACAAAAAATTATATTTACCCTCACTTAATACATACTTCCTCCGTCCCATATATTTAGTCATGTTTGGAATATGTACTTTCTATGCATAGTGCACTCCACAAAAATTTTTTTCCTTTTATTTCACTTTTGCTCTTAATCATGTGGTAGTCAAAGTAAAGAGTAGAAAGTAATCCTATCACATTTGTTTTTATGCATCATTCATGAAGCGTATAAGGGAAATTTCAGAGTATAAAATCGTTAGAAATGCCAAAAATGACAAATATTTTGGGACAACCAAAAAAGGAAAGTATGACACTTTCAATGAAACGGAAGGAGTAATCCACATATCAAATAAATGAACCTCAAAAAAATTAAAAAAAAAGAAAATAAAAATCACTTTCTTCTCTTTCCTCTTTCTCTAATATTCTCTCTTACTCTTTTTTTTTTCAGATGACTACCTGATATTTCATTTGTAAATTATAGTAATTGAATTTTTTTATCTTTTATTTTTTGTGATTGTGATAGAATTGGGTGTAATTTCTTTGTTTATTTTGAGTTGATTTTTATAATGATTAGTACAATTAAAGAGTTGAGCCGTGGGTTGAGAAGAAGTTGGAAAAAAAATATAAGGTTCATAAGATATAAATTATGGAACATATATAGAGTTAAATTGGTGCCAATATATTTCTTTACAAATATCTTTTTTATATTTTTATGGACTAATACTTTGTGGTGTAGTGATACTACTAGTGATCATTTTAAGGTGGTGATTTTTCTGATTAGAGTAAACAAAGTGCCTTGAGAATATTTTTATTTAGCAAAATGAGCAAAGGATAGTTTAGGATTTTTATTTAGCAAATTTTGTCCAGAGGTTTGCCCCGACCCGACTATTCACTATAGTGGGTTTTACCGTTTCAGCTCACTAAATAGAGATAAAAGGGTTCTGCTCCCTGGCCATCCCCCAATTCCCTGAATTAATTGCCACTATGGATTCTTCCTATTCATCATCCTCCATTGCTCGGGCCAAACGTGGGAGCTCGAGAACAACAATCGTCTCGATGGAAGGCGGCAACTCACCCAGAAGCGCGACGATCGACATCGTGCGTCACCACCTCTCGTCAACCGCCTCTGACCCCCGTCGGACGTGATTTTCTACTAACGAGCGAGGCTTCACAGACCAAGTTTCAGCAGGAGAGGCCGTGGGTTCACGACCCTCCAACTACTTTAAGCGGGTGAAAGATCTCTGCTCTTGCCCTTCTCAAATGGTTGTCCACGCACGCTCCGGCGGCACTATTGAGGTCCATGGGACTTATGCAGGCAAAACCGACGGCGACGCTATTATTGTTATGGACGCTTTTGCCCTCACCCGTTGAGGGCACAGAAACTCGCATTTTGACAATTGCAGCCACCTCCTCTAAGATTTGAAAAATTACACTTACCTCCCTTGATGCTATGAAAAGACTATGATAGCCTTCACAAACTTTACAAATTTTAAGTGAAAATGGGTTTAAAAGAGAAAAATGCAAACTCCTTTTTAGTAATACTTCTTTATCCTAAAACTCTAACATCATCTAATTTAGTACATTATACTTCATTCCCAATTTTTCTGACTAGATTTATTAATCAATTTATAAAAAGTCAACCAACTAATTAGGGAGGCATTTGTTAAAATAAGTATATTCAACAATTACTTAACCAAAAAAATGTCCAAGGTACCAAAAAAGAATGCTTTCAAAACATGGCTTAAATTTTCTTGCAAAGAACTAACTTGAAATTTTAACTTAACGGATAGTGGTGATAGTTGATGTTTTGGCATTTAATTTGTTTTACATATTAGAGAGAGGTAATATTGAATATTCATTCGATTTTTTTGCTTATATCATTAATTTTACTAGGACATATTTTCTAAAAGAAGTTTTCGTAATTTTTCAAACTTCAAGAGAGATGGATACAATTATTAGAAACCTCAGGAGAGGTTTTTAGTGAAATTATCAAAAACTTCACGGGAGGTTATTAGAATTATCCCTACCAATTATGATTCCCAAAGTAAGCAGAAAAGGATTTGGGGCAAGGATTTGGGATTTGGTATGTCTGGTTATTGTAATTTTTATATTATATAGTGTTTTATACTATCTACTTATGTATTTTCCATATTATATGGTGTACATATATATAATTTAAATTAATATATTCATAAATTTTATTTGTATATACCTATCAATGCGTAAAATACACCTGTCATGGTGTTGTCTGGTTATTGTATTTTCTATATTATACTAAGAGGTTCTCAACTGTGCTAAACACAACCTAAGCCCCCTATAACGACCAAATCAAATGAATAGAAAGAGGTTTTTTCCTCTATTTAGGGTAAATAAAAATCTGTTGCTATATATTTTCGTATAAGATAAGATTAACAGTAATGTTTGTGAAATAGCATTTCTAAAATCATAAATTACCAATCAAGCATGTGCTTAACAATATAGCACTAAACAAAACCAATAAACCATCAACATTGCAAAAGATAAGAGAAGATGGCAAAAGATTAGCAAATAATTCACAAACAATTTGACATTTTCAAGTGCAAATTAGTCTTACAGAGACGGGAAATAACATGGTGATTGCCTAATATAAAGTGCAATGATAAGTTACAATTACAAAATATCACATATTGAGACCCATTAAGTTATGCAAAAGAACAGTTTCTTAATGGATGTCAATATTGTGTCAAAAGATGCAAGAGTGCATCAAAAGGCTTCAAGCAAGTTCAGAGTTTGTCATCACGCTGTTTCTTCAAAGGACTTCTAGGTGCAAGATTAGCTGGAGCGAAATTTAAGGGTGCATAAATGGACAGTAAGGTAGGTGTATCAGCTTCAGCAGAATTCAAAGCAATTTCAGTAGTTATAGTTCCAAAAATCAAGGTTCTCTTTACTGTGGTTGTTAGAAAATTGGTTTAATTTCTTTTAGGTATGTTTCTTGTTTTGTGTGAAAGTAACTGATTTCCTAATTGATTTTAGTTATTTGAAATAGTAGCAAAGGAATTTTCTATTTTATTTAGAATTGGAAATTATTTCCTATTCTATACAAATCTAGAAATTAGAATTGATTTCCTATTGTTATTTGATTTTTTGGCCAAGTAATGTTCTCTATAAATAGGTGGATTGGCATACTACAAAGACACACACAAGAAGACACAAGGGCATCATGTAGCCTTGTAAATGGGGTGTGAGAGAGGATTCTTGGGGGTGAGAGATGGTATACAAGGGCTAGGTTTGAGTTTAAGTTGTACTCTTGTATAGGATTTTCCTCTCATGATAAAGAACGGATTTCTCTCCATGGACGTAGACTCGATGGTGGAGATGAACCACGTTAAATATTGTGTGTCGTTTATCCTTTATACTTGTGACTTGTTTTCCATTAAATTGTTGTGTACTTGATATCTCAATCGTTGCTTGTTCCGCGCTTAGATCCTAACAAGTGATATCAGAGGTTAGTTGCGACACTGGGCTACTCACAAGCACTTAAATCCTAACAAACTGAATGATTGGATCAAGAGTTTGATTGTTCAGGGTTAGATCCTAGATAACTATTGAGATCAAGTGGGTTGGTGGCTATTACCAATTGAACAAGTTAATGGGTGGTATTCTTGTTTCAATGGTTTGACAAAAAGTATTGATGGTGAAGGATGGGTAATCGAAAAGCATAAATATACTTGACGGTGAATCTAAGTAGGTGATTCAAAGGTCAAGAAAAAGGCGGAGTTCAATGTTGATTTTGGACGTGAATCGGTGGAAACTTTATCACACCTCCAACGGTTGATACTTCATCCTTGTGAATGTTAGATTTCAATTATGTTCTTTGGGTGGTATGACACGTATCCCAAAGAAACAAAGAGATCTAATTTTCACGCGCCAGAAGACTCGGACGGTTACTAGTTTTTCGTTTTACATTGAGTCTTGGAAACCACACGTGGCGAGACAGTTCTGAGAATGGGAAGAAATATGGTGATTTTACTACTTGGTTATCTCAATGTTTAGAATTAGAACTCACAGAAGGGGATCTCGAATTGCAAGTGGTGATGAGAAGAAATCCTGCAATGAAAGACAGTGAATTGAGGCACCTTCTCGCGAGTCAACTGGAGGTTGGACTCGGGGTAACTACACATGTTTATTTGCCAATTGAATCAACTTGGTGTCAGAACTATATTGATTTAGGTGTATAGTTCGGTACCATATTATTTGATAGTTGAAGGCAAATGATTGCTAAAAAAATTTTCGCCAAGGTGGAGATTTCTTAGAAAATTGGTTTAATTTCTTTTAGGTAAGTTTCTTATTTTGTGTGGAAGTAACTGGTTTCCTAATTGGTTTTAATTACTTGAAATAATAGCCAAGAAATTTCCTATTTTGTTTAAGATTAGAAGTTATTTTCCTATTCTATACAAGTCTAGAAATTAGAATTGATTTCCTATTGTTATTTGGTTTTTTGGCCAAATAATGATTTTTATAAATAGGTGGGTTGGCATACTACAAAGATACACACAAGGAGACACAAGGGCATCATGTAGCCTTGTAAATGGAGTGTGAGAGAGGGTTCTTGAGGGTGAGAGATGGTATACAAGGGTTGAGTTTGAGTTTAAGTTGTAATATTGTATAGGATTTTTCTCTCATAACAAAGAACGACTTTCTCTCACTGGACGTAGACTCGATGGTGGAGATGAACCACGTTAAATATTGTGTGTTGTTTATCTTTTATGCTTGTGACTTGCTTGCCATTAAATTGTTGTATATTTAATATCTTAATAATTGTTTGTTCCACGCTTGGATCCTAACAAGTGATATCAGAGGTTGGTTGCAAAATTGAGCTACTCACAAGCACTTAGATCCCAATAAACTGAATAGTTGGATCAAGAATTTGGTTGTTCAGCGTTAGATCCTAGTTAACTATTGAGATCAAATGGGTTGATGGCTATTACCAATTGAACAAGTTAATGGATGGTATCCTTATTTCAATGGTTTGGCAAAAAGTATTGATGATAAAGGATGGGAAATCGAAAAGCATGATTATATTTGACGGTGAATCTAGACAAGTGATTCAAGGGTCAAGAAAAAGGTAGAGTTCAATGTTAATTTTGGACATGAATCGGTGGAGACTTTCTCACACCTCCAACAGTTGATACTTCATCCCTGTGGATTTTAGATTTCAATTATGTTCTTTGGGTGGTGTGGCACATATCCCAAAGAGACAAAGAGATCTAATTTTCATGTGCCAGAAGACTTAGACAGTTACTAGTTTTTTGTTTTAGATGGAGTCTTGAAAATCACACTTAGTGAGACAGTCCTGAGGATGGAAAGAAATATGGTGATTTTACCACTTGGTTACCTCAATGATTAGAATTAGAACTCGTAGAAAGGGATCTCGGATTGCAAGTGGTGGTGAGAAGAATCCTGCAATAAGGGAAGGTGAATTGAGGCACTTTCTCGCGAGTCAACTGGAGGTTGGATTCGGGGTAACTACACATGTTTATTTGCCAATTGAAAAATTTGGTGTCAGAACTATATTGATTTAGGTGTGTAGTTCGGTACCATATTATTTGGTAGTTAAAGGCAAATGATTGCTAAAAGAAATTTTCGCCAAGGTAGAGATTTGTTAGAAAATTGTTTTAATTTCTTTTAGGTAAGTTTCTTGTCTTGTGTGGAAGTAACTGGTTTCCTAATTGATTTTTAGTTACATGAAATAGTAGCCAAGAAATTTTCTATTTTGTTTAGGATTAGAAGTTATTTTCTATTCTATACAAGTCTAGAAATTAGAATTGATTTCCTATTGTTATTTGGTTTTTTGGCCAAATAATGATCTTTATAAATAGGTGGGTTAGCATACTACAAAGATACGCACAAGAAGACACAAGGGCATCATGTAGCCTTGTAAATGGGGTGTGAGAGAGGGTTCTTGAGGGTGAGAGATGGTATACAAGGGTTGGGTTTGAGTTTAAATTGTAATATTGTATAGGATTTTCCTCTCATAATAAAGAACGACTTTCTCTCACTGGACGTAGACTCGATGGTGGAGATGAACCACGTTAAATATTGTATGTTGTTTATCTTATATGCTTGTGACTTGTTTGCCATTAAATTGTTGTGTATTTAATATCTCAATAATTGTTTGTTCCGCGCTTGAATTCTAACAAGTGATATCAGATATTGGTTGCAAAATTGAGCTACTCACAAGCACTTAGATCCCAATAAACTGAATAGTTGGATCAAGAATTTGGTTGTTCAGGGTTAGATCCTAGTTAACTATTGAGATCAAATGGGTTGATGGCTATTACCAATTGAACAAGTTAATGGATGGTATCCTTATTTCAATGGTTTGGCAAAAAGTATTGATGATAAAGGATGGAAAACCGAAAAGCATGAATATACTTGATGGTGAATCTAGACAGGTGATTCAAGGATCAAAAAAAAGGTAGAGTTCAATGTTGATTTTGGACGTGAATCGATGGAGACTTTCTCACACCTCCAACGGTTGATACTTCATCCCTGTGGATTTTAGATTTCAATTATATTCTTTGGGTGGTGTGGCACGTATCCCAAAGAAACAAAGAGATCTAATTTTCATGCGCCAGAAGACTTAGACAGTTACTAGTTTTTCATTTTAGATGGAGTCTTGAAAACCACACTTGGTGAGACAGTCATGAGGATGGAAAGAAGTATGGTGATTTTACCACTTGGTTACCTCAATGATTAAAATTAGAACTCGTAGAAAGGGATCTCGGATTGCAAGTGGTGGTGAGAAGAATCCTGCAAAGAGGGACGGTGAATTGAGGCACTTTCTCGCGAGTCAACTAGAGGTTGGATTCTGGGTAACTACACATGTTTATTTGCCAATTGAATCAATTTGATGTCAGAACTATATTGATTTAGATGTGTAGTTCGGTACCATATTATTTGGTAGTTAAAGGCAAATTATTGTTAAAAGAAATTTTCGCCAAGGTAAAGATTTGTTAGAAAATTGTTTTAATTTCTTTTAGGTAAGTTTCTTGTCTTGTGTGGAAGTAACTGATTTCCTAATTGGTTTTTAGTTACATGAAATATTGGCCAAGAAATTTCCTATTTTGTTTAGAATTAGAAGTTATTTTCCTATTCTATACAAGTCTAGAAATTAGAATTGATTTCCTATTGTTATTTGGTTTTTTGGCCAAGTAATGTTCTTTATAAATAGGTGGGTTGGCATACTACAAAGACACACACAAGGAGACACAAGGGTATCATGTAGCCTTATACATGGGGTGTAAGAGAGGGTTCTTGGGGGTGAGAGATTGTATACAAGGATTGGATTTGAGTTCAAGTTGTATTCTTGTATGGGGTTTTTCTTTCATAATAAAGAATTGGTTTCTCTTTGTGGACGTAGGCTTGATGGTGGAGCCGAACTACGTTAAATATTATGTGTCATTTGTCTTTTATACTTGTGGATTGTTTGCCATTAAATTGTTGTCTACTTGATATTTCAATAGTTGTTTGTTCTGCGTTTGAATCCTAACAGTGGTCGTTGGAGGCGGCATTTTTGTTGCAGTAGCAGAAGATTTAGTAATGGTATCAAGCAGTTTTTTGGTTGATGGACTGAAAAATTCATTCTTCCTAGCAAACTACAAGACAGTAGCTAGCATGAAGGTTTAGAATTTTTTTCATTCGTTTCTGCAGTTGTGATTGCATTTGGAACATGAGCTAATTCCTCAGTAGTATATGCCTTGACAACACTCTACTTGCCTTCCTTCTGTCCTTGATAATTTGCCTCATAGTAGCATATGAAACACACAATCGAATATGTTTCAATTGCAGATGCTAGTTTAGGAGAAAAGTTAAGCTCCTGCAATATTTTGTTTTAAAGTATAAATAATTATTATGTGTATCCTGAAATATTAGCTATTTATTTGAAAGTAGAAGTTCTTGTTGTAGAATTTAACTTGGGCAATGATATGCATATTATCAGTAATTTCATATTATGCCAAAAGAATTGAATCCCAATCATTAGTTAGGGAAGGAAAAAAAAGTGCAATGGCCCAATGTTGAATATTCATTCTATATGTCCTAGTCTCGGTATAGTATAAGACAAATGAAACAATTATAAAACAAAGCTAAAACCAAACGGATATGTTGTTTGATTAAAGCTGAGGAATAAACTAAGTCATAAACAACAGTGAAGAACTTTCTTTTTTGGAAAAAAAATCTTCAACTAAACACACAATATACTACTGATTTTAAGCACAAACAAATCATTAATATTTTCGTACTTGATTCTTTTATCATTTTATACATAGTCATTCTAATGATTATAGTCATTACACTTTTACATGGTTAGAGTAGTATTTATACCCAAGACAAGAAACCTAAAATCAGAATAGTTGTTACTCGGTCTAATAGTCAAACAATGATATAAGAATAGATACTCGTACTTTGTGCATAAAGTTAGGCCCAGCCCAACTTTTAGTTTGTTACTTGGTCATTATTAGCCAAATGCGATAAACCTATTAGTTGTGGTTGTTTCTTGTTTGATAACATTTATGAAGACTGGAGATCAGTAACACAAAAATTTCAAACAAGAATAGATGAAGTCTATGAAGCAAAAAAAAAAAAAAAGAATCGACAACATTAAGCAAGACATATTATGCTGGTAATTGTATCATCATGCAAGAGCTAAATTTTAGCAGATATTTTCGTTGGCAAGACTGTTAGCTTACCTCATTATGAGCTTCCTAAAATTGAAGAGCCATAAATGGTATAAGCTTCTCAGCATCAAGTCCAAAGATAACAGTGTTTATGGAGCCTGTACCATCATCCACAGCAATTCCAATTCGGATTCTAATACACATTGAGAATAAAACATTATATTTTGATTTTTCATTATAGGAGACTGAAACTTAAGTTGGTAATTACCTTGCTGTAACTTTGCTCTCTTCTTTGCAGGATGGGTATCTCATAACCCATCCCACATCAACATTAATAGCCTTTTGGCAGCTCTCGCATGTTTCAAACCAAACTTTTTGCTATCCAGGGGTCAACCTGATTTTTCCTATTATCCAAGCTGTTTTCATATAATAGATGTTTTTTGAATAGAAAGAAAAATACCTGAGTGTTGCATTATTTTGGATAGCTAAAATATATAAATCAGGTCATTAATAAAAAAAAAGGGAAGTTAAATCTTTGAGTGTGTTAAGTGCATTGGCTACATTGATCACATCATTAGCACTTGGAGGTGGTAGCAGCCTAGATGAATCTTTGCATGCCATTTGTTGAATCAATTATGCAATTCTTCTTTATTTGCATTATACCTATCCAGAAAATCAATGCAGTTGACCATAAGATATCAAAAGGATCTGGAAGACTTGCACAAAAATGGTCAAAGAATGTATGTACCATTCTTTGAGTGCATTTGCTTCAGAAGTGGGAGGATTAATCAGAAGGCCACTCTCAGGCTTGGTTGTTAGGGATAAGTCTTACAATAAGAGTAATAGTTTATGTTAAGTAATAGAGCAATTTTCAAGACAATGATTGGCTAAGTTATTCCAAGTGGTTGACTGTCATAGAAGTATGACGTGTTAAAAGTATATTAACTTCACTTACAATTAAAAGTTGTGATTTTCAGCTTCATGCCAATGATAATATTGGCATTCCCAATGCGTTTGCAAGTTACGTTCCTTGATTTTGTTAAAACTCATTCCGAAGAGTAATAAGCATTAGCTTTTTCCTTTACAAAGAAGGGGGAAAATGGGGAAAAAAAAGTGAATGCAATAGTTTTATGCATTGGATAGAAATATTAAAAGTAAGGTTTTATAACTAACTCTTAATTCACAGCAATGAAGTCTCTTGTTGTAGAGCCATTGTTCTGTTCCTTTTTTGCAAATGCACTGACAACAACAGCATGTAAATCTTTGTACAAACCAAAAAAGAATAGGTTAGTTGTGTTTGAATAATTAAAGGAAGTATGAAAATGAATTTATATTTCAATTAGTAAAGCATGGATATCACTTGCTCTAAACATTTTCCGTGTCTGTGAACCTAAAGAGTTCCCTAAATTTGATGAATTCAAAAGTGCATGGTAGCATTGGTGGATTTGGCTCCACATACTCTTCAACTAATGTTATGTTATGAATCACTCATGAGAAATGATAGTCGCTAATTTTATATTTTGCATCCTGTTTTTTGATAGTCCTCCCAGTGATGTAGTATCGCTTAAATGGCTGCAATAGATTAACAAAATAACGAATGTCGTTCACATAAATGACTGCTGAAACCTTAGTCCCCTGTTCACAGAAAGAACCAAGCTAGGCAATATTAACCAAAAGGCTGAAGCAGAACATTCAAGGTGAGAAACATACAATAGCAAGCATGTAGAGGTTTTTTTTTGTAGGAGGGAAAGGGGGAAGAAAACGTATAACAGCAATATTTGAGTTGCAAGAAGTCAATCAATAAAAATAACCAATGACATGTATGAAGCAAAACGGTAGAAAAATCGCAAAAGAATTAGACAACTAAACAATAATTCTTTGGAAGCAGCCAAATTTCATTAATATCAGCTATAAACTGCCCTTTGATTTATCACAGAAGCAATTAATGTTATCAAGAGACTGTTATATTTTGTTTCAATTTTCATTAAAGGTAGAAAAATTGTTTCAGATATAGGGATATGTAACAAGACAAAACACGCCATGATTCGAAGGATTGAAGTATCAAAAATTTCCATAAAGTTAAGAGGATCTCATTTACAAGTATATAAAACCTAACAAAATCTAGGTTGGGGTGCCATTTCAATTTCTTTAAATTTATTTGATTTGTTGAAAATTTATAATTGCAAATTGTATCAAACTTAATGTTTTAAATATATAGAAAATTAAGCTAAAATAGAGGTTTTATCTACGGTGCGAATTTGATGAGACTCAATTCAATTGGTTCGCAGCTCTATTCCAAATTGTGATGAACAGATTCTTTAGCAGCTATTGGCCACATTAGCAGCAGGGATTTTTTAGATTCTTTTCCTTCTTGAAAAGTTCATTTTTTGAGAGGTAAGCAATAGAATTTTCGTAAGTCCTCTACACTTCGTTTCAATCATTGAATACAAATTGAGACACTCAAATGCACCCAAGCTGCAACATTTTCAAATCACTATATATGATCTCTCATGCAGAAATTATTGGTGATTCGGCATGTATCATTGGCTAATAATAAGTCTTGGAATATTGTAGGGCAAAATCATGCAAGCTAAATCAGAACTTCACTGTAGTCAATTTGCAAGTACTGCTATATTAAGTTCTAACAAAACAGCTTCAAGCTCCTACATTTTGGTTAATATAATAGTAACTTTATTTACTTGGGTATTGAAAAAAAAGTTCTAACAAAACAATATTACCCAAGAAACATAAAAAGAAACTAATATTAAAAAGCAATTACTTAGAAATTAAATTGCACAAAGGGAAATTAATAATCTGGACATCTTGATGATTTAGGAAACGTTAAATTGCTAAGATTAGCTTCAGTTTATATTACCTCAGAGTCTGTTAAGACGAGGTGATAAAATCTCACAAGCGGTGATCTAATGCTGGTCAACACATGCGATTTCTCAACAACTTGCACAAGCACTCTCTACCTTGTCATCTTGTCATGGACTTCATGCACTAAAAGGCATCTCCTTGCCATTGTTATCTACAATAATAACAAAGAAAGATAACCAGTTTGCAAGTTAAAAGAGAAGAAATTTCAAAACATTCAGTAAAACTGAAACTAAATAACAAAATGACATTTCTACTTGACAGTTATGCGAGAAGTTTCAAGAACTTCTCTAAATATAATATTTTTTGTCTAATCTGTTCTAGGTTTGTCAAAAAAATGGAGGTTTAATAGCACTTTGACTTGAGAAGCAGTCCTTGCTCATGATAATGCAACATAAAGCTGGTCATGGAAAAACATTGGTTCCCTTAAGTAGATACCAACATAATTCAGTGTTTGCCCTTGAACTTTGTTTATTGTCATGGCAAAGCACAAGCAAATTGGAAACTGAGTTCTTGTATATGGAATAGGATATTATTCATCAGTTGGAGGCTATAAGGGAATTCTATGGATGAACATATCTTTTCCAACAAAATCTCCCACAACTATTTGAGCATGAATGACATGTTTGTTCAAACTTTTACAAATTAATCTTGTTCCGTTGCAAAGACCCTCAGTAGGATCTAGGTTTCTAAGCAATATTACAGGAACACCAGGTTTCAAGATTAGTCTATGGGGTGAAAGGCCACTGGGAGATAAGGAGTTTCAAAATCTTCATATTGAAAGTGATTGTTTGGATTCAAAACCTGATGAAAACTAAGATATTCTATTGCTGTGCCAAGGAATTTTTCAATTAAGATGTCATTCACTTCATCCACAAAGTGATTCTTTGTGGTGAGGATTGCTCGATTCAATGGCAATGTGGGATTTTCTGATCTGTGTTGAATGTGGGGATAAACCATATCTATGAGATCATAAAGTGATGCATTCTGTGAACTGTTGCTAACCAAAATAGAAGAAAGCAGTCATATAAGACTGTCGTCTTCAGCTTGTTCAGTGCCATCACCAACCCTTAATAAGAAATCTGTGAATGAGGAATCAAATCGAGCCCTCATGTTTTGTGTGAGCTCTAATTTTTCAAGAGCTGGCCAAATAGGGAATTAATCAAAGAGGCAGCAACAGTTTCGGATTGGCTTCCTTTACAAACCACTGGTAAGGTTTGCCTAAAATTACTTTTCCACCAAAGATATCATCTGAATTCATAAGATCTCGTAGAAAATCATTTAGAGCTTCAATCACAGATCTCTTGCACATTGGAGTCTCATCCCAAATAATTAATTTGCATTCCTTAATCATAGCTTCCAAACTACTTTGTTTACTAATTTTGCAGGTTCTACCCTCTGAGGTATCAATCGGTATTTTAAACCGAGAGTGAGAGGTTCTATCTCCAAATAGTATTGATGCAGCAATGTCTAATGTGGCTGTTGCTAATGTTAAATAGCTTTTCAACCTAATATCAGCCAACAACACTCTATAAAAAAAAAAATTTCAATTCCACCAGGGCCATCAACAAAAAAATGCACCACTCTTATCTTCATAAACTCTTTTAGATATAATTTCAAATGCATGCCTCTGGTTTTGATTAAGCAAAGAAATTACATTTATGTCCTTTTCAAGGACTTTTATGCTTTTTTCATCCAATACCTCTCTTGTTTGGTTCTCTATATCTAAGAATGAGAAATTATTAGGAAGTAAGCCAAATGAAACTATATTTTTCTCCATTGACTGTAAGAAACCATTTATTTGCTCTAAAAATTTTCTTTTAATTTATGTAGGAGACAAATTAGCATTCTCACGAAATCTTCGGACATGATAGCCTCAAATTTTGTCCATAGCTGTTTGGGGTCATTTGGACAGGAGTAAACTAACAGCGTAGCAAAAAGCCGTCTCATTTCATAAGGCATATGAAAAAGAGACGCTTCTTGTAGACAAATTTCTTGGCTATTATCATCCTGAAGTAGACCGCGCAAAAGAGCTGCCTCACGAAAGGTGCTGACTTGCACTCCATTATGAGTTATTAAGTTTTCAAAAGACTTTAGACCACGTACTTTAGACAAAAAAGCCTGAGGTAATATCTTTCTCCCTCAGATGGATGAGCTATATTTATTTGGCCAACAGAATCCCTCCTATCTCTAATTTTTCAGTGCTTTTCATCAGCTATCCACACAAAATGGTCTAGAAATTTAGCATATGTGCAATCTAGCTCTTGGTCAACTGAATCTGTTCTATTCATATAGAAAAATTCAGTTAGCATTATCTTCTTATTTTTTGGATTTTTGACTATGTTATTTAAATTTTCATACTTCTTGAAGTGAATTGGCTGACAATTTGGAAGGTGTAGCTATAGATGAATGATAGCCGATTTTATTTCTCCTATGGAAAATTGAAATAGTCTCCAAACAGTCTCAGATGGCGAAACCCACTGAGCTGTTTGATATTGCTGAATTTCATCAATCCAATTGTTTGGATTATCAGAATTGATATGAAAACTGATCCGGTCATGGCCTTTGCATATATACTTGTAAATGTATTTAACGGCCTGAATTGTTGAGCAGATCTCAACATTAATGTGACAATTAAACTTAGCAAGTAAACATGCGTTATAAGGGACAACCCATCTATTATCAAATTTTTGTTTTCTGACTTTGATTTTTACACCATTGTTCCTTTTTTGATACGTTGGATAGGAATCTAGTGTCTGAATTGTTTGCTCAGAGAGTGACTCGAAATCAAGAAGTGAGGAATCAAGAAGAAATTGCTCGCGAAATAAGACTCATTGGCCTTCCCTAATTGAGTAGCCAATGAAGAGGTAACCAGAGACCTTACAGAGTGGGAAGATTTGGAGGCCAAAATGAAACAAGCCGAAGGAAATGTTCACCGACGTATGAGGCGCAAAAGGACAGATCTTTTGGATAAAAATTTTTGCAGTAGCCATGCTTAACATTGCAAATATTTGATGGGTTTAACATACCACAAGGGCCATGAATCATTTGCTTTTTAACCATCCTGTACAGATGTGGATATTTTATTTTATCTGGAATTTCTGCACTAACAATTTTGTCATATTCATCAGAGCTGAACATTTTATGCTGAGGCTTTAAGATCAAAAGAAAATGAGCATGTGACAGGCCTCTTTTTTGAAATTCTATCATGTAAGTATAGGTTGTCACTTCTCCAAAAGCATTTTTCTTTAAAAGCTCATTCTTTAATTCTTCTAGTTTAGCACGAAAGACTCTTACAACCAAATCCGGTCAATTCTAGGCTTCCTCTTTCGGTAGCAAATGTTCTTTTATTTCTGGCCAATTGGGATTGCAAGTCATGGTCAAGAATATATTCGGCTTGCCAAATTTTTGGACCAAGGTCATTGCATCTATTTATTTTCTTCTCATATTTCTTGATCTTCCAATAAAGCTAGCTGGTAAAAATACTCTCTGACCGATATTTGCTGCCCGGATTTCACTAGCACCTATTGAGTCTACTATGCCTTGTAAGAATTCTTTTCTAAATTCTTCTTGTTGGGTTCTCAAATAATCTAATATTTGTGATTCAAGTTTAACATACATATCAACAATATATTGCTGAAACAGCCTACCAAAGTGCAAAATGAATGATTCATCATCATTTCTCATTTGGAATTTATGGGCATAGTATTCATAGATGGAAACGAAATCAGGATCGCCATCTATTCCTACCATTACTGGTGGAAGAAATTTAGAAAAAAGGTTAATGAGCCCGACATGCTAAAGTTAATTGAACATAGGTGGAAAAGATTTATTTTACTTACGATCTTGTTTCGTCTATATTAACTCTTCTGCAGTAGAAGCATACATTGGAGAAATAGAAATTTGAGCATCTCTTTTCCTAGTCTTTTTTTGTGCAACTTTTTTCCTTGTTTTTTAATCCCTTGATGCCAACCAGGTTCACCAAAAGGATGCAAAAAAGAGTATTAGAGAGGGTCATAACAGCCATAGTAATATTCAATATTGTGTGAATGGCCACCATGGGTGTATACTCGAATATCTCGATGGCTTGTTTCTCCATTTTCTTCTCCTTCTACCCATAAAATAGCAACTTGAGACATTGTAAGCTTATTAAATACCCTTTCGTCTAAACCAGGGTGTGTTCGTAAAACAATGCGATAAGTGTCAATGTTATGAACTTCCCTTAAGCTGTGGAAGAACCTAGCATAGGGATTTTGCTACAGGACATTCATGATTTTCTGGAGAATACTTTCAGTTAATTTTGGGTAGGCATTTAAACAATTTGCTAATTCATTTTCAGTATCATGAAAATAGAACTGCAAATTTTTTGAGGTCTCTAAATCATTGATGAAATGATAAACCTGACCTTGTACTTTAAAAGTATAAATGCCATTGTTTTCCTAACCAAATTTTTATCACATTTTACTCCAAAAGAGGTGAAAGTAAAGATGTTATTAATTGTTCTAATATAGGTCCTAAACAGCTGAGCTTCTTCAGATGATGAGCTAAGAAGTTCTTTTAGATCAATTGGGATTGAATTGCTAGTTAAAACAACATCCCCGTTAGAACAACAGAAATTTGCTGTTTCATGAGCAAATTTTTTTACACCACAATGGAGACGGTTGGCGAGGAAGCAAATCAGCAACTGTATGGATGTGATTTAAGACCTCCCAACCTATTTTTGGCGTTCTTGCTATAATCGACAAGAAAAAGATATTTAACTATTCATTCTATCTAGCACAGGCTAACAGAGATTAAAAAACTGAAGCTAGTAAGATATTAAAATGCTAACAAAGCCTGTACGCTTTCTCTTAGACTTTACTTGGCTTGATTGGGGTATGTCTCTATCCATTCCTTCAATGTTTGCTACTGGAACCGAAAAGAATATAGTATAAGTTAAACAAAAAGGCTAAGGTATGGGAGGTTAAAGGTTTATGTGAAAGGTTTATCTAAGGTTAAAAGTTTTCATACCATATTAAAGGTTTGGAAAATACTGTTTGTAAAAAGATAATCATTTTAGGAGCCAAGTGCAATGTTCCAAATGTGAAAGGTCATGAAAAATGTATAAAATTAATTTTATAGTTTATAAATGATAAGTTAGAATAATTGATTTAATTTTAAAATTAAAGTCACCGGAAACTCAAGTTTAGGAAAATGGCTTTAAAAGACAAAATGAGTTTAAAATATAATTACATGATGTTTTTTATGTTTTAGATCTGTTTTGGTTCTTATCGAATAAAAATCATAAGCTTTTACAGAAAGCAAAAATGGCTCACTTGGAAAATATGTAGAATTTAGTGAAGATGATGATATGGAAAAAATGTTGGTATCAAACTGTATAAGTTGGTTTGACTTTAATAGCAGATTAATGGGGGTAATTAAGTCAAGAATCTGTAGATTCATATTAAATTGATTGTGGTTGAGCAATATCCACTGCAAGACTAGCAACAATTGTAGAAGGATGAAGTTGAGGCTTGGCAGGCGCATTTTCAAATGCTTGTTTTTTCTAGCACCTTTTATCTTTTAGTATCACAGAACTCAGCCTTCTATTATTTGTTATAGTAGGTTTTTTTGCTGGCAAACGTTCCGATGGTGCATTGACGAATGAATGCACCATATTTGAACTTGCAAACAGGAAAGTAGATGGACTCACAGGCTGAGTCATACCAGACTCAATAGAGTGAGTCACAAGTCTAGAAGAGCTAGCATTTCCAGCTTCTATATGCTTTGCTTTATTCACACAATGCATCTGAGATATTTGAGCTTCTAATCTAAGACGGTCCTCTTGGTTACAATCTATACTGGAAGACTCTAGCACTGCAAATCCAAATGACGCATTCATGGATGCTTGCTTGTCATTGGAATTGACTGGTAGTATAGAACGAACATTGGGAGGTCTAAGAAGAAATGACTGATGTGATTCTAGAGATATGGAGTGAAGCAAGCTGTCTCTTTGAGACTTTTTGCTTCTATATCTTATAACTCTTTGGCTTCTATTATTTCTGATACTAAGAGACTGATTTTCTAGAAATGGAAGTGATGTCCTCATGGATGGTTGATTGCTATTTGGGTCTATAGGAAGCAAATGAGACACATTAATCACATTTGAGGTTCCTGGAACATGAAGACGCGATAGCCTATCTAACTGTTTTTGTCTCCATCTTTGAATAGCTTGTTTTCTATAACTACGTTTATCCATATTTTTAGTCACTTCAAATGGAGGAATGGTAGTAACATCGTCGGAATCCTTATTTTATGACAAAATGCATAAGAAAATAAGAATGCTAGTCCTTCAAGTTAGACATGATAGAATAGCTAAGTCCTCCAGTAAACATATAAAGGCGATAATGGCTAACTATCAAACATTTTAATCACTATTTAACCAACCATATAATTGCTCTATATTATATGGTTGTTTATATACTCTTATGCAAACAATATAAGACAACCAAATGAATGGGAAACAACTACAGAACAAAGGTAAAACCGATTGAACACATGACCTAATTAAAACTTAAAGAAACTAAACATAGAGAGCAACCAAAGCCTAACAACAAAAGCATAAAAAACCTTGAACTAAGAAGGCAATACAGCTAACTAAAGAGTTTTTTTTAAAAGGGAATCAAAACCTATTATATATAATATAAAAGTCACATTGAGGCATTAGACATACCTGGCAACAGTAACAATAAGTCAGAGAGGGAAACGTACAAAGCTTTGTGTCTAGGTGAAGTGGAGATTATCCAAGCAACAAAACACAAGGGAAAAAGAAATACTAGGGAAAAAACATGGATAAAAAGAGCCAAAAATAGTAATTATTAATTCCTGCATTAGTTTGCTATATGAACTGTTGCACCATACAATTGTGATTGGTGAATACATAGAAGTTCTACTTCTACACCATTAGTCAAATAGTACAGCAATGTTGTTTGTCTTAACAGATTGTATAACTGATCTAAATGTCACTCTTAAAATATATTGGGCTAATGACTTTGGCTCACAAAATCTGTTATTGATGTCCATTACTACAATCTTTTTTCTAGTTTATATAGCCATTTGACTGTTCAATAGAATATTGATTATATACAAACCAATAGGACAGCTCAATTGGCCAGAATCACATCAGCAAATGGATCTCTCGTTTTTGTAGTTATGCCACTGATAATATATTACTTCAAGAACTCACAAAATTTCAAAATGAGTATTATTAAATAGGGAGTTGAATTGGTATTTCCACTTTTGACTTATTTTTTTAGATGAATGGGTTGCAGCTGCACAATTCCCAAAAGGTTGCAGCAGCGTACAAAAAAAGATTACCAAAGGGTTGCAACAGCACAATTGCAAGTGTATGGGCGAGCAACATTTGGATGGACTTATTGGACTGTTAAAAATGTCATCAACCACTAGAGTTTGGAGTGGGATGATCGAGAATGGTTACATCAAGCTCTTACCAATTTTCTCCTTTATTTGTTATGCTCTATTTGCAAAAAAAGTACGAGTGTCAATATTAACACAATCAGCTGCTCAAATAAACAAGCATTTGTTTCACAAAGGATCACACAAAACAAATAGCAGCAGTAAACTTAAAATAAATGAAGCAGGAACTGAAGAAAAACTACTAAAAAGAAAAGGGAAAGGTGAAATTTTACTTCTGAAAATATAGTCATATAAATGAATCCCAATAAAATCTAGTGAAGAAAAGCTGCTCATATATTCAAGAAACAGAACAAACTGACCTTCAAGTTAAACGATTCCTTCACTGATGATATGAAGCGTAGCAAAAGGAATCTATCAATTGAAGCATATGTGTATATTAAAATTTGTTAATTTGTCTATTATTCATACGTGTAAAATATGACAAAAAAAAAAGGAAAGATTTTTTCTCATCAAAGAGACTCCAGAGAAAAATGTGTAAAGAGTAGGATGCTTCTTCTTGCAACAATTTCTCCCCAGTTAGAAAGCTTAGTTCATAAGGCAAAGGAGCCAACACCATGCACTGATAAATACCTCTATTCCATTTTTGATTTTGTAATTCTCTGTAAAAGCTAAAGGCTAAATGGCTAGGAAACCTATTTCTCATGGAATACGGGAAAAATCATATCTGAAAAGATATTTTTTATACAAGGATCCCAATGTTGTGAGATGGGGAACCGCACGACTGATGACAATTGAATGGCAAAGCATGATTTGAGGGGGAAATCATTGATTGTTTGGGCAAAGAGTAAACCTAATCTAACAAAAAGTTCCCAATTTCCCTTCTTTGAAGTACAATTATCATGTGAGTGACCAACAACTCCTACAACATGAAATCAAAATAGAAATGGGTTGATTTGACATTGAAGCAAGAGGAAAACATGGGCAAGTGTATGCAAGAGTAGGACTGTAAACGAATCGAACCGCTCGCGAGCCAAGCTCGACTCTAGCTCGATCAATATCGAGTCGAGTATATATATATATATTTATTTATTTTTTATTTTTTATTTTTTATTTTAAGTATATATATATATTTTTATTTTAATAGTAAAATTACATATATATCCTTCGCTCTGTTTGGATTAGCTGTTTTTAGAGGTATTTTTTAAAAACTTTACTGTAACTGTGTATATGAAAAACTTTTACTATAGATGTTTTTTGGATTGTTTTTAAGGTATTTTTAAAATATATTTTTGAGTATTTTTATAATTTACAATTTTTTTTGGAATTTTTTTAAATATATACTGGCTCTGTTTCTATATATTATATATATATTTATTTATTTATGTATATAATATTTTTTATTTCAATTTTGTTTTATAATATATATTAATATGTCTCTCAAAAGAAAATCAACCTTTTCCAAACTAAGATCAGATTTCTTGGACATCATATTCATCAATGGAAGGAAACCTACTTCTCAAACTTGCTTTTCAAACCTTTAGAAAACCAAAAATTTTGGATTGAACAAAACTTTCCAATTTCTTTACCCAAACAAGAGTCCAAAATTCAAAAAATCTCCTTGATCAATGCCATACAAAACTTTCAAGGGTCTTCTACCCTAAATAAATCATATTCAAACTCTTTTTTACAAAATAATACTCCTAACCAAAATCTATACCACCCCCAAATGATTCATTCTGATATTTTCAGGATAAAATTCAATATCCTTTGGATAAAACTCAATATCCTTCAACACTCATACAATAAGGAAGACATCTATGAATGGAGCATAGATGAAATATTCAGAAACAATCTTCCTATGACATCTCAACAGATGACAGCCGCAGTTATGTTACATGGCTGCAATCAACTGATTGTTCATGTCCTATTCATAGGATTTATTGGGCAATTCAAAGAATGGTGGGAGGAACATCTCATCATTGAAGACAAAAATATTATTCACGATATTCTAGTCATAATCAACAGGGATGAATCTGATCTACAAGATGGGAACATCCTGCCAGGAACAATATTATTCAATATTACATCTGATGATGATTCTGGAGTCATCCAAGAGGACTCATCAAAACTATTCCCAAGTTCCAGAAGTTATCAATACATATTCCTGATGAATTCAGACAGAAACAAAGTTCACAACAAAGATTTCTTCAAAGGCCTTCTTGAATCCCAATACAAGAAGATTAAGTCTTGGAAAGAAACAACTTGTGAACAGAACCAACAAACTGACTGGCTTCCCAATCCGACGGAAGATCAGCCCCAAGGAAGAAATCTTTGTTGTGAACTTTGTTTCTGTCTGAATTCATCAGGAATATGTATTGATAACTTCTGGAGCTTGGGAATAGTTTTGATGAGTCCTCTTGGATGACTCCAGAATCATCATCAGATTTGATATTGAATAATATTATTCCTGGCAGGATGTTCTCATCTTGTAGATCAGATTCATCCCTGTTGGTTGTGACTAGAATATCGTGAATAATATTTTTATCTTCAATGATGAGATAGATCCATCAAAATCATTCAAGTAGACCTATATAATGGAAGGATTCTGTGTCAAAGGGAAGAGAATTATAAGTTTTTAAAATCATTCAAGTGTTTGTTTATTTTATTTTCTTGTTTTAATTTTCAATGACTTCTCCAGTTAAAACATATTTCATAAATTCTAGTTCTTTTTCAAACAATAAATCTTTGAATAAATTTCAAACTAGAATTGCTCAAATTGAGCAGTCAATTCTTATACAAAGAAAACTAGAAAACAACCATTCTGAATTCCAGATTAATGAACAACACATTAGATCTGAATTCTATGCAAACCACAATCATTTTAAAAAAAAAAACAATTTTTTGACAAATATAAGGGAGAAGCCCGAAAAAATATTCAAGAATACTTTTATGACTTCTTGACAGAAATAAAACAAAATATTCATTTCTTTGACTGGTATGAGTCTCAAACACTCCAGGAGTCTTCCACAAATCCAGTCCAAACCATATCTATACCTGCATTTTCTATGTCAAAAATCATAAATACCCAGGATTCCACATCAGATCCCGTGGATCCAATCCAAACTAAGAAAAAACCCGTAGATCCTTCCATAAATCTATCTCAAACAAATTCTACACAAGAACCTTTAGATCTATCCATAAGTCTGCTTCAAACAACCAAGACACTACAATCCTCTCATAAACTCTCAGAATCCTTCGGGATCCATGGAGGATAAACCATTTTTCTTAATCAGATTATAAAGGATAGTGTGAAAATTTACAAGAAAAGATCTAACCTTTTGAGAAGAATTAACTATACATGACGACCATATTTCCATCATATTAAAGATAGTAAAAATAAACCTACGAGAATATATCTAAATCTTTTGAGAAAGATTAACTATGCATGACGACTATATTTCCAAACAAATCATAAGATTGATAGTAAAAACTCACTTCCCTGGATCTGACCTCTTGACACTTCCCCGTCTTGGAGTACGTCCCAAGAACCTCAACGCCCCTACAGAGCCAAATCCCTCAAGGTCTTACCTGGACCGGACGTTGGCACTTACTGGTTCCATGCCCTTTGATCAGATCCAAAGTCATGAAATTTAGACTACTAAAATTATAATATAGCTTGAATACATTATATAGTAATCACGAAATTAACCAATCTCATCTAATCAGATCTAAACTTGTAGATCTACACTATCAGTTGCATAAATAAAGAAAGATGGTAATCACGAAGTTAATAAATCTCATCAGGAAGATTTAATCTTGTAGATCTACACTACCAACATCATAATAAGTAAAGAAAGATAGCCATCTCCCCACTTTCCCCTCTGGCTCTGATACCAGACGGGACGAGAGGTTAGCCCCTTAAACCAGGAACAAGTAAATAACAGAGGAGGAAAGCATAAAAGTTAGGAAGTGGGTTGTAGCCGGACTGCCACTAGTTAGTATAGGCGGTTGAACCAGCCATGTATAAATAGAATATAAATAAAGGAATGTAAAAACAAGTTAGTGTTAGTTCAGGCGGTATAACCAGCCATGTATGGTTAGTATAGTCAAAATAAATAAAAACAAGTAAATGAATATGAATGTAGGTGGCTCAACCAACCATTTGATTGAATTAGAATACAAGAAGTAAAAGAAAAGAAAGCTTACAGATATGAAACTCCAAGCTCCTTTGTTTGATCTAAAAACTAAAATATAAAAACTAAGAACTTGTTTGTAGAGAGAGGGAGGATGATTCTTCAAGCTAGAGAGAGAAGTAGTTTTGAAGAAATGGTGTTCGAATGGTGTGTGGAATGTGTTGGATTTGAGGGGTATTTATAGCAAATTTTCCGTAGTGCTACAGTACCGCTACAGTAGTTTGCTACAGTGTCGTTATAGTACCGCTACAGTGCGCGCTACAGTGCAACGTTTGTCTTTTATTGCCGTGTTTGCACAGTAACTTGCCGGATTGCTACAGTGCCTCCGGTGCTACAGTAAAAATGATTTTTTCTGAATTTTGTTTCGATTGAGCCAGCTTGAATATCTTGTTTTTAGAAGATAGTTGCGGATAGCTTTTGTTTTGTTTCTTGAATCATTTTGTCAATCTCAGGTGCTTGTGTTCCCCCTTGATGCTTGATCCAATGTTTGTGAAGAATTAGTCTTTGAATTTTCCTTCGCCTCATGAAGCTTTGATCCTTTAAACTGTGAACTGTGTTGTTTGTTGGTTTTGCAACAATGTTGTTATGTTGATACCGAAGATAGGGAGGAATGCTTTGTCCAGTTTCAAAGTTGTAAAATACAACATTGAAGAATCTGATCCTATCTTCCCTGCATTGATGTTTGTGAGAATAATATTCTTTTGCGATAGAATTATTGGCAAAGTATTGAGGTATCCATTCTTCGACTGTTGCTGAATTTGTCATTCTTCCTGCAAAACAAAATTTGTTAATTTTTTAGAAAAAGGCAGGAGGGCATTTGAATCAAGAAGTTGGGGTATTATGCCCTCGTTTGTAGTAAGATAAGGAACAAGTTTTTTAATAAAAGGTGTTCCAAGAATAACATTGTTGGATAGTTTTTTGGCTAGAAGAAATGTATTTGGAATAGATAAGGAGGAGAATTGGATTTGAACATTTGTTAACTTGAAGTTAATTTCAAGTTTGGATCCATTAACTCCTCTGAGAATTTCTTTTTTTTGTTCAAAGAATTGAGGTGGGATAAGGCTTTCAAGAATACAATTTTGGTCTGTCCCAGTATCAAATAGGGCTTCAGTTTCGATCACATAATTATTATTAATTAGTAATCGAATCTGGACCAAATAATCCTTGTCTTCCTTGGGTTTTTTAGAAAGTTGTTCTAGGAATTCAGAATCCTCTTGGTTGATAGGTTCCTCAATTGGTGTTAGGTTTTGAAGAACAAGGTTGCTAAGGTCTTGTTTGGCTCTAATCGATCTAATCTCCTCTTTGAGCAGATCAATTTCTGTTTGAAGGTGTTGTAGGGTCAAAGGTTCAACAGGTTTGGAGGGAAATCTATCAAGAATGTCTGTGAGATTATAGGTTTTAAGAATTCTAGGGTCTCTGGCTAAGGGATTTGAAGAATTTGTGACTTAGTTCAAGGATTCTTTGAATTTGTCTAAATAGAGTTGTCTCTTCTCTGTTTCAGGAATATCTTCAATGATGTCAAGAAGAAGGTTTTGATCTTTTGTTAATACATTGATGGTAGGGCCTTCTCCTTCTTTGTCACTGGCGGTTTGTGAGGAAGTAGATGTTGAAATATCATCTTCCAATTGATTGAGATAATCTTCTTCTTTTTCAGAATCAGTTTCTGAATCAATTAGAAGGTTTGATATTTGAATTTTGACTTGATCATCTAGTCCCAAAGTATTAATCCTTTGGTTGAGTTTGCAATATCGAGCTATATGCCCGGGTTTATGGCATTTATAACAAACTGGAGAAGAGTTTGTTATTTGAGGAGACTGTATGGGTGGAAACTGTATGGGTAAAGGTTGTTTGGGCTGATATTTCTTTTTGTATATAGGTGATTTTTCAAAATATTTTGTGGGCTTGGGCTGTTTGTGAGGTTTTTTGTAGCAACTGGGTAACCCAAACTGTTCACAAAAGGATCCAAGGTCTTTTTTCCTTTGGGCTCGATCCTTTGCTAGTTGTCTGAGCATCTTGTCTTGTCTGCATACTTTGAGTGCCACTTGTTGAATTTGACTGGTTAACTGTCCATAGGTTATTTCTTCCAATGGTACAGTTTCATTGTATTGAGTCCTTAATTCTTCTCGAACAAGGTCTCTTAATGATTTTGGAAGACCATCAAGGAATTTTTCTTTCCAATAGACCTTGTTGCCATCCGTCCTGGAGTATATCCTGGTTAAGAATGTATCATTATACCATCGAAAATCTGAAAGACTCTTGCATTTGAGATTGTTTAGTAGCTCCGATGATTTTTCCCTGAATATCCCTGGATCTCCGACGAATATTTTTGCAATAGTGAATATCAAGGTTGCCACCGCATCTGAGATAGTATCTCCATCTCGAAGAATTGGTTCACCATTAGTATCCACCTTGATTGCATTAAGAATGCTGTCTTTGTCTTCTGTGGTGAGGTGTTCATCCCACCAACCTTTGAGTTGTCCTGTAAATCCTGTAATAAGAATATGAGCAGCTAATTGGTCAGTACAGTCATGTGATGTCCGATAGGCTGTTGCCACCATTGTCATTTGCTGAAGAATTGTGAGAATGTTGTATTCAGAAATCCCATCTATGCTCTATTCATATATGTTGTTAGCATTATATGAATTTTGCAGGATGTTGGGTTTTTCTTCAAGAAGGATATCTGGATAAGTGGCTCTGGAATAGTATAGTTTTTGTGGATTTTTCCAGTTGGTAATCTGGTTTTGTGAAGAAGAAGGTTGATGTAATTTGTTTAAGGTCAAAGACTCTTGAGGTTCTTCTTTGGTAATGGTACAAGCTGTTTGACTAACACTTGCAGAACCTTGATTATTTGACCCTTGTTTGGACATTGGGGTAGAAAATGATTGTTCTATTTTGGCTATTCATTTTTTCAATTGGGTTAAAGGTTTGTTTTGGAGTTCTTTTTGAAATTTGGTTGGTATTTCATGAGGTTTGAAAATTGGGTTTGATGAAGAAGTGGTTATAGAAGGAATTTTGGAAATAGGTTGGTTTAGGAGATATTCTCCAAGAGTTTGGAGATACTTGTTGGTGTAGTTATTTTGCTCATAGATTCCTTGGATGTCCTTGCTATTAATTGCTCCTTCATCCTGGATGTTCTTGAGCTTGAATGGCTTAGCATTAATCTCTGTTGATTTGTATGTGAAGATGATTGACTTTGGTGGTGGAAGCTGTGCTTGAATTTCTCCTTCAGCTGTCTGCCACCTTGTTACCACATTTGTTGTTTGCGAAAAAGGATAATTAATTCCTTTTCTTTGTGAATATACTTCAAATCAATCGAAGAATTGAATATGTTATTTCGTTCTTCTGAGAAACCCATAGAAATCTTCTTGTATTTTTTGTCAATGTTGTCCCTTGTATTTATCAAAGAACCACATCCTTTTTGGATAATTGTTGTCAACATAAAATTCTGTTTTGATATCTTGTTTATCCAAAGAAATCACCCTTAACTCATCAAGTTGAGGACGACTCTCTGTTATTGAAGAATATGTAGGAGATCTAGGAAGTCCTTCTTGTTCCGCATCATCAGAGGATTCATCTTGGGCCTCTGAAGGAGTAGGTCTGCTAGCTGCATACCTTGCTTGTGGAATCTTAGAAGAAAGATCTAGATCTTGAAGTCTGGTTGAAATGGAAGGAGTCAGCGGTCTGTCTGAAACTGACCTTCTTCCTGTTGAGTATCTAGGCATATCTATACCAGTTGTTGATGAAGATGATGCCCTGAAACTCATGGATCTGTTGAATTTGATTTGAACAGCTCCAGAAGCAAATTGTTGAATGCTTGAAACTGATGTATTTTGTATTGGATCTGCTGGAGCTACTTCGGGAAGAACCCAGCTTTCTGGTAGTGAGATCTGGTTCCAGGTGATATATCTTGGGACTGTAATCCTAGATCTGGCCAGATCTGTTTGGAATAGGACTGTTTCTCCTTTTTGTAATGTCTTTAAGGCTCCTGTCCTGAATGCTGAATTCATAACTTTGTATTGAATTCTATAAATGATAGCCACAGGAAGAGTCCCAGTTTTGACTCTATAATTGGCAGTTTTTATGTTTAAAGTTAAAGTATCTAGAATATTTTTGTCTTTTAAAGAAACTGTAAAGTTTGGAAAACAATCAAAATATACTGGTCCTCCACAAAGGCTAGTTTCTGCCATACCTAGGAGGGAATCATTGAATTCTAGAAATCTGCTGTCTCTAAGACAAATGAGTAGGGATGTGTCAAGTCCTTCTCTTGTCAAAGGTTTAGCTGCAATTTGTACTAATCCAAAATGAATATTGTTGATCTTGATCCCTATCTTTTGATGTTTACAAAACAAATGGATGTTACTAATGTCTCTTAAAAGATCTATTCAGTTATGAAGCAAATTAGTTCCAAAGATCAAGTGCAATTGAAAGGGGACTAAGTATGCTGAAGCTGTCGGACGCTCAAATAGTCAGGATCGGACGTCCGAAAGGATGAAGAACATCAAGAAGGAAACTCTGTCGGACGCTCGTAAGGAAGCATCGAACGTCCTGAAGGATCGGACGCATGCTTCGGACGCACATCAATCTCATCGGACGTCCTAAAAATTCCACGAAGATTTGATAACTCTCTGGACGACGTTCGGACACAGAAGCTCGGACGATAAAATACCATCGGACGTCCGAACGACAACTTGGCTGATTTTCGGACGATGGGATCGGACGGTGATTAATCTGTCGGACGTCCGACGTCCCCAACGGCTAGTTGACTCTTCAGCTACTTTCTATCCGTTGGAAGCTTTAATGAGGCACTCTCTTGGTCCTATATAAATAATGGTTGGTCAGACACTTCAAATAACTTTGGCACACTGAAGATACAAAAGATCTAGAGAGATTTTAGTGAGAAAATACTCCAAAAAGAATATTTGTAGTCTTAGTGGTGTGAGGTTCATTGTAAGCTTTTCATTTGTGAGTGAATTTTTCATGAGTGTAGCTCTGTGAGGGTTGTCCTGAGGGATAGTAAAACGTCCTGGCTTGACCGAGTGCTGCTTGGGGCAAGGAGGAGGTGAACTTTCCTTTGTACACAAGAGTGATTGTAATTCATCAACTTGAAGTAGCTTGTTTCAATTAATCTACAAGCTCAAGAGGAGTTGGGTAGTTAATTGGTTTGCAATCCTTTCCTTTTATTTACTTACTGTTACATTTGTGATCTTTCCATTGTTTATGTTTGTCTCATTGGTTGTTTTCGGGCCTTTCAAATATAATTGTATTTTTCTTTATGTTTTTCTATTGTTCTTTTGGATAGTAGTTTGATTTCTTCATGATCAGCATCTAAAGCTATAGTTTGTTCTACTGTTTTAATTGTATAATCTGAAGTAGAAAACATCCACTTTCTGTCTCTTTCATAAATATCAGTTTGTGTATATTTAGGAATTTCCCAATTGTCTATGTCTTGATTGACATCTTGTATATGAATTTCTTCTTTTAGTTTGGTGTTTGAAGAAGAACTAGAAGATGCAGAATTTGTTCTAAAAAAGGAAGCCATGTAAAAAAGACAAGTAAAATTAAAAATAAGCTTAAATAAATGAATAAACTTTATAATCCTCTTCCCTTTGGCACAGAATCCTTCGGGATCCATGGAGGATAAACCATTTTTCTTAAACAGATTATAAAGGATAGTGTGAAAATTTATAAGAAAAGATCTAATCTTTTGAGAAGAATTAACTATACATGACGACCATATTTCCATCATATTAAAGATAGTAAAAATAAACCTAAGAGAATAGATCTAAATCTTTTGAGAGAGATTTATATAAATATATTTTAAACAAAATATTTATATTTATATATAAATATATATATTTATTTCAATTGATATAATATATATAATATACATATTAATATAAATCATTGAAATATACATATTAATATTAATATAATTTATATATATAATATAATATACATAATTGAAATATACATATTAGTATATATTAATATACATATTATACAAAAATTGAAATAAATATATTTATATAGCTATATAAATATATATAAATATATTTATAAATATATATAAATATAGTTTGAACAAAATATTAATATTTATATATGAATATATGTATATATTTATTTCAATTGATATAATATATATATAATATACATAATTGAAATATACAAATTGTTTGGAGTTGTTGGAGTTGTTGAAATATAATATAATTTTTTGTATATTTGGAGTTATTTTTGATATATTGTTTAGATATGGTGTTTTTGAAGTTATTTTTGTTTGTGTATTACTGTAGCATTCTAGGTGAAAAAATTGTTTTTCAAAAAATGCTGAATCCAAACAGAGCCCTTAATATTTTATTATTTATTAAGAAAAAAATATTATTTTATTTATTTTTTAAAAATAAAATAATTATTTTTTTTTCGAGCTCGAACTTGAGCTCGAGCTCGGCTCGAATCAAGTCAAGCTCAAACTTTAAATTGTCAATTCATTGAGCTCGAGTTCAATAAAATTAAGTCAAGACTCGGCTCGATTAGGCCAAAATTTAATTCGGCTCTACTCGTTTGCAACCCTATGCAAGAGTAGTTCACCGATTCCCAATTTCCCTTCTTTGAAGTACAATTACCATGTGAGTGACCAACAATTCCTGCAACATGAAATCAAAATATGAATGGGTTGATTTGACATTGAAGCAAGAGGAAAACAAGGGAAAGTGTATGCAAGAGTAGTTGACCTACTTGTTTCAAAGGGCACAAATTTGTTTTGTTCAGTATAAAGAAAGAAAGGGTTCAATAGAAAAATTGAAGCAAGAGGAAAACAAGGGAAAGTGTATGCAAGAGTAGTTGACCTACGCGTTTCAACAGCAAAAGAAAGAAGGCAAAAGCTTGAGTATACCCGGTCCACCACTCACCTGTAGACCTAGAGGTATAAGATTTGCCATGTCATCTACATAAAATATATTCTTGCAATGGCTCCGCCCCTTATTACCTCCGATGTAGCCCTAACTCAGCCTCAAGCCACCACCACCCTCTTTAGCTGTTGGTGTCCAAATGGAATCACCTCCCTTACCAAAGTTTGGATTCCCAAACCCTATATTTTAGTGGTGCCACTTCTTGATATGGTTCAAGCAGCCTACCAGATGAGTCACAGCTGTCAAACTCTTACTCATCTCTCTCAATTTCCCTATTACCACAGTACCACCATCACCATTTAGCGTCTATTTCGGTGGAGGAAGCAGCATCTGCAAGGAATATGAATAGCCATTCGTATTGCCCCTTTGTTTAGAAACCCATTTTCCTTTCCAACCCCAAAACCTACATTCTTTCCTGACAGACTGGAGAAACTTCTCCTTTAGTTCCATTGAAACCACCAAACCTACAGCCACGGCCTTTTTCCTCAGTGTCTTCTTTCTTTCTTTCTCGCAACACATACGGTTAGGATTTTGAATTATTTTTAAGCCATATAAGTTTTGAATAAAACCCACTTGTACACCCAATATTATTAAAACAAATCTGACCATAAATCAAAAGAAATAGAAAGTATCAAAGATTGGGGGGTTTGGAATTTTTTTCTTCTTTTTTTTTTAAAAAAAAATCAATTTGGAGATGATACAAAGCGAGATGGAATTTGTGGAAGAAATGTTTGCGTTGGAAAACTGTGCTGAGACTCAGATTTTGATTTCTACATATCTGACAAATGAAGGAAAAAAAAAAAAAAACCAAGAATAGAAAGATTGGTGAGGAAGGTTAACCACAGTTAAGCCAAGAATGAAAATTGTGCAATTTTGAATATTTATTACGTGGCAAATTGTGTACCAATTGGTCTATAGGTGGGCTGTAGACCAAGCTTACACTAGTTTTTGCCAAGAAAGAAAAGGGTTCAATCGCAATTTGCAAGAAATGTTTGAGTTAGAAGCATGCCACTTGTCAAATACCAAGGAAACCACGTAACAAGAGAAGAGACAAATTACTATACCTCAATTGCCAAGAAAGAAAAAGGCTCAACCGCAATTTGCAAGGAATATTTGAGCTAGAAGCATATCACTTGTCAAATATTAAGTAAGCCACTGACGGGAGAGAAGAGGCAAACCACTAAATCTCAGTTTTTTCTTATATACAAGATAGATGACATTTTATATTAGGGATTATTTCAGAAACCTCCCCTGAGGTTTATGACATTTACACTGACCTCCCCTGTGGTTTGAACAATTACACTGACCTCCCCTGAGGTTACTAATCCTTTGCAAATTTAGTCCAAATGATTAAAATATTGTTTTAGGGAGTGAAATTAGAATTTTGTACCAAATTTGCCCTTTGTACTACATGTCCAATGAATGACAAAGTACTACAAATCAATTAATAATTAATAAACTTTAAGGAGTATAGTTTATAGGCAAATACGCACTACCTATTTAAAGTACCGACTCTTTACGAAAATTTTACTTTCAAACATTTAATTTAATACAAATATTTACGCTCAAATACAAATTTGTATTTACTTTCAAATATTTAATTTTTGTTAAATACAAAATCTACCAATCTCTCTTCCGTAAAAATATTAATATAACACTTTTTGAATTTTAGTTCCAAACATTTATGTATTTAACATAAATTAAATGATTCAGAATAAAATGTCCATAAAGAGTCAATACTTTACTCATGTAATGTATGAAAGCCATAAAGAATTAATACTTTATGAGCCTTTTTTTTAAAAAATATTTAATTTATATTAAATAAATAACCTATCGATTTCCTTTTTGCAAGAATATTACTGTAACATTTTTTGAATTTCAAATATTTACGCTCAAATACAGATTAGTATTTGCTTTCAAATATTTAATTTTTGTTAAATACAAAACCTACCAATCTTTCTTCCGTAAAAATATTAATATAACACTTTTTCAATTTTAGTTACAAATATTTATGTATTTAACATAAATTAAATGATTCAGAATAAAATATCCATAAAGAGCCAATACTTTACTCATGTAATGGATGAAAGCCATAAAGAATTAATACTTTATGGGCCATTTTTTTAAAAAAAATATTTAATTTATATTAAATAAATAACCTACCGATTTCCTTTTTGCAAGAATATTACTGTAACATTTTTTGAATTTTACTTACAAACATTGATATATTTATCATAAATTAAATGTTTGAAAGTAAAATACCCGTAAAGAACCGGTACTTTAAATATGTAATGTGTATTTGCCTATAAACTATACTCCTTAAAGTTTATTAATTATTAATTGATTTGTAGTACTTTGTCATTCATTGGACATGTAGTACAAAGGGCAAATTTGGTACAAAATTCTAATTTCACTCCCTAAAATAATATTTTAATCGTTTGGACTAAATTTGCAAAGGATTAGTAACCTCAGGGGGGGTCAGTGTAATTGTTCAAATCACAGGGGAGGTCAGTGTAAATGTCATAAACCTCAATGGAGGTTTCTGAAATTATCCCTTTATGTTATCTACTTATTGTATTTTCTATATTATATGATGTACATTTATATAATTTTAAAGCCACTGGGCTGTGGTCCAGTGGTCACTGCCCAGCTTTCTAATGCTTGGTGGTGTTGGGAGGTCAAGGGTCGACCAAAATTGTTACAATATGTGACGGTCTTCGTTGACCATTTCCCCTTCCCCTAGATTAGGCTAGTTTCAGTTATAGGAATTTTATCGTTGCGACAAAAAAAATTTATATAATTTTAATTAATACATTCAAATTTATTTGTATATACCAATAGCATCTAATCGGATTTAGGCCAACAGTACCTAAACCCCCGTCCATGTGAAAAAGGGGTCAAAAACGGTCAAAACTCTTCATCCTGCCTGCAGCCCACCTCAAAGTCTCCAACTGACGGCAGCTCTATCACCACCTTCCTCGCCCCGCCTTTCCCTCAGCCCACCACCAATAGACCTCGTCTCCGCCACCACCCCCGTCGTCCCCACTCCTCTCCTACCCCTCGCTACTCGCTCCCGCTGCTAGCCTCTAATCCACCATGGCTGAGAAAAATAAAATTTTTTTTTAATTTTTACTTGAATCCCATTCCTCACAAGTATTTGCCAAGAACTAACTACTAAGTAGTGTAGCTATATCTCAGGCCAAAATCCATACGTATTTCTTGTGTACCATTCCTAGGCATCAACCTTTTGGGCTCTTCCACTCCACCATGGCTGTGGAAGAGAGAACCACGGCAACAGTGAGAGTCCAGAACATACCCCAATCAGGCAATGCCAAGGACCTCTTAGCTTTCTTTGAATCAACAATCGGAGAAGACACAGTGTTTGCTATTGAAATCTTCTCAGAGCACAAGAATTGGAAGTCCAGAGGTCATGGGAAAGTCCAGTTTGAGACCCTTGAAGCCAAGATCAAATGTCTATCTTTATCAGAAAAAGGAAAGCTTTTCTTCAAAGGGTCTCTTTTGAGGTTATCACATTCAATTGATGAGGTGATCTTCAGGCCGGTTGAGTCCAAGCTTAGGATTAAGAATGGGGTTTTGCGTACTGGGATTTTGGTGAGAAATGATTGCATGTCTGTTTTGGAGAGGTGGGATGGTGTTAAAGCTTGGATTATGCCTGAAAGGAATATTCTTGAGTTTTGGTTGAGTCATGGTGGCGAGAGTTATAAGCTGGAAGTACAGTTTGGTGATGTCTTGGAGAGCTGTGGGTGCTGTTTGGATGGCCAGAATCCCAATGCTGTTCTTCTAAAGGTATATTTCTATTCCTATTTGCAATTCCTAACTTTCCTTTGATTTTTGTTTCTTTGTTGATTCAAAGTTTCATGTTTGAACTTTTTTTTCTGGGTTATGATTTTTTGTCCTAGATTGTTGCTGCTAACTTAGCTTCGCTGTTTGTTCTTTTTTTTTTTTTCCTAATTTGGCTTAATTGTTTTATTTATTTATTTTATTAGCATATTTCAGCAGTTGTTAGTTTATGGAAGAGCCAAGTGGTAATGGAATTTTTTGAAAAGTTTTCTACTTTATTCCCCCCTTTTTTTTCCTTTTGATTAGGTTATGCCCCTTTATCTTCACATACCTTTCTAGTGTAAGGAGCTTTTGTTTGAATGCAAAATTGATTGTTTTTTAGTTTGTTGAGGAGTAAGGTTTCTGTTGGCCTTTTGTCTCTTTGATAAGTAATTTTACAGGAAAAACCCTGGTGGTCAAGATTCTAACTTAGCTTTGCTTTACATATCAAGTCTCTCTTTCACTATAGTCCTCTGCCTTCAGCATAACGAAGAGAAGTAAGATGTCTAGATGGTATTTTAACTAAAAAAAAAAATAGAAAAGGAGAGAGAGAGAGAGAGAGACTAAGAAGAAAAAGGGGCATAGTGCAAAAAGGCTAATGCAATCCATCAAGTTTCTGTAAGTTTATGAAAATTATTGTGGTGGATGCTAAAAGCTCCCTCTGGAGTTTGCTGCTGCAAGCTGACAATTGTAATTGCAAATAAATGCTTTTTATGGACTTTCTGACTCAGTTTGAAATGATCTGATTGCATTATAAGCAAGCAACATAGTCCTTGCTGAGATTATCATCTTGTTTAAAAAATGTGGTCTGAATTGCTTATCGTTACAGAATACGATAGTAGTTAAGAATGTCAGAACTGTGACCTCTCCATCCCAAGTTTCTTGTTTTTCCCCCCTTAACCATTATTTCTCTAGACATGTTTGCCTGAATCGTACCTTTAACCAAAAGCACAATGAAGTGACCTTTTAAGTTTGGATCTCAAATTGCATGAGCATGCAAAAACAGAAGTATCAACACTACGATATTTTCAGGAGAAAAAAAAGGGTCAAAAGGGATGCCTGTTTTTGATATTTGTCAATTCATTGTTTGTTTTGAAAAGAAGAAAAATGCATACATGTGGTCCAAAGATAGTCAAATTCTGGTTGGATGAACTCCAAAAAATTGTGAGATCAGCACTTTTATTACCTTCTTTATGAGCATGCTGGAATAAAATCTCCATGTGTTAAGCTGCAACAGAATAATGCATCTGATTTGTTGAATCAGTAGCTTTTTGAGCAACACTGTTTGCTTCTCCCTGTAAATCAGTGTGTACTCCTTGAATGTTTGTATTTTCTAAAATGCTTATTTGTAATGAAGTCATTTTTTGGATCACTAACAAGATGAGATTCCAGAATTACTGCTATTGCATGGAAAGAATCAAATGTTTTGATGTGAAACCCCGATCTAGACAACCAAAACACCATGGCTTAGGCAGCGGAAATTTGACCCAACTAATCCCTAGAAGTCACGAACAATTTTGATATTATCTCAACCCGTAACTACTCGAATTAACGAACCAAATTGGAGGTAGTAGAACGCCGCAATCAAGGAGATACTCGATTGATAAGTTCGGGTGAATAACTTGAGAAGATTCTCAAGTATTCAAAGGCAACTCTCTTGCCAAAGAGAAAGTGAAAACTCACTAATTGTATTTAATAGTCAAAAACTGGTCCCAAAACAAAGAGGAAGTGGGGCTATTTATAGCCCTTACAAGCATTAACCCTAATCCAAAAGTTGACCAAACTACCCTACATACTTAAGAAAGATTTTGGGCCTTACTTACTAACAAATGGGCCGCAATTAAACTATCTTAATTACCTAGACTTTTTAAAACGAGAAATAACCAAAATCAACGAGAAAAATCAAATAATCCTACTAAACTCAAGCATTCATGCAATCAACTAGTCTTTACTTGAATCTTCCAATTCCCCATGTGCTTGAATGGGCCTTGGTCTTTATATTCTCATCATGTTTTGAAAGGTACAAGGAGTGAACTTAAAGAGTCGTACAGAACAAAAGTGGATATAGTATGACCTGCATTGCTCATACAAAGAAAAATTAGGTGTGCATGAGATTTATATCCCCCATCTATGTTCTGTCCCTTTTTGTATCTCAAACGATGTAGTGCGTGTATCTGTTTTGAAAACACAAATTATTCTTCTGATAGATATAGGTTTTGCATGGGATTTATTTCTCCCATCTATGATCTGTCCATTTTTGTATCTCAAACGATGTAATGGGTGCACCTGTTTTGAAGACACAAATTAATCTTCTGATGGATGTAGTTCCGATATCTCCATGTAGATTTTCAAATAGAAAACATAGAATGACCTTAATGTGTTATTTTAGCTCAAGTCCTATTTTTTGTCCTTTTTCAGCTTAAACATGCGCCAAAAATATACCAAAAATTTTCTGGACCCAATGTTGCTGCAAAATTCAGTGCTGATAGGTATCATACTTGCAAGGAGGATTTTGACTTCATCTGGGTTCGTACAACTGACTTTTCCAGTATAAAGTCAATTGGATATTCATCATCACTTTGTTTGGAAATTGAGGAAGGGTTGTCAGGATTGGACTTGTTCACCAATCTGCCGTACTGCAGTCGGTTTTTCTTAGAACTAACTCTGGAAGAAGGAGAACAGTTTTCCACCACATCTGAGCTAGTTCCACTAGTGAAATGTTGTTCAGATATCAAAATTACATATGAGATCCTTTTCCAGCTTAATTCCCTGGTTCATACCCAAAAGCTTAGTCTTGGTGCAGTTAACAGTGAGCTGATGGAGGTGCTTAGTGGTTTAGACATGGATATTGCGATGTCAATTCTTCAGAAAATGCATAAGCTGGAGACTATGTGTTACGATCCTGTGTCATTCATCAACAAGAGGTTACATGTTATGGGTGAAAATGCTAGCAATCTTCGTTCATCATCTAATGGGCGGCCAAAAAATAATAACATGATGACTTGTCATAGAGTGCTTGTAACACCATCAAAAGTCTACTGCTTGGGTCCTGAACTGGAAACCTCAAACTACATCGTGAAGAACTTTGCTTCATATGCTTCGGATTTCTTGAGAGTAACTTTTGTTGAAGAAGACTGGGGTAAACTTTCTCCTAGTGTTGTAAATACAAGTTTTGGGAGAGGCTTGTTTGCCAAGAATTACAAAACAAACATCTATCACAGAATCTTGTCAATCCTCAAAGATGGGATTGTCATTGGTGAGAAACGATTCCTTTTCCTGGCCTTTTCAGCTAGTCAACTACGCTCCAATTCAGTTTGGATGTTTGCTTCGAATGAAAATTTGAGAGCAGAGGATATAAGAGACTGGATGGGCTGCTTCAACAAGATCCGAAGCGTGTCAAAATGTGCTGCAAGAATGGGTCAGCTGTTCAGCTCCTCTTTGCAAACTCTAGAAGTACCACCCCAGCAAGTTGAGGTTATTCCTGATATAGAAATGACTACTGATGGAGAGAACTATTGCTTCTCAGATGGTATTGGAAAGATTTCCCAAGGTTTTGCTAGACAGGTTGCCCAAAAGTGTGGATTAAATCATACCCCCTCAGCATTTCAAATACGCTATGGAGGCTATAAAGGTGTGATAGCTGTTGACCGATACTCCTTCAGGAAGCTTTCTTTACGTAGTAGTATGCTTAAATTTGAATCAAAAAACAGGATGCTAAATGTAACTAAGTGGAGTGAGGCCATGCCTTGCTATCTAAATCGGGAGATTATTACCCTTTTGTCTACCTTGGGTGTAGAGGACCAAGTTTTTCTGGCAATGCAAGATGAGCAACTACATCTGCTGGACAAGATGTTGACACATCGAGAGGCAGCATTAGATGTTCTAGCAAGCATGGGTGTGAATGAGACAAAAAGCATTGTAGTTAGAATGTTGCGTCAAGGTTTTGAGCCTGAAATAGAGCCTTATCTTTCAATGATACTTCAGTCTCATCGTGAAAACCAGCTTTCTGATTTAAGAAGCAGGTGCCGCATATTTGTTCCCAAGGGTCGGGTCCTCCTAGGGTGCCTAGATGAAACAGGAATTTTGGACTATGGACAGGTTTATATCCGTATAACCATGACAAAGACTGAGTTACAAAGTGTTGAACAGAGTTTCTTTCAGAAGGTGGATGAAACAACAGCAATAGTTAAAGGGAAGGTTGTAGTGACGAAGAACCCGTGTCTTCACCCAGGGGATGTTAGGGTCCTTGAGGCTGTTTATGAGTTCTCTTTACAGGAAAGGGGTATGGTGGATTGCATTTTATTTCCCTTGAAGGGTGTAAGGTATGCATATCTTATCCTCATTCCTAATGTTGATGCAATTTTTTTCACCGCTCACAACATATTGTTCCACTTCTTTGGGAACTCTATAATTGGTTGATTGTTTCTAAAGGCCACTAAGTTGGATCTTAACTAACTGGAAGATATTCTCAAAATCAATTAGTCCGTTAAAATTCATGGTTGCAATGTCTTTGCTCTAACATTTCTGTGAGCTAATCACAAAATTCATACTGGTATCTGGGGTTGCTGGGCTTTGGTAGATCACCTTGTGAAAGAGGACTTGCTGGCTAGAGGAGCCACCTAGTCACAACATGATCCCCATTCACAACTAACAGTTACTTGGCTTGAATAGTCAGCATTGGCCATTTGTCAGAAACCTTTTTCTCTTTGTTTTGTTTGTTATCATGAAACATAAAACCTTTTTTCCTTGCTGCAAGATCACATGCAGACTCACTAGCATTTACTAGTCTTACGTCAGCTGATTCTTCATAATGTAGCTCGGTCGGTCATCACTACTGTGCTTATTTGATAGAATGCACATAGCTTGGGCTAGCTATAATATGAGCTGAAGTTGCAGGAATTGTTAACATCGTCTGCTGCTTCTTTTGCAGCGATTATATATTTTACCATGTTATTAGGCATGTAGAGAATCTTTGTTTTAGAATAATCATATGATAAACATAAATTGACTAATATGCTTTGCTGCATATGGAGACTAAGTTCCCTTTCTTTTTCTGTCTGTAAAACATTGCTCTGTGCAATATGGATTCGAATCCTGAAGTTGCATGAACCTTATTTTAAGTCAACTAATCACTTGCTCATTTTCTGCTTGACTTGATTTTTCAACACCTTTTGTCATATGGGTGCTTCTTGTGCAGCTTATTAGAAAGAATCTTGAGTTATGAATGCTTCCTGTATCCCTTCTGTTATATGTGACACGAGTTGGTCAAAGCATGCTTTAGAGCTTTCATCATCTGTCACTCAAAATCAAAGGTTCGTGCTTGAAAACTTTCATGTTACAGGCCTCATCCAAATGAATGCTCTGGAGGTGATCTTGATGGTGACTTGTATTTTGTGAGCTGGGATGAAAATCTCATCCCCTTTCAAACAGTGACACCCATGGATTACATTGATCGTAGAAAGCGTATTGTGGATCATGATGTCACCTTAGAGGTAACTTTCTAGAGTTAATTTGCTTGTAATGGTCTATTTTTTTAACTGCCTTTCTATTAATTCTTCCTCTTGATACTTGCAGGAAATTCAAAGTTTTTTTGTTGATTACATGATCAGTGATACCCTGGGCACCATCTCTACTGCGCATCTGATACATGCAGATCGTGAACCAGATAAAGCTTTGAGTCCAAAATGTCTTCAGTTAGCTACACTGCATTCTATGGCTGTTGACTTTGCAAAAACAGGGACTCCAGCTGAGATGCCTAGGTTTTTGAAACCTAGAGAGTTTCCAGATTTTATGGAAAGGTGGGACAAACCTATGTATACGTCACAAGGAGCTTTGGGTAAACTTTACCGTGCCACAATTGCATCTAGAGTTCCTGGGAAGTCAAGCTTTGTTTTCTCAGCCAAGATTGTCCAAGACGCTTATGATGATGAGCTTCTGATTGACGGTTATGAGTACTTCCTTGGAACTGCTCAATGTCACAAAGAGATGTACGTGGACAAAATCAGCACCTTGCTGACCTATTATGGAGCAGAGACCGAAGAGGAGATACTGACTGGAAACTTGCGTAATAAGTCGATGTATTTGCAACGGGACAATAGGCGATACTTTGAATTGAAAGACCGCATCTTAGTGGCTATCAAAAGCCTGCAGAAGGAGGCTAGAAGTTGGTTTGAGAGCAGTTGCAGAGCAGCCGAGCAAATGAAACTGGCATCAGCATGGTATCATGTCACCTACCATCCAACATATTCCGAAGGAAGTGCTAAGTGCTTGGGCTTTCCATGGATTGTGGGTGATATTCTGCTGGACATTAAGTCAATGAATAGCAGAAAGGTTTGTTCTTAAAATCTTGTTATTCCTGTTAACCATACTGACCTCCATGAAGAGATGGCACTATAACAAAGACTTGCCCGAAATGATGTAAATAGCAAGTCTTATGTGAATTTGGTATATCTGTAACTTGGCACTCAAAACTGCATCAGTGGCTACTTATATTGAAAGCTCCAAATTCAAATGTATAAAGGAGTTCTAGTTCTATTTTGTAATTTTCACTTAGGACCTTTCTGATGGTGCTTGAGTAATTGGGGAACGAATTTCTTTTGGTTCAAGAATCAAGAGGGATTGTAAGCCTTACAAAGGGAAGGGGAAAAGAAAGCACTTGAGATTCCAATCATGGAGCAAATTTCAACTTGCTTATCACAATGCTTCATGGTCCAGACATTAAGGCTGAAGTGATGACGTGCATGACACATTACTAGCGGGATGGAAATGAGAAAACCTTCAACTTCTATGTTCATCTCTTTTGTAGGACAGAAGCATTACCTTCTAACCCTATATTAATATGCCAAATTGCAAATCTATATGATATGCAGTTAGTGTGATTATCATAGTTGATATTGCATAGGATGATGGAGCAAAGTGGGATTAAAGTTAATTGCATATTAGGTGCAAAATTGTATTCGAAAGAAATATTTGAGGATTGCTTTATGCTTCTCTCAAGTCTAAACTTAGTTTTCCTAAGTCCTATTTTAAGTAATTTTCCTTTATCTTTTATCATCTAAGCATGACAGTGCGTACACTGTCAGTGCATAGTAGACTAATCCATATAGTTATGAGAGGTGAATAATCAATTCTGAAGTAATTTTATTATCTGGAATTAGTCATTAGTTATGATAGGTCGTGTTCTAACCAAGACCTCCATAGGACCTTGAATAATTGTCATTCCGCTATCTGTCATGATAGACACAAGACCTTAAGAGAAGCAGAATATGAAAAATATATAATAACTAATAAATATGCACAACTAAACAAATAGGCCCCCAAGTTTTGGTTATGAAGCTGGATAGGGCGAAATTAACATTCTACTTTTCTGAGCGAACCTTTAAAAGGCCAAGGGGATGATTACCTGTTCATTGTTGTAGCTCAATGAGAAGGTCAATGTGTGGCATAATATTAACAACTTCGGTTCAAAAAATTTGGTAACGATATTGATACAATAGATATGCAAATAAACAAAGAACCTAATCTTACTATTTCTATGGCCGGATTCTTCATTTACTTAAAAAAGGGAAATGTTATTCGTAATCCCATTTTTGTTAATCACACTTTCACTATTATTTTGATCATATGATTTTCATTTATTAGACTATATAATAAAACAAATGTTGGGAGTGCAATTAATAAAAAATGGAGTGTAAATAACATTTTTCCTTAGAAAAATGAAATTAAGTCAACAAAACTAATCATTTGCTTGTGATGTCTTAAAGCACCATAAGAGTGTACATGAGTGTAATCAAATTGAATACTCTAGTTGTTAAGTTTGTTTATTTATTTTTCAAAAAAATAAAGAAAATTTTGTTTGTTTATTTTATTTAGTTTAAAATTACATTTAGTAGTAACTAGTCTGTTTACCAAGTAAAGTTCGAGTAGTGTGAGTTATTTTACGTATAAATTGTTGATTTAACACTACTTAGGTAAAGTTTGAGCTAAACTCAAAACTTTAATGAACACCAAATGGTGTACATGTTTATTTTGGTTAGTTGAGGAATCATCTCAAACAAAACCCTTATTTAGTTGAATTAAGTTCAAGTATGAAATACCTAAATTCATGTTTCAGCTTTAGCTTAATTCAAGGATAAAGTAATTGACAAGAAGTGCTTATTTAGCTAAATTAAATTTCAGTATGAAGTAGTTAAATTCATCTTTCGTCCTTAGCTAAATTCTTGTGTGAAGTAGCTAATAACAAACTCTTATTCAATTGCTTTTTTAAATTTGTCCTTTTTGGTTGAGAATCCCGTGCTAAGGGGCTGACATTGGCGAGCATATCCGCCAGATAGCTGAGTCATGAGGTGGGGTCAATTCCCTTCGTATTGGTTTGCATAGATCTCCTTTAAATGCTTTTATTGCGTCAATAAAAGCAGGGTCAATGTTCATAATGTCCAACGCTTAGAGTTGAACACTTCAACAAAGGCCGAGTTTGATAACTTAAAAGCTTTTTTTTTTTTTTTTTTGGCGACACAGAGGTATTTAGATTTTCGAACTGGTAATACCTAATGACTCAACTAGTCCTCTGTGGGTCGGGAGAGTCTGCCCAACTTTTTCACCGACCGCTTTACCCGAGATTCGAATCTTCGCGGAGGTACTCTCCCAACTGGGGTACTACCACCAGCTCTAGCCCCGGGGGCAACTTAAAAGCTTTTATTGATGCATCAATAAAAACAGGATCAATGTTCATAATGTCCGACGCTAAAAGTTGAACACTTGAACTAAGTCCGTATTTGATAAGTTATCACATTCACTTATTATTTATTTTTTGGAGCAAGTTTTGCCTAGAAAATCAGTGCCACTTAATTAATTCATATATTCAATTTTTTGTTATCAAACGCGCGCCTGAACATGTTAAAATTTGAATTTATTAAGTTTAAGTGCTGAATTAAATTATCAAATAGGGTCTAAGTAATAAGTTATTCAATTATCATTTAGGGTCCGTTTGTTTCGGGTGAAAATGTTTTCCAGGAAAATATTTTCCTAATTTCCCGTGTTTGGTTGCACAAAAGTTACTGAAAACATTTTCCTATGTAAAATATTTTCACTCATCTTATGGAAAACAACTTCCTTTCCAAACTTACTGAAGTTGTTTTCCGAAATGCATGCATCCCGCCTGTAGTATATTTCAAACTTACTGAAAACATCTTGTAATATGTTCTTTTTTTTTTGTGTAAATAGGAGGACTCGAACCCAAGACCTCTTCCTTACACTCCCTCCCCCGTACCACCCAACCTAACCCAACCCTCCCCCTTGTATATTCAAAATAAAAAAAAAACCCCATCCTGCTCATCCTATGTTAGTAATTAATTATGTATAATAGGGACATTTTTTTCTAGAGAAACTTTCAGCAGTGAGAGTGCAAGATATATGTCACAATAAGCATTGCATGTGATTGATATTTGATACTAAATGGCCAGCAATTTGTTTATTTCTTAAGGAGATATTTTTTGTTCATATATACATTTCCCCAAGATTTTTTAAAGTTAAACAATGAGATAAATTTTCTTATTTTGCATGGGAAGAAGTATGTAGTTATAATGTGTAGAAAGTAAAGATAGAGATAAAAGTGAAAATATTTCAAAAGTTAAACAAACACCAGAAAAATGAAGTAAGAAAATATTTTCAATAAGCTAACCAAACACCTGAAAATGATGAAAGGGAAATGATTTTCATGGAAAATTACTTCCACGGAAAATATTTTCCCAAGGAAAACATTTTACTTCCAACCAAACAGACCCTTAATGTAATATACATTCAAATATATTAAATTTAGTACTTCATAATTTAATGAATTCAGATTTAAAATTTTAGATTTCATTTTTATCATACGCACCCTAAATTAGGTGGAAACCATTATTCTGGAGATACCAATAGTGTAGGAACATTAGTAGGTAGAAGCAGGCTGTCAAGGATTAGTGAAAAAATAAATAGGGAAAAAAAAATTCTTGCATGTGCTGATCCCATAGCAGTGGAAGCAACTGTCTTTGTTAGAACGAGATTAATGAAGATAAGATGCATACGTAATGGAGATAAGATGCATAAACTAGTTATAAACATGTTAAATCATGTCATATTTATTAGGTGCTTTATCTATTCTGTATCCTAAGAGCACAAAATAAGCATACAAAAGAGGAGGAACTCATATTCAAAATCTAACACTATTATCCAACCTCTGAATTCACGATATGTCAACCTTAAAAATTTGAACTATTACAGACAAAATTACTTATCTTCCTAGAAGAATCCTACTTATTAATACAAGTTGACAATCTTCAGCCCAGAAAAAACTATGTTTAGACAATCTGAAGCTCCTTTCTGTCAAGTTGTTTAGTAACTTGGGGGATGTTGTTTTGAAGGCTTATTGGATTATAGTGAATACTTGAAGAGTGATAGCTTTTCTATCGCTGATAAGTTATTTTTAGTTGGGTTTTATTTTACCGAATTCTGTAACTTTAAGGGGAAGGAATGATTTGAATGGATCGGAGAGAGGGAGCGTACGTGAGAGGGCTCAAGTTCTAACCCTTCCTCTTGCACTAAAATTTTTTAAAAAAAAAATGCTGTAACTTTTAATTTAAATGATACACTTAAAAACGGTGTGTTGAACCGATGATAATACCAGCTCATGAATAGCCTACCAGCAATCAAGTTTTCTCTTTTTATTATACTAAGTTAAGTGGAGCACCAAGCCCATTAATGCTCAGAAAAGTGGTAGACAAATCCTCCGTCTGCCCTTGAACTTTTGAGATTGAGACCTTGAAAAATTGAAGATAATCAATAGATAGGCACATTGTGCCAAGGGGACAAGTCAATTTCCACTTAATGTTCATTGATTAATGCTTCAAAAAGGAATATCCACTCAGCCAATCTTTTGTTCTCATTATCCCAAACTCACTTTTTTTTTTTTTTTTTGGTTTTGTTTGGTGGGCTAATTAATCAAAATTGATCCTGTTTTCGATAATAACAAGGTCCCTTTGAGATGACACAAGGAATTCCATCCATCAAAGTAAATCTGTTTCGTTGTCTTTTGGGTAACATTATTACAATTAACCATAATAACAGGATCAATGAAAACATTAACGATGGTTAACAAAAATTCATTAATAAAAAATTGTATGAACAGCAAGATAGAATTAGATTAAACCTCACATATACTGATACTTGAACTCAGAAACTTTAATTCATCTTGGGTCCTAAATTAATGTTGCATTTAGCCATAGTTGCTATGGAAATACTAGGTACAAGTGTACAACTAGACCCTAGTCCCCCAGTCAAGGTTTCATTGAACTAAGACTCTCCTAGACCCTACAATGACATTCCCCCACCTAACTATCACCAAATGAGGAGAGAAGTGTCAAATCTGAAGTGAACTAACAAAATTTTTTGTTTTGAATTAGGGTTAATCATCAAACCCTAATGGATCCCCCTAAATATCCCCCTACTATTAGGTCCATTTTAGAAGATATTTTATGTATTAGCCAAGTGTTTGCTACTATCTATCTAGTTAAAATAGATAGAGATGTTTTGACTAAGGCTCACAACTTGGCAAATGTAACTAAGATTTTGTAACCTGCTTAATTAATGAAATTTACTTGTTTTGCTTTCAAAAAAATCACAAAAAAAAAAAATTAGGGTTAATCACACTTCACCCTTGTGGTTGGGGTAGTCACAGTTTACCCTATCGACGGTTGATAATTCACATTTTGCACCTCTTATGAAACGACATTAATATTTTTAATGGCCAAAAATTATAATTTAACCAAAAATACCCTCATGCGTATTGATTGTTTATCCATTACTAAACTAGGATAGCAATATTTTTCCAAAAAAAACCATTCATGCCTTCTAAATCATAGACAGAGTTAAATAATGCCTTTATTTAAGCTTAGATAAGAGATTATTTGAAATAGTTACTGTAATACTTTTTTTATATGATATCTATGAGATAAAAAAGTTATTGAGAAGGAATTATAATTATGATGTAAGCAAAATAATATTTGAAAATAATATTACTTTCCAATCACACTCAGTATTTCTTCATGCATCGTATCATTGTACTTACAGCAAGGACCGTTCTATTATGAGAAAAAGTTAAAGAGTCATGCCATGATGCATTGCTTCACTCGTACCATGTCAAAAATTGAAGAGAATTTAACATGATATCCAGTATGTAAGCTGGACCCATTAATTTACAAATTCAAGTCCAATTGAAGAGAAATACCCTACACCCGCACTTTATATATTCAAATCCAATTGAAGTGAAATATGTAAGAAAAGAAACAAGGGTTTTCAACGAGTTAATTTTTTTTATGCTTTTTTTTGCCTAATACCTAATAACCATGTTTAATTTTATAGTCGCCATTAATTTTTTTTTTATGCTTTTGTTTGCATAATACCTAATAACCATGCTTTTGTTTACACAATACCTAATAACCGTGCTTGGTTTGTTTGGATAACAAATTATCTCAAATAATATTTCACTTGCATCATAAACATATTTCTCAACCCACCTTTTTATCTCACATACATCACATCACAAAAAATGCTACAATAATTATTCCAAATAATATTTCAAATAATACTCTATCCAAACAATTCGCAAAGATTTTTGGATTGTAGAGAAAATATCTTTGTTTTTTTAAAAAAAAAAATTAACTCCCAATAAAAGTACCCTAAATTATAACGAATTCCACCACCTAGAAATAAAATTAAGAATTTCCCCACCTAGATCTATTAATCAATGCTTTTTCTTTTTTTTTTTTTGTTTTAGTGATCCTACTTAAATCTAGCTGGACGTTCTAAATTTAAGAAGTGAACAAGATCAAACCAGAACATATAAGTTCACCAACTAAATGAAACGTAAAAGGCTTCAATTTGCTTCGTTTTGACTAATCACCACTTACAAATCTCCTATCTACATCAATTTATTGTCTCCAACAAGTAAACAAAAATTTAAACCCAAAAAAAGAGGAAATTTTATTCAAAAACATCACGCATCATTTAGGACTTCACTTTCATTATTTGTACACGCCAACCACCTTCCAATTATACCTTCAAAAGTCACAAAACAAATCAAATTAATTAACCAAAAAAAAAAAGAAACAAAAACAGGAAACAAACCCTATCTACACTAAACCAAAAACACATAAATTAATTTACCATAATCACTAATAATTACCCAAAAAAATCATTTATAAGACGCACACCAAAATAATCATCCTGAGCTGTAAACACCTCGTGCGCACAATAGCAATTCCAGCGCACGTTAAACGAAATTGGGCCCGTCTTTGTCGAGGTCCATGGAGGCCTTAGCCGACGCCGGATTAACCGTCGCGTACCTAACCGAGAAATTCCTCAGGCCATAATAATCCTCTTCTCCGTCATCGAAATCACCATTTTGCCCCGTCCCTTCGTCGAAGTTCAAGGAGTAACTCAGAGGGTCATATTGGTAATTACAGCCAAAGTTATTATTATTATTCCTCCGCCGCCCTGTCCGGCTGAACCGCCGGATAAAAGTCTTCCACCTCGGACCGGCAGCTATCTCCGACCACTCCCGGATTTTCTTAAGAGCGCTGATCCCCCGGGCCCAGAATGAATTCTCGGGGCTTGGATTAATCTCAAGGGACCGGGCCCTTTGCCACCAGTTTAATCCGACGGCCGAAGTTGAAGACCGGTTGGAACGCCATGAGAAGCAGAAACAGCAGCGTCGCTTCTGGAATAACGAATCCGCTGCTGCGTCGTCGTTTGCCTCTTCCGCATTTACTTGTGAATATTCCCGACTTTCCATCAACAAGAGTTCCAAGGGTTTGAAAGATTTGGGGAATTTAAGGTTTGTAAATTGTTTTGCTTCTATCGAACATAAACAATTTGTACATAGCCAGAGTGGTTTTGGAGTGGAAGCAGAAATATAAGACGTAACGGAAAGGAGGAAAGTAGGTAGGTGATGAGAACCGGAACCGGACAGTAAAAGTAAGTGGATTATTATTTGATAGTAGAAAACTAGTAGCAAAATATTTTTTTACAAGGACTGGAGCTTTCAAGTCTTAGCGAAGTTGGACAACTTTCGCTTTCAGTTCGAGGAGATTCTTTTGAGTATTTTGGAATTTCCTTTTTCACTAGTTCTCCTAATGAAGGTTTTAGGCTAAGATCGAATTCGTCCTTCATCACTTTTTTTAACCAATTTAGTCGAACTATTTTTTTTTTCAATTTAGGACCTCTGGGTGATGTCATCACATTTTATATATTTCATGTGACCAGTCATAGGTAAAATTGTCACTTGGATCACATTTTTGGATTAAATTTGAGAAGTTTCGGCGAATATTGGATAAATTAGGTCTATGACCAACCTGTGGATCGCGTGATCCAAAACTTGCCACATAACTTCTTTTTTATACTTTAATACAAAAAAAAAAAAAAAATCTTGAAACCTTGGGAGTTTTCTCACTCTTGGTCATGGCTAGAGTTTAACCTTGCAGCTTCCATAGAGATGTGGAAGAGGAAGATTTTGTCCGCTTCAACCTTCAACTTGACCTACAATATTTTTCTTAAATTTGCTCTTTCCGGCGATCACAAATCACCAAACCAAACTTCTCAATTCCTTTCCTTTTTAACTTTTTTTTGGAGAATTGACATGCTGAATTCTTCAGTTTTTATATTTGATTTATTAATTCTGCTATTTGTCCATCAACCAAACTATGAAATAACAAAAACACTCAGCGAAACCCATGAAGAAATATATCAATTCATGCTACTACTAGAAAAAAGAATAAGAAGTACGGGACATGGACTCGCTGACGGAATCAGGATTTTTTTCCTAAGGGGTCAAAATTTTTCCTAACAAAAATTTCTTAATATGTTATGTTCAAAATAATTTTTATTATTTAAATATATGACATCTAAAAACACCAAATATTAATTTTAATTACAAAGGTATGTCTATTGTATAAATATGTACTATAATCATAACGAAAATTAAAACACGAAATAATGTTTGATTAAATATCTTATAACATCACAAACCACCAAGTCGCACATTATGAGAAGATGTTCCAATATCTCACCTGCTCAAAAAATATATATAACTGTGCAATATAAACTATTTCAATTAAAAAAATAAAAGTTATGTTAAAATACCTTGAAATTTCAACCTCTTGTATTAAAAGTAAAGTGAGGTTTACGTTCTTTCATAGAACTGAATTCATCTATGATTGAATCAGTATTAAATTTTTCAACAACTTCCTTTTTCTATGTATACAGTTAGGCAATTATTCAAGAATTTCTCTTCCATCTTGTTTCAAAACTTTGTCTTGATTATCTTCATAATTAAAAATACCCATTATGTGCAATTAATACAAGAAGAGTGAGAATAAATCTAATCAATTGGACTAAATTGTATATTTTTATATGGGCCAATAAAGTAATTATTTTTATTTTAACCCATTGATAATTATGAATTGGGTCTTTTATTATAATATATCAAATTGGATCAATTTACTATGGACTATCAAATTATATGTTTATTTTTTTTTTGAAAGTTAAATAATTAGCACAACAAAAAAATAAATAACTTTTTTTAAAGAAAAAATTAATTCAAAGATAGCTAATTCAAAGATGGTCACAAAATTCTTTCTGCTACAATTGTTCACGAGATTGGCTCCATCATTCAATGCTTCACATCCATTGGGCTTCATTAACAAATTTCCCTCTTTGCCGGTTGGTTTCTCTTTGCAAAATTATTATAGCATCCTAATTTTATTTGAAACTTTTAGATCTGGGATCAAGATTCCGGATCCGGTGGCAGCTTCACTCCATCTAGGCATGCTAACGACCATCTGCATATGTAGTTAGGGTGGCAATTTTCGACATGATTTGAAAACACGACACGAAATTAATGGGTTTGGGTTGAGGTTTCCGGAGTTCGGGTCAGAATCGGGTTGAACCCAACGAACACGAAAAGAAAACATGTCGATTTCGGGTCAACCCGTGGTGACCTAATATGACTCGATATGACCTGTTTACGAATTAAAAATAATTTAATAAACATAAAAATAATTTTATCTAACTAAACTAAGTTATTCTTTTTTTTTTTCAGAGGCATTAATTACTTAATCCTAAATGAATTTATTTAATTTGTGTGAAGTTGAAATTAATATATTTGGACAAATAATATATTATATTATTTTTTGCTTTTATACTGTTTTAATTTATTTTATATTTTGTTTGGGATAAAACACTTTTACGGTGTTTAATTTATTTTAGATTTAGTTTGGAATTATTTATTTAAATTTTTATTACTTGATTATGTAATTAGTTTTGTGAGAAATTGATTTTATTAGAAATTGCAGTGATAAATTAATAAATTAAAATTAAGTTTTGGATCATTTCGGGTCGACCCGCCAACCCGAAATTTTCGGGTTCGGGTCAACAGATTTTCTGGCGAAACGGGTCAGGACCCGACCCGTCAACCTGACTTGGACCCGATTGCCACCCCTATCTGTAGCTTTGTTTCCCTGTCTAAAGAAGTTCTCGGCTTTGTTTCTCTTTCTCAAACCACAATGGCAGGAAGAATTTGTAAGGCTTTTTGGCTTTAAAAATTAAAAGTGTACAAAAGGAACGCAGCCTATTTAGTATCCTCACAGTGACCAGGTCTGTGCTAGTTTTTGCTGCTTCTAAACCCTTAATATAGAGAGTATGACTTGATGTGGCAAATTTACTCTTGACACATAAAATGTGTAAAATGTGATGGTGCTGCCGTAGAAATCTACATTGGAAAAGGTAAAATAGTTCAAGAACTAAATTAGTTTTTTTAAAAAAAAAAATTGAAGGACAAAATCAGTTTTAGTGTAAAAGGTTTAACGACTAAATTGGCAAATTTCCTAATATGAATCAAGTTTGTTTACGTGCCAAATTTAACATGGGCCACATATACCCTTAGCATGCTAATTATTTTGTCACCCTTTGAATTCCTAAATTGATTTTTCTAATCAGTGATTCGTTCATACACCTAACTTTGTGACCACTAGGGTCAATCCAATGGTAAGGGAAAGGCTATTAGAGGCTTTTCCACTATAAGGTTCAGCGTTTGAATCCTATGCCTGCAATTAGGAGTTGAAAGGATATGGGGAGGGATGAGAGGGCAAAAAAAAAAAAAACCTTATCATATTAATATACACAAATATATGTACTCTCTTTATTTAGATACTTTCTTGAATTAAGTACACTTTTCTAAAAATCTAATATATGAAGACTAAAATTTCTCTTAATGACTATTTATTAGACATCCATTATTCGAATCGTTGCTAGATATACCGTTCTCCTCGTAATGTTGTTGAGACAATATGAGGGCTTCTTTATGATCATACAATGTCAATTACTAAATAGATGATAACTAACTCCTATTTAATGTTAAAATTGGACTCAACCTTTTTCTTTTGCTACACTAATTTTTTTAATTCACACTTTTTTTATAATAAAATAAAATAATTTTATTAATCATGAGATTAAATCTGCAACAAGTGCAGAACTAATAAAAGATGGAGGAGAGTTTCTCCATATACAAGAATCTAAAAGATTAACAGCATACTTAGTAAGGTTATGAGTAGGAACATTAACCGACCTAGAAATCCATGAAACTTCCCAACACATGAAATCTTGACATAAGACAACGGTATCATCAATCAACAAACCACATGATAAATCGTCAGATTCCAAACGGTCCAGCATTTTGATGACTTTTTGTGAATCTCTTTCCAAAACAATCTTATTGAAACCCAAACCATGTAGTAATTGAACAGGATGTTTGGTCATATATGATTCAACTACATTTGGTTCCAATATCCCAAGAAATTTTTTGGAAAAGGCAGCAATGAAACTTTCTTTATCATCTTGGATAATAACACCAACCCCTGATGATTTATCATCCATAAACACAGTTCCATCAAAGTTTGCCTTAACAAAACCTGCATTGGGTCGTATCCAATGACCTATTGATAACCTTGATTGGAGAGGGTTTGGCATATTGAACTTGTCTTTGGAATTTGCTTCATGGAATTGATTTAGGAATGCTATGGACAGGGAGACCAAGCTAAGAGGATCTCTGTAGGGCCCATCAAAGATCACTCCATTCCGATTATTCCATAAATTCCAAAGAATAACACCCACCAATTCCATCTCTTTACTTGATAGTCGCAAAAGAAGGTTGGAAGCCAAGATTTAATCTGATCAGCCGATTGCAGTTGAACTTTCTGGCTCAAGAAACTAAGCGCCCACGATTGCACAGCTACAGGACAAGTTAAGAAGGTATGATCAATATCATCAACTGAAGCGAGACATAAAGGGCAAGGGGTATCTAAATGGAGCCCTTTAGTATTGAGTTTTGTGCTGGTTGGCAGTATATCTTTTCATGCTCTCCATAAGAAAATTTTAATTTTCTCAGGAAGATTCAAGTGCCAAAGCCGAGACCAAACACTTTGCTTTAGGGTACTACTACTTGACGGCAAATTCTCCCAATTAGAAGATCGCTGCTTGATCAACTGATACGCACTCTTCACAATAAAAGATCCATTCTTTGAAAAGTGCCAGATTAGCTTATCCCTGTTGTGAGCGTCTCCAATTGGAATGCTTTGAATTAATTCAATCTCCTCAGGCCAAAAAATTTCCTGCAATAAGTCAACTCGCCAAGTGTTTCGTTCGTTGTCTATTAGGCAATCAACTGTGGAATTCTCTGACAATGCAGTAGACCGTTGTTAAGTGATTAATTATGCATATAATTGGTGAATATTTTCCCCTTTATTTTGCTAAAATATGGCGTTAATCGATATATTTCACTCATATTTGAATTTCGGTACTATTTGTAGGAGTTGTTAGTGAGAATGAAGTAAAAGGCGCGTTAAAAGTCGACTTTGCAGAAGATATCTTGTAAAGCGTGCCCACGCTTTGTCAAACTCGAAGTGGTGCTTCTAAAGGTCCATGTCCAGAAGAGCTTTCGTTATAAAGCGTGCCCACGCCTTATTTGCAATGTTTTTAAAATCGGACCGTTAATTGAACCGGTGAAGTGAAAGGGTCGAGGTTCAACCGGTCGGACCGGTTCAACCCCGGGTCAATAAATTTTTTAAAAAATAATTTATATAAATATATATATGCACAAAATAAGACATGTAATGGACTAATTTAATACTTTATATGATGAAAAGTTTACTATTTTTTAATAACTTGGATTTTTAAAAATAAAAAATTTAAATTATAAGTTAAAACAAATAAATTTCATTTCAATTTCAATTATATCTAAATCCAACCCAAAAATATCACAATATTTTGAAATTATGGAAAATTCACGTCTATGAGAATTTAGACATTGTGAACTTAAATTTTAATTTACGCTTTGGGATTTAGAGATTCCAATTTAAAAAAGAAAATTTGGAGTTCGAAGGAAGTCAAGAGAATCGAAAATAGAAATGTAAACTTAATAAGAAACAAAAAATGAGATAAAAGTGAGTGGTTGTGACATTAAATAATTTGGGTTAAAGAAAAATAATTCTTTTTTAACTTTTTTCAATTTAATGGACAAAAACAAAATTAAAAGATGGAAGAAAACATTAATAAATTAAAAATAAAGAGGTTTGATTAAAAAGGGAGTGACAAAAGAAAAGGGGATAGCGAGAGAGAGAGAGAGAGTTGAAAATTAAAAAGAAAGAGCCATGAGAGGATGAGATTTTGTAAGAAAAATGAAAAAAAAGAAATATGAGTATTTGAAATATAAAGAAAAAATTTTAAAAAAAAATCAAGATGCGAACTGGAGAAGCCGAGAGTGAGAAACGGAGGAAGTGAAATTGAAATGAAATGTGCCGTCTGCACTTTCTTAATGCTAGGGTTTTTTTATTTAATCTGATTTTATTTTTTAATTAAGTATAATTCTACACAACAATACCTCGTCCTTGGGCTATGGTGTAGTGGCAACGTACCTTATTGTTGGCTCAGAGACCCGAGTTCGAATCTGGCAGTCTCCATTCTTGCTATTATTTTGAATTTGAGGTTATATTGTTTGAAAATTTGAGAACCGCCGGTTCGCGGTTCATACGGGTTTCAGCGGTTCGTCCGGTTCGTAGCGGGTTTCCATTACCATCCGGGTTTGACATTGGACCGGACCGGTAGCATGGCCGGTTTGCGGTCGGACTGGTCGAACCGGCCGGTCCGATCCGATCCTGAAAACATTGCTTATTTGACAAAGCAGTCAAAAGTTCGCAAGACACAAGATAAATCTATCAATTGGTCAAGGAGCCGGTTGCATCCCATGGACTGACACATTAGCCACAGATTGGAGACCTTGAGGGGCCATGATTCGATGTAATTATTTTGGGAATTCAATTAATAGGTCTTGGTTGGTTAGTTTAGTTTAAGTAGGAGTCTTAGAAGGAAAAGGGGAATCCCATCCTTATTAATAGGGGAGAAAACAGACGTGGGCTGGATTCTTTCTCTATCTCTCATTCTTTTTCCTCTCTTTCTCTACAATAAACCCTAGTATTTCTTGTGGCCACAAAATCCACCAGGAGGAGCGGCTAGTTTCTTTTCTAGTTGAAGGATAATTGAAGCTTTGGTTCTACAATACTGTGAGATCTAATTTGATTTGTTTGTTTCATTTATTTATGAGTATTAATATATTCTCTATTAATTCATGATTATGATTATTTTCTACAGTTAAATACCTTATCAATATTTAATTGTCGAAATAGTCTATTGCCATCTAAAATATCAAATCCGTAATTGTTGATGGTTTTAGTATCTGTGGCGCGTGATATAATTTGATTGTAAAAGAAACTTTCGAATCTATGTCACGGGAATATATAATCTAACTTAAATGAACCGAGCGTGTGTGTTTGTTGGTTAGAATTGGTAGCTTCTCTAATTACTAATGCTGTCGATAGGTTAAATCCTAAGAGCTTGTTTAGGGTTGCTTAATTGGCAAGAGAAATAGCCACAGAGCGTGTTGTGGTTATCGAAACAGTAAGGAGAGGCAGGTTGTCAGAGCGTGTTGACAACCATAACCAGTTTATTTATGAATAAGTGATTTCACCTTTGCATCGATGATCAGTTAAATGAACCAAAGTGGAAATTAGACCTTCGACTAGAGTATTGTCTTTCATTGGTTTAGTTTTATTTAATTTTGTGATATTGTCTTTATTTTTATTCACGTGAGCTATTTAGCTAATTTCTCATAATCCCCCATTTTTCACAAAGAAATAAATCACTCAATCCCTGTGGATACGACCCTACTCACCGCTACACTCAAATCCATATTATTAGAGTAGGAACTTTTATTTTTGCTGGTTTGACAAGCCAACAAATTTTGGCGCCGTTGCCGGGGACTGGTGCTTTTTTGATTTATTTTCTTTGAATTTATTTTTATTTTCCCCTCACTCTGGAGTTAGTTTATGGCTAACTGTACTCAACAATTTGGTGATAGACAGGATTTCATTCACAGGAGGGTTAATAATGTGGGTATCTCTTCTATTGATCAACGTTTACATATTCTAACATTTCTTGTAGAAAAGTTGGTTGAAGGGCAAGTACAACAAAGAAAAACTTGTGGAATATGTTATACCTCGAATCATCCAAGTAACATGTGTCCCAAATTACAAGATGGTTTGAATGCCCAAGTTTATGCTATTGGAGGTTTTCCAAATCCGCCTCAAATGAGGTATGATTCGTGTTCCAACATTTACACTCAAGAATGGAGGGATAACCTTAGCTTCAGTTATGCAGCGAGGCCACCAAATTTTCAACAGCAATATGAACAGCAACAACCAACTTCTGAGTCAGGTATATCTCTTGAAGAAATTGTTAAATCACTAACTACTAATATACAACAATTTCAACAGGAGACAAGAATGCGTATTCAAAATCTGGAAAATCAATTGAGTCAACTAGCATCTACAGTGAGCCGATTGGAGCCTCAAATTTTAGAAGAATTGCACTCGCAGACCATTGTCAACTCCAAACAAAATATGAGTGCAATTATCCTGAGAAGTGATGAAGGGCTGCAAGAGTTTCAAAAAGTAGAATTCAAGCATGCAGTCGAAGAGGAAGTTGAGAAAGAAGGAATGAGATCCCAACCTCAAACCTTTTCAACGAAAGAGTCTAATGAACAACCCCCAACTGTGGTGATACATCCTTCAGTCCCTAATCAATTTACAAGATCCAATGAAGAGGAGGAGAAACGAGAAATGCTAAAAATGTTTCACAAATTTGAGAAGCCGAATTGCAGTGAGAAAATTGTATGGAGGAAAATGCTTCAGCCGTACTGCTACAGAAATTACCTCCTAAGTGTGAGGATTTAAAAGTTTTTGAGGTGGATGGCTTGGATAAGATAGGAGTTGCAATGATCAAACCTCTTGAACCGAGAAACAAAGTAGCTCGTTTGCTTCAGAATTACCGGCACGAGGATGAAGTAGTGAAACGAGCTAAAAGATTTTATCCCCCTTGATTGAACCTATGGTATTGTCTAGCCGAAGACGTTAAAGAAAGGCGCTACTTGGGAGGCAACCCAAGAGTTTCAATTTTTTAGTCATTTTGCATTTTTTTTTATTTCATGATTTTATGTGAAAGTTAAGTTTATTTCATTTCATTTTGACAAAAAGCTTTTTGTTGCAGGCCGTGGACGCGCTCATGAAGTTTTTGCTTTGATTGGGTGAAAAATTCCTTAGGCAGAAGACTTTCTGTTATAAAACGTGCCCACGTTTTGTGTCTAGTGTCAAATATTAAATAAAACGTGCCCACGCTTTATGTCAAATGCAGATTGATGCTTTTAAGAATTGATGGACAGAAGACTATTTCTTATGCCGCGTGCCCACGCCTTACAACAAAACCTCCAATACTGCGATCCCAAGTTGAATCTCACTATGTGCTTCACCTGCAGTGATTTTTAAGCAACTTATTCCCTCCCGAATGTTCAGTTCAATAATCAGGGAAGTCCTCTTTTCTTCTTTTTGCACTTGAGTTTCATCCATTGAGGACAATGTCTGATTTAGGTGTGGGGAAAGGATCTTTCAAGTGAAATTAAAGGAAAATTTGTCATGAAAATTTTTGAAATCTAGTTTTGGAACTTCTATTGTGTTTTACGAAAAGCAATCAAGATGCAAATATGAATAGTATAATGTTATTAGCATGAGTATGTTATTTTCTTGCAATTGATTTGAATGATGGATGTGCTAGATTTGACATAATTTTAATCATTTTGTGAGCTTTTGAGCCTAATGAGCAATTCATTATAGTGTGCTCTATTTTCTTTTGTTGAGTGATATCACACATGGTTTGACATTCTAGAACTTGCTTTGTTATACATGTTGAGACCATACTTGAATTTGATGCAATAAAATGACAAGGGCAATTAGGTTTAACCCTTTTGACTTTCTAAATGCCTTCCCTAATTATGTTTACCCATAGTCAACCATGTTTGAGCCTCAATCCTTCTCTTTGTTTAATAGTCATAATTGTTACCGTAAACCTTTTGTTTGAACCTTCTCATTTGAACCTTGTGTCAAAGGAATACATTAATATTCCTGCATGAAATTTCAAGTGTGTTCCAAAAGTACGTTTATGGTTGGCAAGTGTGATAGTTATGTTGTGCATTTTAAAAAAAAAAAAAAGAGAAATGAAAAAAAAATACAAAAAAAAAAGAAAAAACATATTGAAAAAAAAAAAGAGAAAAATCGAAAGAAAAAAAAGGAAGAAAAAGAAAAAAAAATTGTTGTGAAGTGCACTTGTGTTGTTTTGTGATAGTTGGGCTAATGCCTAAATTGCGTTTGCACTTGCCAAATTTAGTGAAGTTATTGACACACCTAGAAGCCAGCTATACATGTGAATGACAAAGGAGTTTGATTTCATGCAGAATATTATTGATGTTTCTTTGATATATGAACACCTAAATAATTCCCTTTTATCCAACCCTTAACCCAAGCCTTGTTACAACCCTTATAAAGACCCTTTGATTTTTGCATCGAATTCATTTTAAGTGGTGAAAATATGATATATTAGCAAGCTTATGGTAATGTCATTTCATGGGGTTGATTTGAGTGCTAAATATCCCTTAAACACTAGAGTGTAGAGTGTATACACTGTTATCCATGTGAGAACTGTTGAATTTTGTGCATCCTGATTTTGATAAAATTGTTGAGAAGACATAATACTTGTGTTAGTATGCACGGTGCTATGAAATATTTGCCATCTTGACTGTGATTCTTGGGTAGTGAATGCTTGAGGGCAAGCATTGTTTAGGTGTGGGGGAATTTGTTAAGTGATTAATTATGCATATAATTGGTGAATATTTTCCCCTTTATTTTGCTAAAATATGACGTTAATCGATATATTTCACTCATATTTGAATTTCGGTACTGTTTGTAGGAGTTGTTAGTGAGAATGAAGTAAAAGGCGCGTTAAAAGTCGACTTTGCAGAAGATATCTTGTAAAGCGTGCCCACGCTTTGTCAAACTCGAAGTGGTGCTTCTAAAGGTCCATGTCCAGAAGAGCTTTCGTTATAAAGCGTGCCCACGCCTTATTTGACAAAGCAGTCAAAAGTTCGCAAGACACAAGATAAATCTATCAATTGGTCAAGGAGCCAGTTGCATCCCATGGGCTGACACATTAGCCACAGATTGGAGACCTTGAGGGGCCATGATTCGATGTAATTATTTTGGGAATTCAATTAATAGGTCTTGGTTGGTTAGTTTAGTTTAAGTAGGAGTCTTAGAAGGAAAAGGGGAATCCCATCCTTATTAATAGGGGAGAAAACAGACGTGGGCTGGATTCTTTCTCTATCTCTCATTCTTTTTCCTCTCTTTCTCTACAATAAATCCTAGTATTTCTTGTGGCCGCAAAATCCACCAGGAGGAGCGGCTAGTTTCTTTTCTAGTTGAAGGATAATTGAAACTTTGGTTCTACAATACTGTGAGATCTAATTTGATTTGTTTGTTTCATTTATTTATGAGTATTTATATATTCTCTGTTCATTCATGATTATGATTATTTTCTACAGTTAAATACCTGATCAATATTTAATTGTCGAAATAGTCTATTGCCATCTAAAATATCAAATCCGTAATTGTTTGATGATTTTAGTATCTGTGGCGCATGATATAATTTGATTGTAAAAGAAACTTTCGAATCTATGTCACGGGAATATATAATCTAACTTAAATGAACCGAGCGTGTGTGTTTGTTGGTTAGAATTGGTAGCTTCTCTAATTACTAATGCTGTCGATAGGTTAAATCCTAAGAGCTTGTTTAGGGTTGCTTAATTGGCAAGAGAAATAGCCACAGAGCGTGTTGTGGTTATCGAAACAGTAAGGAGAGGCAGGTTGTCAGAGCGTGTTGACAACCATAACCAGTTTATTTATGAATAAGTGATTTCACCTTTGCATCGATGATCAGTTAAATGAACCAAAGTGGAAATTAGACCTTCGACTAGAGTATTGTCTTTCATTGGTTTAGTTTTATTTAATTTTGTGATATTGTCTTTATTTTTATTCACGTGAGCTATTTAGCTAATTTCTCATAATCCCCCATTTTTCACAAAGAAATAAATCACCCACTCCCTGTGGATACGACCCTACTCACCGCTACACTCAAATCCATATTATTAGAGTAGGAACTTTTATTTTTGCTGGTTTGACAAGCCAACAACCGTGACGCGATTTTAAAAGTCGATGGCCGTGGAAGCCATCTATCTTTCCAGATTTTGATAGACTGGCCAGAACCAACTCGCCATCTGCTTCCTGCTTCAATATACTTCCTGACCTCACATAGTCCGCACCAAGACCAGGAAGGCCGTGATCCTTCTTGAGCCTGGAAAAGTATTGGGAAAATATTTAGCTTTATATACCCGATGAATAAGGCTAGATGGTTGTGTAGCAATGCGCCAGGCTTGCTACATGGTCACACTTATAGAGTGTGTATTAAGCATTAGTAAGTTTTATTGGACGTATGCCAACTCAACACTTAAATTTCACCTATGAATTCTAACAATTACGATCTTGGCTACATTATTGTTGCCCTTCTCCTAAGTGAATCTGAAAAGTATGAATCACAAAAGGGAAAATCGTTCAAAAAGTCCCTCATATTTTATCAAATGAATTTTTTCGTTTTTCACTTTTAAAATAGTAACTTTATATCCTTTATAAGATCAAGTCAGTAAAATTTGGTCCCAACCTAGGCTTTTGATGATTTTTCCTAAAAATATATGCAACTCTAATCCTACTTTTAGCATTAGCTAAAATAGACAAAATATCCACGCATGTTTGAGTAAAATGACAAAATATTTGTCCTTGATATCTTCAAAGTAGGATAAAATACTAACAGAAAATGATAAAAATAAAGTTTATTCAATCTCTTTTTTAGAAAAGGATAAATCATTCAAAATATGCCTCGCATTTGGTTAAATAAAATTTTTCATTCTTCACTTATACAATAGTAACTTTACATCCCTTATAAAATTAAGTTAGTAAAATTTGATCCCAACCTAGGTTTTGACAACTTTTTAACTTGAAATCATCATGTAATCCACATATAATCATTTTTTATGTACTAAAATGTCAGATCCCACTTTTTTAGTGAAATAAATGAATACAAATTGGATCTGATCCCATTTTTTAAGGAAAAACATGAATATGGTTAGGATCATATTGTACATTTTTACGGGCAAAAAAACATATAGACTAGGTCATTTTTTAAACTACAAATAGGATCTAACCTTTTTGCTTTAAAAAAAATAACCATGTGCAAGTCACGTGATGAATTTAGAGTAAAAAGTGGTCAAAAATTTAAGTTGGGATCAAATTTTATTGATTTAATTTTATAAGAGATGTAAAGTTATTATTTTTAAAATAAAATCTGAAAAAATTTATTTGACAAAATATGATGGATATTTTGAACGATTTCCCTATCACAAAATTTACTACTAATATACGATTGATGCCCTTAGCAGTACGTTGGCCTATATTTTGTCTCTTAGTGCAACCTTTTCAATAAATTTGTCCCTATTGTTTTCTTTTTTCCTTAAGTAATTAAAGAGGTAGGAGGAAACAACAATAAAGTGATGCTTTAGAGTCGGGAATAATTTTTTGGTCTATTAAACTAAAAAAGTATCATTTTTTGATATCCCAAATTTAAAAAACTTATTACAATTTGTTTTTTCTAAAGGTATTTTGTTGAGTCAGTAGTGGTTGCCTAATTATAAAAGCAACCGTGGAATTGGAAATTTTGTGTAGGTCGGTGAGATATGTTACGCCAAGAGCTTGTCTTGCTGGTATAATTGGAAGCTTTATGGCAGTATTTTTATTACACTTAATCAACTTCTATATGATGGTAGTATTTTGGATAAAGTGCAGGTCATCAAACTTTATTCACCCATTCAACTATTTTTTTGTACCCAAATAGCCCATCGAACTCTTAAAATGGTTCATATTACCCATTATGCTAAGGTATGCTATGAAAACTAACAGAACTCATGCACGTGAATGGATATTTCCATCATTTGCTCGTTGCACTATTTTGTACTCCATTCTTTGTTACAGGTGGTTTTGACAGTCAATCTATACAAGACAGGATTGTTCATTTGTTAATAAAGTATGCAAAGCAGAAATAGCTCATTTGCTAACAGAGTATTCTTTGAAGAGGCAATAAAGATTGATCAAAAACCACAAATATATACCCTAAATCGGGCTGGGATTTATTTCATCGAAACTACTTGTCTGCTACAAAATACAATAAAACTACTAGATTCATTCCATCGAACACCTTCAAGGCAACATTTCCTATTTCATTTAGGCCCCGTTTGACAAGTGAGTTTTTTGTGTGTTTATCTAAAATCTTACTGTAACTTACTGTAGAAGTTGTAGAAAAAAATTTTGAAGTGTGTAAATTTTTGGATATTTTGAAATGTATAGTTTAAAAACTGTAGTTAAAATTATTAAAAAACTTATAGCAGACAAATTTGGCCGAAAACTTGCCTGCCAAACAAGGCCCTAGTTGTAACATGTACCGTAGAAAAGGCCACAGCCTTATCTAACCGACACTACATTCTTCAATTTCATCAAGCTGCAAAAGAGAAAGCTAGCCCCTTACTAATCAGTTGGGATCCTCTGTGCCATTACACGATGTTAAATTCAGTATCAATCTCCCTTATCTTGTAAGGATAAAAGAAATTTAAATAAACAGCATATAACAAGTTAAATAAACAGGACATTTAGCATAAACAACTGAGGATCCCTGGTGCTTACCAATTGACTCCTCAAGAAATAAATTGGACACAAGGAGCACCTATCTTCCTACGGTTATAATCAACAACATTCACGGGCGGAGCCAATGCCTCATAGTAAACGGAGTCAAACTTTAACATTGTAAAGTATTATTCATGAAATTGATCATTGGTCCGTAATAAGTAAATAGGTGAAGCTCTTGAGTTTTGATTTATTGGGGGTTGGTTTCATTAAAACTTATTAAAAATTACTCACATCAATTACATTAAAAAAAGGAAAAAAATCAGTAGATCACTGCATTTTTTAAATGCAAAAACATGAAAATAAGATAATTATTACATCTATATTAAATTGGATCAAAAAGTAATCAACTAACAAGATTAATCTCTCATATAAATCAAATAACTAATTGCCCTTGTCAAACACCTCCCTTCAATTAACGTTCAATTGTGGGTAAAAATTTATATGTTCCCAAATATTGAACTGCTCTTTCTATCTATGTTAATAAGACAAGAAACGTTAATTTTTAAGTTTTAATGTTTGAACCTCTAGATCTTTTGCACTTTTAATTTTATCTAATATTGACCCAAATGTATAATTGTTTTTAGAATAAATCTATATGTACTAGTAATGTATGCCCTATCATGATTATGATTAGATGAATGTCACATCAGTGAAATTTATATTTGAAATTCAAATTCAGCATAGGTAGTTTTAATCGAAGTATGATAGTGTATATATTATCGAAGTATAGAAAATTAATTCAATTTTTTATGGGATTATAAATCTACAACATATAGACAGTATATGGGATTTTTTGAAAATTAAGTGGGGACAGTTGTCCCAACTTGAGCCTATGTGGCGCAGCCCATGACAACATTCTTTCCCATGTTTTAGCAGTCCGAACTCTTTCAGTCAGCTTTTGCTCATTTCCCTGGAATTTGTCAACATTTGGGCCAAGTTTCTCAATTCTATCTCTAACATTTTCCAATTTATTTAGGACTTGTTCTCGATTAATTATTTTAATTAATTATAGATTCTAATTTTAAATAATTAATTTTTGTGATGTTCGTGGTTTCTTTTGTATTCTGATTATAAATTTTCTAATGACAAAAAAAGTTAAAATTTGTAATCATGCAAAGAGTAGTTTTGTTTGATTATGATTATTCTCTATAATCAATTTTTGTAATCAAATTTTGTAAAATCTAAAGTAATCGAGAACAAGGCCTTATTCTTCTCAGAGACCCGACAATATTTTCTTTAACTCTTTCACACATTTCTTCATCAATCAATCTCCAATATTTGCGTCATTCATTCTTCAATTTTATGAGAAAATAAAATGAATTTCAAACTAAGTAAATTTAGTTCCTTAATCCTTTTACTTTGTCAACGTCACAAACAAAATACTCTCTTGCTTGGTTCGATGTGTCAAGAAAGATTTGAGAGTGCTACTCACATCACATCCGCAATTGGGAAGATTTCAAAGATGCCTTGACATTTTGTAACGGGATAATTTCACAAACCATCCCTAAGGTTTATGATAATTGCATGAAGTGCCCCTCAAATTTTGAAAATTGCATGTATATTTAGGACTGTCAGTAAGGTTAGACCAACCCGATCTTGGCCCGTTCAACTCAAAAAATGCTCACTGAGTCTAAATTTTAATTGGGTCAGATAGAGTTTGATCCTAAATATTAGACTCGAACTAATGTGAGTTGAGTTTGGACCATGCTAGGATCAAATCCAATCAAAGTTTGGTCTATATATGAGTATAATTATATTTTGTAAAATTTATATAATAATATCTATAATTTATAATTATCTATACTATATAAAAAGGGAGAGGAAGCGGTTTTGAGTAAATAAAAATTTGTCACGTTATATACTTTCTAAACTGCACTTGATGATGAGGGAACTTTTGATATAAACAAAAATCTATCTATCTTTGATAACTACTCACTACCAATATGATTTTTTTTTTTTTACCAAGTAACATGTAATTTTTTGTATTATACTTTTCAATTTATTTAGCAAATCTTAATTTTAATTAGCAACTACCAATTATGGTTATGAATAAATACCAAATAACTACTTTTTATAACTTTTATTTTGGTGAATTTTTACATATGTATTTTCAAAATATATAACCAATTTTCTCGAAAATGATTTCAATAAATATAATCAAAATATTTCACAAATACTTTTTATGTTAGTTGCACACACATTAGTGTGTACCTTAAATACTAATACATATTACGGCATAAAATATTAATAATATATATATGTAAATTTGTATTAATTTATAATTATAAAATATATATTATATATAATTATGTATTTAATTATGAGTTTGGGTCAAACCTAATTTAACCCGAAACTCATATAATAGTGTGAGTTGTGCTTGAACTTTTTTAATATGAGCCCAAAACCAAAAAGCATGAAATTCAAAAATTCATATAAATTAGGGTTAAAAACAAAAAAAAAATCCCTGTGATATACCTAATACACAGAAAAGCCTCTCGTGATTTCAAAACATACAAAACGACACCTCATGTTTTGAACTAAATTGTAAACAAACAGAATTCGTTAAATTTAATGAAATCCGATAAATTTAACGGAAAACTTAACAGAATCCGATAAATTTAACGTTAAACTTAACGGAATTCAGTAAGTTTAACGATCAAAACCGTCATTTTCGTTAAATTTAACGAATTCTATTAGTTTACAATTTAGTTCAAAACATGAGATGTCATTTTGTATTTTTTGAAATCACGGGATTTTTCTGTGTATTAGGTATAGCACAGAAGACTTTTTTATTTTTAACCCTATAAATTATGAGCTGAGTTTGAATTTACTGAAACCCGATTCAAAAAGCCCGGTTAACATCTCTACCTACATTCACTATTTTCAGTATTTAGATAACAGTAAATAGACCCAACTACCTATATACTTTTTTCAATATCCTGAAATACCCTTTTGGTTACACTAAAAAGGATGAAAAAAGTGGTCTACTTATCAGTCATCACCTTAAGATAACACTTGCTATAGCCACTGCAAATCCACCATCCTACTATCCGATAGAACAAATACTGCAACTAAATCCCTGAACCCAAGCAATTGCAATGGTTCATGCAGAGCTCCAAAAATCCTCCGCTGCTCAAAGGCTTCCACGACAATTGATTCTACCTAAAATTACCGAACACAATAGCTTGCATGCAACCTCAATTCTTGCCTAAATCCAATGCTTCTACCGATTCTGCTACCCTAAAAGCTTGCATGCAACCTCAATTCTTGCCTAAAACCAATGGTATATTGATCAATCTCTTGCCTCAAAAGCGAATCCCAGTGCTGCACTTTCCTTTCACAAAATAATCTAACCCAGTACCACACTAATACGAAGATTAAGAGCAACACTTCCATGTCATGAAAATCAAAGATCAAATTCTATATCTATTGAAGCCCAGCAGCGGGACCAAATTCCATTTCTGAAGAAAAATCACCACCAGCAATTGCAAACCAAAAATGGAAACTTAAAAACGCTACTAATATTAATATCCTAGAAATTGTTTCTCCCTTTTTTCTTTTTGGCTGAATAACATATAAAAGAGAATATCCACGTTTAGTAGTTCTTTCTCTTCCAGCCGTCATTGTGATATTTTATTTATCACGGCCATTGTCTGCCTTTCCATCTAGCTTGACAATGAAAATCGATCACAAGTTGCAATTCAATTTGCTAGTGTCTGTAAAGATTTAATTAAAAAAGACAAATAAAGAATATGGTCTAATGTATAATGACAAGGAAAAAGAGTAGAAGATTGGGAACAATCATTGAAATAGGGAATTGGTCGTGTGAAAATATGATGATTTAGTTGGTAGCATCAGGGATTATGGGAAGAAGGAGAAGAGGAGGGTGACAGAGAGATGCAAGGGGCTATCCATGGTTGAGCCGTTGGTTGATTGAGGAAGAATACAAGGTGTAGTCAGCAGTGGCAGAGGTTTTTTTTTTTTTTTTAATAAATTATGACTAGTAAGTAAAGGATATTGTAGTGATTTTACAGCACCAAGGGACCTCGATGTAATTATGGGAGTTGAGTGAAATTTTCAGAAACCTCAAGGGAGGTGTCTAAAATTATCCTTTTTGTAATTTGCAAATAAAATCTAATAGTGATGGGTTTCTTTTACCGGCGGAAATGGATAATCGACAAGAGCCTAAGGATCTAAGGTGCGAGATGACGGAAATGTCCATTCAAGAAGTGGCGCGACTTTCATGTGCCCAAGTTCTAATGGTTTTTTCATCTCGTCTTGTCCCTCGCTTTGTTTGCCCATCCCACCTCATATCCATGCGAGTTTCCCCAGTTGTGTAATTTTATTTTTTATTTTTTTATTTTGACATTACATATACACACGCGCACGCATGCATGCTCGCACACATTGTAAATTACCTTTTAGATTCTTAGTTAAATATTCAATGTGAAATCAAGGGTAAAAATCACATTGATCTTTTTAAATTCATTTCTCTACTTTTAATTGCGAATCTCATATTTGTTTAAACAAATTACAATATGTATAAAAATTGAGGTCAACTGAAAAGAATAAAATAATCATTTGTATCATACAAATTATGATATAAATATAAATATAAATATATATAGAGGATAAATATATATATATATTATATGTATAAAATTATATACAAAAATTTTTTTGCTTTATATTAGTAACGGAAGATTGGGTGGGAGTATTCTTCCCCATCCTACATCCCATTTTTAAACGGGGGGCAGAAAAATCCCCCTGCTCCCGTACCTGCTCCATAACTCCCCCTGTAGTGCTGATGCCTGTCCACTCATTGCCATCCCTAATCGAGTAGCTCACGAACTTATTCAGTTAAAATTTGAGCTCGAGCTCACATTGAGCTTGAGTTTGAGTTAGAGCAACTTGAATTGCTTGACAAGTTTGAATTCGAGTTTAATATGTGATGTTCGAAAACTCGTCAAATTTAATCGAACTCAATCAAGTTTCACACACGTGCTCATATTTAATTTTTATTTATTAGTGTAAAATGTCTATCTTGTCCCTGGTTCAAAATTATATAAAATATATATTTATATTACTTAAACTCAATTAGGCTTGATTAAACTCGATTGAACTCGAATTGAACTCCATTGGATTTGATTTGATTGAGTCTGAACTCAAGTTTGAGCTCGGTTTCGAACTCAAGTCATAGTTTTAAAACCTGGCCCGATAAGGAATCCGACAAAGGGATTGAGTCACTAGTTGAACCGGTGAGGATTAATTTAATATTTATAAATATAAAATAGTAATTTTAATATACAAAAAATATATAATAAAGTGCTCTAAGATACTAATTATTATACTTAGAAATATATATAATAAATATAAAGATATTAATAGAAGATTTAATTTTATTTTATCGTACTTTTAAATAAATAAATAATATAGTCAAATAAAAAAAAATTTATATCGCTTGTTTAAAAAAATATAGCATTATTTTTCATTATTTTATTTTTTATTTAAAAACAAAGTAATTTTCTAACTAATCAAATATTGTCAATTTAAAAGTTAAAAGGATTAATTGTATAATAAAAAAATAAACAAGTTTATAAAAATATATTTATCAAATAAAAACTAAGCAAGTGGTAAAATCTATATATATATTTATATATTTATATATATATATAAATGAAGATTCAATGTACAAATCTTATCAAAAGCATATATACATTTTGTTTATAAAAAACAATGACCCATAATTTAAAAAAAAAAAAAGTAAACTGGGTTAATTGAAAATCAGGCAGATTTTCGGTTGAACCACCGGGTCAACTGGGTTTGTCTGGGTCAATTGCTTGTTCGATCAAACTAGAGACCCGGTTCAGTCTAATGCTCGGGTCACAGGGGTGACCTGTGAGGACCCGAAAAATTTACTTATTTTTATCTTATTTTACTGGTTTATTTAATTATTTATTCAACCGTTTACTCCGAATAATTTATTTCAATCATTTTAAATCCATTTACATAGAACAATGCCTTTTATTTTTAAAATGTCCCGTTAGCAAATTTAATTTTTCTGCGGCCTGACTAGTAAGGAATAGTGAATATACGTTTTTTGAGGCGATATTCGGTCCGAGAGTACAATAATCTTGGAGAATTAAGAATGATTAATAGTAGATTAAGAAAAGTTAATTGAGAGATTAGAGGTGAGTGAGTTCAAATTAATCTTTTACTACGCGCGCGTTGAAAGTTTCTCGAAGGTCGCACCGCGCGACTAATTGGAGATTTGAGAATTTAATACTAGACTAGTAAGTGTGAATAATTATAGTGTTAAAGGAAATATCTTGGAGGATTAGTGCATGAGTGTATCAAATCCGAGAGAGATTGGTGGTACAAAACCCTATTCCGACAATTATTCAAAGTTGACTTTTTGGCAAATCTTTCTAGCTACTTTTACCTCCAATCTTCCAAGACAAGCCACAACACACAACTCTCTCATTTCTCTCTCCATTCTCGGCCAACACAAGAAAAGAAAAGGGAAGGAAGAAGCTTCATCTTCTAGCTTCCATTTCATTCACAAATCCTCCACCAAATCACTCACAACTTGGAGTACCACTCTAGCTAGGAGCAAGGAGCAATCTTGTGGATTTTCTTGGAGAATTTTCGGTGGAAAAATCTGATATTCATCTAGGGTTCCAATGGTAATCACTTCCTCTCTTTAATCTTTCCATTTCTCCAAAGTTTAGCAGTTAATTTTCATGGGTTTGAAACCCTAACCGCGTTGTAGGCTAGCGGACTTTGGGAAACCATTTATTTCGCATTAAATCATAGGTTAGCTGTCTTGATGAGGCCTTTAGGTAGCTGACTTGATGCTTTAATGTTTGATTATGGTTGTTTATGTGATGAATGAGATGATTTCGGTTAGAAAGTGGAGAGAAATCGAAGGAAAGTTGTGAAGGCAAGCTGGCCGAAAATTCTGTCCATGTTGCTCTGTTTTATTTCGAAATTTTGATGCTTGGTTGGCTGTGAAATTGATGGATATATGTTGTATATTGTGTGTACATAGTGCCTTTCAAAAATCGTATTGAATGGTTGTGCAAAACTTGAGTTTTGGTGAAGATTCAAATCTGGAAAACACATAGCAGGGTACTCGGACAGTGCTTCTTTGTCCGAACGTAACACTTTGTACAAAATTCAAAATTGAGTAGCATTTATGGCATTCAGAACTAGACATTCATAGCTTTCCAACGGTATAAAAATCCCCTGCTAGTTCATTTTGAGTGATCCGTAGCGAATCAGCAAAGTCAGCTATTATGCTTTGCCTATGTGTTCGAATGAAACTGGAAGCTGCATCTTGTGGCTCGATTTTGTCCCACTTGTGAAAAGATTTTCAAAACAAAGTCTTCTAATAAATTGTATAATTTTGAACCTAGTTTCCAACGCCATAAACCATTCTCAATTTGGAGTTGTATGGAGCTAGATATGGTTTGATTTCGAAAATGCGACAAAGCTGGAAATTGGAAACTTTTCCCTTCCTTGCTGACCGAATGGTCAAATCTATTTTGGGATATTATATTTCAAAAATTTTAGTGTCATTTAACCATCAATTGCTTATTAAATGTTTTTGGAATCTTTGTTCAAAAAATGGAGCGAATTGGGGCTGATTTCGTTGGACAAAATTTTTGAAAAAGAAAGAGAAGTAGGATGGCAGATTAGCTTTGAAACATTTCACCAACTTTGATCGTTTTGTTAACTGCCTTCCGTACGAGTTTTTATCTAAATTTTGATTGAGAGGTAGTCCATATATGGAGGTTTAAGTGTACCAAAATTGGCATAATTTCAATACCATTTCGATACCCAAATGATGCCCCAGATATTGTTCTTCAAATCTGGAAATTCACTGATCAGGTCGTGAAAATCAACCGACTTTAAACTGTTATATCTTGTTGCTCAAAACTCCAAATTTTGTTCAATTTGTTGTGTTTGAAACTTTGTTTGGGACTCTTACTGTCTTATAAATTTCAGAGACTGATTCATTTTCTGGGAATTTTACCGAATTTCCAAACATCGCCGAAAACCAAGACTGGTTCTGTCTTGCTTTCTTGAATCAGCAATTTTGAGCTGAAAAATGAATGCTTTCTATTTAGAATCTTGAAAAAGTGTCTTCTAGAAACTTTTAGCATTTTGAATTTAGTTTCCAACGGTATAAATTTTTCCATTTTTGGTAGTACCAAACTCAAGATCTGATTTTACCAAGTTTATCTCGCAAAGCTGAAAATTCATGATTTCTTGGGAAATGAGTTTTTGAGAACTTTTCATTGTCTTTCGATATCGATCATCCATTTTAAACTCATTTTCATGGAGGATGCAAATTTCTCTTGTGACTTTAAATCCTCACTTTTGAATCTCGATTTTCGAGATATTAAAGCTCTTTTAAGACATTGTCTTAGTATTACGCAAGTGTATATTCTTCCTTGTTTGGCAAGGGGTTTGTAAGTATTTGTGAGTGATAGTTAATTGTTATTTTTTCAGGTGCTCAAAAGGATCTTGAAGAGAATCTCAGAGCCGACTACTAAAGATTTTATTTGCACTTACTCACTTATTTTGAATTGGTGAGTGTCAAGTGCATGAATAATTGCCAATTATGTGAATTGTTTCTTGTTGATTAAGTGATTTACAATTGTCGAGTCGAGTGTGTACTTTATCGCACTCGTTCTCTTTTAATTGATTATATAATTGAATTGCTCATAGTTGAATTTATAATTATGGTTGAATATGCCGATTGGAGTGAGTCTCATCGGCTTATAATTGTATTTGTCGATTGGAGTGAACTTCATCGACTTATAATGGAAATCGAGGGACGCCCAAATCTCAATTGGCCGACCTTGCGACTCAAGCCAGCATGGATTTAGTCGAGAAGCTCGGTGAACCATGAGATAATCAAAATCTTAATCTATTAAGAGATCTCGCTTGGCATACTCGTGGAGTAGTGCCTTTTATAAAAGAAGTGCGGGGCCGGGATAGGGGGTGTAACGGTGAACGGGAATTGTAGAGTGAGTGGAGTTCTACGGATTTAATACCTATCCGGTTTTGACAGAGTGTCATCCCGTGGAGATATTTGATCGAGCCTTGGCAAAGCGAGTGGAATCTAGCTCCTGAGAGCTCCTGTATCCTTATTAAGTGTGTTAATGTTATGTATGGGTTACTTGAACTTCCTTGTTTTATTTCTCGCACAAATGTTATTGTTACTTGAACTATGTATTTGCATGTTTTCTTAGCCTCACTGAGCGTCAACTCACCTTATTAGTTTGTTTTCCTTAACAGGAGTTCGGAATGGAAAGAATTTTGAAGAAGCCGACTTAATTTATTTTTTATTAAAATCTTGGAATGTAATTGATTAGTCGATTTCTAGTGGTTGTATTTTGGGAAAAGTTGATGTACTTTTGGTGACTTATGATTAGAGCTGTTAAACGAGTCGAGTCGAGCTCGAGCATAGGACAATCGAGCTCGACTCGAACCCCTAATCGAGCTAGCTCGAGCTCGCTCGATTACTAATTCGAGCTTCACAAGGCGCTCAAGCTCGACTCGATGTGGTGGTAAAAAACTCGAGCTCGGGCTCGAACTCGAGTTTGAAATCGAGCCGAGCTCGTAGAGCTCGAAGCTCGAGCTCGAGCTCGCGAAAAACTCGAGCCAAGTTTTTTGAGCTCGAGCTCGTTTACGGGAGACACCATATCAGACCCTGGCACACTATTATTCAACAAGTCCAAACCATCAAATTCAACAATACAAGCTCGAGCCAAATGACAATACAAGCCAAAAACCATCAAATGGAGAAACAAAATGTCCAAACTCGGATTACAATGTCCAAACCACATCAGATTACAACATATCAGTGACCAAAATATCCAAAACAGATTAGATAACAACATTTCCAAACCAAAATGGCCAAACTCGGATTACAATGTCCAAACCACATCAGATTACAAATATGTAGCATTTCCTTCATATGATCACAGGGGACTACCAAGAGCAATTCAATGAGTTTTCAGAAGCCATCATCTTCACTGCAAAATGCAAAACATGCAGCCCAACTACACTCTGCCATCAGTTGGAAAGGAATCAGGAAAAGAACAAATCATTCTTTTTCTTATTTTGTTTCTGTTTTGAAATTATACAACCAAAAAATTGTATTGAAAATATAACTGCAGAGGTCTGCCCATGCACCCTAAGCATAGTTAGTGAACAATGTATTGAAACGAAAATCGAGCGAGGAAAAGAAAGGAACAAGTTTGGGCATAGAAAGATAACCTAGATTCAGAACTAAACTATCAAGAACTTTAGATTCAAATTCTAAAGTTTGGGCACAAAATGGGATCAGTTTGCAAGAAATAGATAGACTCCAAGATTACCAATATCAATAATTTGTTTTTCATTTTGTAACAAAACATACTCATTCATCCCAAGTAATTCATCTTCAGCCCACAAAGATTGAATCTTGAGCTGCATTTGACGTATAATCAGTAATTGAATTTTGATATTTTAAGCAGCATAAATCAAGTAAAATGTTAGGAGTTTACCTCCCCTGTCATGGGAAAATAATTTCCCAGCCCTCCCAAGTTTAATTAAAAAAAAAAGGGAATCACATTACACCATAATCTTCAAAAGTACAAAGTCATCATCTATTTTCAGGCTGGCATTAATCTTCCTGTGTCTGAGATCTCTTTAATTGCATTTGAAAGGGAAAAGGGCCAAAACAATAAATCCAAAAAAAAAAAAAACTGAACTGCTGGGTTAATTTCTAGACCAGGAAAACCAATTAATTATTACGTCTGCAATCTATGAACAGGAAATTGCAAAAATTGGAGAAGAAATGGTTACTACTTACCAGAATGCAGTGAATCGGGGTATGGTAGAGGCCCCTGGCTCTACCGAGGTGGCTCCGTACGGCGCTGCTCACGAATTCACGAGCAGTGACGGTGGCGAGAATGGAGGGTGCTCCGTATGGTGAGTCAGTGACGGTGGGTGCGGCTGCGGCTGCAACTGCGGCTGTGGAAGGGAAAAAGAGTTGAAAAAAATCAGAGGAAGCGCCTGGCCGTTGCTGCTGCGCTGCGGCTGTGGATGGCACCTGGCGGTGAGAATGGCAGCTGCGGGGATTGGGGTGCGGCTGCGGGGTGACGGCTATGGGACAGGAAAACGAAGGACCAAAAGAGGAAAGGAAGAATTAGGGCTACACGGGAGATGACTTAGTTAGAGTACCACAAACACATTGAAATGACGAAAATACCCCTATCTTTCGAGCTTATCGAGCTTCTACGAGCCGAGCCTTGCTCGGCTCGTGTTTTAAACGAGTATTGATTAGAACTCGAGCTCGGCTCGTTTCTCTCTGTAAACGAGCCGAGTCGAGCCCTTATCGAGCCGGGTCGAGCTCGGCTCGCGAGCTGCCCGGTTCGATTAACAGCTTTACTTATGATGTAAGATTTGAATGTTCCATTAAGGAAGCGACTTTTCTTCATTTTGACTTTTATTATTGGTTGTGTACCTTTAAGTTTAAATTTGACTTGTATCGAGTCCTGGCGAGAGTTGGACAGGCATTCTGCGGATACCTTTGGGTTTGCTCTTGGAAGAAGTGAAGGCGTCATATGACCGGTTCAACTGTTGGACTGGGCTAGGTTTAACAACTATGACTCAAATATTTAACTTGATTCAAGTTCGAATAGTTCCATTATACTCCTACATAAGTTAACAGAATAGGTTATATGAACCATTTTAGGAGTTTTGTGGGCTATTTGACGCAAAAAATAATTTATTGGGCAAAATTAAACTTTCAAAAAGTTTGATGATTTTCAGCGCACTTTGCCTCAACAAAGCAAATGCAACTATAGAAAGAGGGCTAGGTTGAATATTAAGATGAGAGAAATCATAAGTAGGTGATTTTCCAAAACCTCCCACTTAAAAAAATTAAAATAAGTGAATACAATAACGGTAATAATGTATTGATTCTCAATTAACCTATTATAATTTATAACATCACAGACCAATAACAACTGACTCTTGATTCTTAACTCAAAAAACTTATTCAAGTTGATTCGTGATTCTTAACTCAAAAACTTATTCGGATGAATGAACGAACCGGAGTCAAAACCTTTGGTCACTAACCATAGTAGGGGTGTTTGGATTGGAAATTATTTGAATATTTGAAATAATTATTATAACACTTTTTTTGTGATATGATATATGTGAAGTAAAAGAATAATTGAACAGATAAAAAATAATTAAAAATATATTTATAATGTAAATAAAATAATATTTAAAATACTTACCGTAACAATTCTTCTCTATCTAATTTTATGCAATATTTATAGCTTTGCTCTCAGTTCAGAAATTTTTTTGTTAGAGCAGTCTGTTTTATGTTCTGTATTACATTATTTTGCTTTTGTCTTTGGTTTCTGTTCTTTTTTCCTACTCTGACCTTCTTTTTCTCTCCTCCTGTTTTGTTTCACTTCTGGTCAACCAACCAAGCAATTGAGTTTCTGAGTTTCTGATTGTCTGCTTCTTTGACAACTCCAAACAGTAGCCAAACCTTCACCTAAACAACCATGCCGGGTCCGGGCCCCCACATGATGTACACACTTGGAGCGGGTCAAGCCCTGATGAGCATATCCAACGGGCGCTTCAGCCCGCATCACTGCCTCGTGTATGCAATCAATGCTTTCTTCGGGCCGGATATGGGCTCCTTCTCGGAGTGGCTCACCTCCACCCTCGGGCTGGGACGGGCCGTGGGCTCTGCTGCAGAATCATTCATCCATCACCCCATTTACTACACGCTCCTTCTGGGGTTCCCTTTATCAGTCTTGTACAGCTGGATTTCCAGAATTCTTCTCCGTAGGGGTCTTCTTGATTCCATTTCTGGGGTCGGTTACCCAGTACTTCCTCCAATTTTCATTTCTTGATGCAGTGTATATGTGAATTTTGGTTTTTGATGATTCGTGTGTGGTGATTGTGGAAGAATTGGAAATTGAACTTTATATTATCAGGATATGAACGCTTTAATTCCCAGTAGGGGGCCAGAAATGGGCGTCCAGATCAATGGTACCCATGCCCGTGTTTGGTAAACTGCTATTGTAATGATTCCCATGCAAGAGGAAGATATTGAAGTATGCCTTCTCTCATTTGCTAACTTGTGATTTCAGTTTTAAATTGTTTTAGGTCATAATGTAATGAAGACAAGTCCAACTCTAGACCGATCATGTGGGGGGCAATGACGTAAACAGGTACAACAGGTACTGGTAGTAATTGGATCTTTGATACCCATTCCCGAAGGTGAACCATACGGCTCCTAAGTTTTTGGTGAAAAAGTGGAAAAGTTTAGGTGTTGTGGGAGCACAAAGAAGCTTCGAATTTTAGCGAAACCATTACTATGTTGAAAAAATGTGATCAGGGGCCATAATGATGAGCTGATGAGTTGAAATAAGTGCTATGCAAATTTTGGCTTTGAATTGGTAACGTTTTCCAAGAATTGCCTGTTTTTTAGTACCCTTTTTCTGTGATGTGACTACCTGCCAAATGGACATACAAGCAATGTAATGATTTGTAAGACTGCATGCTATGGATCTATGAATTTTTAGGATCAAACAGGTCTGCTGGCTGTGTCTTGCTTCAGAAATGCTTCGTGAGAAAGAGATTCAGAATATTTGCATAACGGGCAATCTAACTAACTGACATCCAATATAGTTAAATTGTGTCAGACTCACCGCACAATCTTGCTTATGAAGGAAATATGGGAGAGTAAATTGGCTGTACTTTATTGGAAAGCATAAAGATCAAACTCAGAAAGGTCTGAAAGGAGAACAGAGTAACCATTTTAATCAAAATAGTACTTGAATGGATTGTGCTGCTCTGGTAGCACATCATATATCATTGTTCATTGAAAGCATTTGCCATAATTTGAAGTTAGCGAAATAAAGTTTGATTTTCCGTAAGAAATTAAGCATTGAGACCAATATGACATTTTTTACGTAGTGCCCTGTTGCTATAAACTGAATATCCAACAAAAATTTATGAATCAATATTACAAAGCTATCAATGCTATTTACTTCAGACCTTCCATAGCGAGTTGGTCTGAACGAGTACATGAGGAGTTAAAAGCAAAAACTGTTTCCTGCTGCTTGTTATGAGAAGTACAAAATTTAGCTCCATATTTGTACAGCTAAACCTAATTATATCATTTGCAACGTGGTACTAATTACTTTGGCATTTTCTTTTCTAGTATTAAATTGGTATCTTGATTCTTGCCTAAGGTTTGATTCTTAGTGTATAGATCTTTATGTTACATTTCTTTGCCATGAGAAGATCATTTCTTAAGCCGATATCTAACTTCATTGTCCTGTTTTTTTGGTGCACAGGTACCTCTTACAAGATGGCAGTGCTTCTACTTGGTGTCAGCAGGTTCTTTGTCCCATTTTTTCTTAGACCACTTGTTTGAGGTAATTTTAAGTGAAGTATATTTGTATTGGCTGGTGAATATCTTGGGTGGTCTATCTTTCTTCTTCTTCTTCTTCTTTTTTCGCTCACTCTATCAAACGCTGTGTGGTGTATCTTTTATTTCTTTCATTTCATGATATATAATTTTGTCCATTTTGCAAGAGAGGGACATGCTCGTCATGCTTCAAGGTTAATCTAGGTGATAATGATGGACCAAAACAGAATTTTCTTACGAGGATGGCTCCATATCTGTGGCATACCTATAAAAGAGGAAAAATATGTTTAAAACAGCCCCAAATGTTTATTGCTAGTGTGAAGTAATGAACCCTTTTGACATTTCTGTTTTTGCAGATTTCAAGAAAAAATAAAACTTGTAGGTTTTGCTTAAAATCACAAAAACATTGATGAAAAGAAAAGGGAATAGAATTAAAGGGTGGAGAGGAACAAATTGTTACTATTATTTCTTACTTTTTTCCTCCAAAAATTGTTTAATTTGATTGTACTGATCAATTTTTTGAACGATCCATCCTGTATAATTCAGACTAGTAAAGCAAGTTGAAGTAGCAGCAGGGGAATTTAACAGCCTTACTGTAAAAAAAAAAAATTTATCTGAATGTTCATAGAAGTTGCCTTACGTTAGTTGACTTGCATATCTTGAAGTTATTATTTTCATATCTTTGTAAGTTCAATATATTCTTCCACTTATTAATTTGTTAGATTTTGAAGTTTACGTGTCTACAATATATGAATAGACTGGCATTATTTTTTAGGCAATATTCATGGCTTTGCTGACAATCTAGGAGATGGCTTCATTTTTCTCATGAAATTAACTGAATAAGAAAAGAAAGGCTTTGTCTCTGATTATAAACAGTAGAAGCACTGCAGTAATTGAAAACATCAGTGCTAACGAATCTGAAACAGCCAATGCAGTAAAAGATGCCCTTTTGGGTAGAACTGCCATGCCTTCACCCTTCTCCTGTTATCATAACCACCTGGGACTGTAAAACCAGCTAAAAAAGGAATGTGTGTTTGTCTGGGTAGTACAGTAAACTTTTGCTAATCAATCTGTGATCTGGTTATCTAGATATGACTGCGTGGAAACCTTTAACAGTGGATGGCTTGCTGCATCGTTTTCCTTCTGGAGCCATGGGAATTTTATTTAATACACCTAGATGACTCGTTAGAATTTTCTAGCTGTGCACTCTAAGATATGTGTACCTCATCCTTGCAGCAGATCCTTTAATCAGCTCAGTAAGGGCAGGAGCCCCATATTAGCATACTTAAAGAAGGTCTAAATAAGAACTACACAAGAACTCTTAGAGCTCTATAAAGACCAGAAGGAATACTATAGAAAGTATGAGAAGAAGAGTAGCTTATAAGAACAAGAAGAACAATAAGATCATAGCTACAAGATCGGAACGTTACCCCCCTAGCGTTGCTTTCCCCCTCGGGGGAAAAGAAAAACTCCCTCAAGTTACTGTAAGATCAATAAGGACTTTGTTCATGGACTTTGTACAAGGAGAAAAGGTTGGATTATTAGATGGCACTGCTAATTGTCAATGCCTCTTTGCATACTGATTTCTGTATATATCCATTCAAGAGTGCATGCAATAGTGGTATAAGCCCTTTCTACAACACAAATTTCTCTTGAGAAAGACATCTTATTTTTGGATTGGAGAAAATGTCCACTTTGCATATCCTGTTTGGAGAATATTGTCTTTTTTTCTCTAATCTAAATTTTATGTTGAATGGAATAGTTCATCAAGCTACGCGGTAGAAAGTTATCACTATTCTTTACAATTGAATTGCATCATGCATCCTTTACAATTATTGAATTCACCAGTTTGTAGAAATAGAAATTGCAAAATGAAATATGAATACTGTTGTTAAAACTTTTAGAATTTTGATTTTAATCTGAAGTATGGAATTTTGCTCAACTCTGGAGCTTCAGTTAGGATTTTGAACTTAGATCTTCTTTTGCACATAGTTATCTATTGTTGTCAATTATTCAGCAGATTTTGATTTGTCTAGCATCTGGCTTTGATACCAGCAAATTCTTTGTAGAGACTCCTTTTGTTTCTTGTGTATATTAGCGGAATCAGTGACCAAGCTTCTAATTTGTTTTAACTAATGTTTTGCCTTGTACAGCTCAATTGGATCCTAAAGCTAAACAAATGTTTTTGCTAGTGGGCATGCTTTGGTTTTGGAGTGTAAACGTGTTAAATCATATATATATTCACTGAGTAATTTATCCCTATTTGCTTCTAGTCACCTTAAAGTGTTAGTGTATATTGTAACTCAGATTCCTCATCTGTATTGCAACCTCAACCTTTCGAAAATCCAACAAGTGAAATGGCAAAGAAATTCAGATTGGACTGTGCATTATTGATCAGTATTCAGATTATTTCTTTGCTTACTGTATCTAATTTAGAAGAATCCCATTGGTTTGAAAGATTTGTTATTTTATTAGGATCCCTGACAGGTTAGATTAGGAGACTGATTAGCAGACGAAATAGGCTAGATTTGAGAGTCATTACCACATCAGATTCAGGTGGTGGTTGAATTTCAACTCGTAGATGTGGCCATAAACTTTCCTTAAGTCTTGCATCTTTTGTTTTTCATTGTTCATCATGCAAGTTCATCTTCTTTAGTACTACTTATCCCATTCTTCTGTACATTTTGCTAATGGAATAATCCATAACCTTTTTGTCTTTGTTGCTTCTCTATAAATAGGAAAACGGGCAGTCTAAAATGTATACTTGGATACTGAGCACAGGTTGGTGGAAAGGCAGAGCACCAATCACCCCAGATGCAGTTGTTGTGATTAGCTTCCTTTGTATTTGCTTGATTGGAGGTTTTATATATATTAACAGGTAAGCCCTAGAGCTACTACTGAATTATTGTTAGCTCTATTCGGTTGCAGGAAGTTAGTGAAATCTTCATTAATCTTGCAGAGTGAAGTCCTCGAGATCTCTAAAAACCAGGTCTAATCTGTCTGCAAGATTAATCTTGACAATAGCAGTCCTGTACTCATTATGGTGTGCTAGCCAGATATACTTGGTAAGTCCTCGTCGACCAGCAGTCGGTGAAGAGGCTGATCTCGGTGTAATTGTGTTTCTGAGCATTTACTTTTTCCTGCCCCATTGTCTGTGTTTTATGTCTATGAACACTAGAGATTTTGCTGAAACATCAGAACAGCTTCCGCTTTGATTGGCAATCACTATGGTTTAGCTTGTTAATGGCATATGACCTTCATCTGAAGGGCCTCTTCTGTTGAAAAGCATTGATCATGAGCAGGATACTTTCTGATGCATGTGGAAGACATTAATGACTATTCTTCATCTCTATTCGAAAATTATATATAAAAAAAAAATTCTGTCATTGTTTTGATTTCTACATAAATTAATCAATCTTCTTTTCTTGTGTCTCTCATGCTGTGGAAAGTTGGAAAAGTATCCATCTTAATAAGGCAAAGTTTTGCATCTTTATGATCCTTCAGATATCTCATTTGCCAACAAACTTCCATCCATAATTAAAGTGCAATGGTTAACTAAACTTTTCGTGTTTTTGTAAAACTAAAATGTATTCGTTCAACAAAAGGTATAACAAAAAATGAAAACAGAAGTTGAAACAAAATTTAAGGGAAATCAAGTCACTTGATCTGCTTACATTTTTTTTTTTCCATATGTTGTTCATCATCTTATCAGCCCATTCTCCCAGGAATGGGAGAGCCTTTTGTCCAGTAAATTGTCTTTGCCCAAACAATTGTCATCTGAGGAACTAAATACGAAATAGCACGTGAACTAAAGAATGACATTCAAGGAGTTTGAACGTCTTAAAAATTGATCGGTACCCGTAGTTTAATCAAACCAACACAGGCAAAAGAAAGAAAGAGGAAAGAAGAAAGTCAATCAGTTTAATTTGGCAGGGAGAGCCAAAAAATATAGGAAATTGATGCTACAAGGCTACAATACTACTATGTAGGAAATATTTACAGTTCTGGTAGAGTGACAATTTTCTCCTATGGTATTACAGAACTTCGCTCTACATAACAGTAATGTGATTTTCCACCCTTAGAATGGTGCTACGAGGCAACAATAGCTCATAGTAGTAACATTTATACTAAACTAACTGCCGATTTGTGTTTATTGTAACGTCAAGCACTATTTACTATAACAAAGATAGCTTATAGCCGTGATATTTATTGGTCGTATTATAGTAAACCAAGTTGTACGATGAGTCTATTGTTACTTCAATTATTATTTGCTGTAAAAAAATGACTTGTTAAATCAAGTTGTCGAAGATACGACTAACATGTAAAAATCATATGGCTCCTATCTTCCTGTAGACAAAGAAAATTTATTTAATTTATTTAATCAAAATTAAATAAATTAAATAAATCTTGATAAAATTAAATTAAAATAAATTAAAGAAGTGTATTATGTTTTGGACTGATGAATTGAGCCAATATTGTATGGGCTATTAAATCAAATCAAATTTGTAATGTTCATTTAAATTGAAGTCGATTAATTGATTTATTCACAGTAAACTATTTGGACCAGCCAATCATAAATGCCCAAGTTAAATTGATTTCTTAGGTTACAAGTCACCCAAATGCAGAAAGGTTCTAGAGGTTTTTCTTGAAGATCTATCCTATATATTTTAACTATAAATAGAGGTCTTTCTTTAAAGCAAGGATACATTGAAATTCCTAATTCTGGAGAAACTATGTCAAAATTTCTTAAGAACCGTTTTCCCTCAAATCCAAATCCAAATCAAGTTAAACAAGTCCTCCTTTCGTTCGTGTTGAAAACTTAAAGATTCAAGTATTCAACGCCATCATTAACTCATCTGTTTTCTACGATCAAATTGTAGGAAATGCTCGCTTGATTGGAGAATAAATCTTTTTGGCCTTTTGATTGAAGTCTTTCGAAGAGAAGAATTAGAGAATTAATTTCTTTGATTCAAAAATTTTCAAAGATTGTAATCCTCTTGTTATTTGATTTAATATATTTGACATTTATGTCAATTTTCTTGTCTTTTATTCTATGCAACGAAATTTATGCTTACAAATTTTCGGCGAGCTTGGTTGGACGATCTCTACCTCTCATATTTTCTTTTCCTACAAGTTTGTATTTCAAGACTTCACCAATGGACTCAAAGAAGGTAAGTGTTGGTCTTGAAGATTCAACCATTGTTGTTCCTACAAATAAAGAGGCACAAGACGTTGGTCCCATGACAAGGAGCAAGACGAAGGCACTTGTAGAAAAAATTAATCAATATGCTATTGGTAACCAAGAGAAGAATCTTAACATATTGCCTAGTGACAAGAATGACCATGACTCAAGACTCAATGACTCAAGTGATTCAACCAATTTTGTGGTGATGCCTGTGATGATGACCAACATTACAGCTGTTAAAGATTAAATTTCGAATTTGACCAAGATTGTTGAAGGACTAACAATTCATGTGTAAAACCAAGATGCTAAGATTGCCAATTTAATGGACATGCTGGTGCACATAAGTGAGAATAGTCCAAACACGCTTGAGTAGCAATGGAAGATGCCTGATGAGCTGAAACATGTTCAAAAGTTGAGAAAAAAAGATGTTTCGAAGTCAAACTTGCTGAAGGATATTTCAATCTCTGCTGATCGCACAATTCATGTTGACACTTTTAAGGAGTTCATTGAAGGTGCAATCAAAGACAAAGTTGTTGGAGCTACTAAGACATTCAACACTGATACCAAACCATACACTACAAGAGTTTATGGTTTAAAGATACTTGACGGTTACCATCCACCAAAGTTCCAACAATATGATGGCAAGGGTAATCCTAAGTAACACATTGCACACTTTGTAGAGACATGTAACAATGCTGGCACTGATAGGGATTTGCTTGCCAAGTAATTCATTCATCCATTAAAGGGTAATGCCTTTGATTGGTGCGTTGATCTTGAACTGATTCTATTGATAGTTGGAAGTAGTTAAAACAAGAATTTTTGAGTCGCTTTTATAGTATGAGACGGACTTTTAGCATGACCGACTTCTCGAATGCACAACAATGGAAAGATGAACCAGTTGTCGATTTCGTTGAGCGTTGGAGAACTTTAGGTCTAAATTGGAAGAATCGAATCTCTAAATCATTTGCAATAGAGATATCCATTCAAGGCATGCATTAGGGACTCCGATACATTTTACAAGGGATACAATTGTAGACTTTTGATGAGTTATCAACAAAAACTCACAAGTTGGAGATGAACCTTAAAGGGCAAGAGCCACCTATTCTTGAGAAGTCACAATCAAAGAAAGGCGATAGGGGGGCAGGGGGGAAGGCGGAGGGGGCATTACTTTTACAAATTTTGAAGAATCCATGATGGCAAGTATTGCACCTATCAAAATCTCTTAAAGAGAAGAAGAAGTGACTCTAAAGTCTAGTCATCCACAAGAGGGTGGGGACAAAAGAAAAGCCTTCAAAGATATGCAAGAAAAGCAATATCCATTTAGTGACTCTGATGTCCCAAGGATGTTTGATGATCTCTTACAAGTGAAACTTATTGAGTTACTGAGATCAAGATGCCTTGAAGACTCTAAGCAAGTCATTAACCCAAACTATTACAAGTATCACTGCTTGGCTGGTCATCCCACAGAGAGATGTTTTGCCTTCAAAGATACAGTCATGGAGTTGACTCAATAAGGAGAAATTATACTTGAAAATGAAAGTGAAAGTGCCAATCATACTAACTTTGTGCATCAACAAGTTTTTCAAACTAAAAACATGTCAAACACTCCTTAATAAAAGTTAAATTGTCTGCAATTCTCCTTAACATGGGGATAAATTATGTTTAAATCAAAACTTCATCAAGTGCACCTTAACATGAGTCTAAAATATCTTCAAATTGTAGATCTCCTCGACATGAGTATAAATTGTCTCTAAGTTGCATGTGCTCCCTGACATGAGCCTAAACTATCTCCAAGTTGTAGATCTCCTCGACGCGAGTATAAACAGTCTCTAAGTTACATGTAGTCCTTGAGACGAGTTTAAACTGTCTCCAAGTCGAATCACTCTCTTTGACACGAGCATAAACTGTCCTCAAATCCGAAATTGCTTCAAACTCGCTTGATATGAGTATAACAATACCTATATATTGCAAATTATATCAAATTTTTTTGACATGAGTGAAAAACTATCTTCAAATCAAAAATAGTTTCAAGCGTTCCTTGACACATGTGCTTAAACTACATGTTGGTTCTGGCTAGCACGAGTTTAAACTGTAAATGGAAGGAACTATGTGTGACTTGATTCTTATTTAGGATATATAGGCAGTTGAGAGGGCAATTTCTGAGTCCAATCACGACCTTAAAAAAATCTTCTCATTGCTAATTGACATGCACTTTAAAGTGGTAGACCATGCTTTTGCTCCTTGGAAAGAATGTTTTCACTTTGACACTAATTTGGATTGGTTCTTCGTACGTCCATCTTGGTAGAGGTTCTTTCCATTGTCATGGTCTTGAATGCAATCACCAAGCCTCTATCTTGGTGAAATGTTTCTCCATTGTCATGAATGTGAAGTATGTACTATGTCTCCAATTTAGTAGAATTTTTCTTCATCAGATAGGCTCGCCACACTTCCATGATCTTTAAAGATTTCACAGTGCCTCCAACTTGGTAGAACTTTACTCCATCATCTGGGTCTTGAATAGGTTTGTCACATCTTCAGGTCAGCAGAATTGCTTGTCGGCGTCTGATCTTGAAAGCATCTATCATGCATCCATGAGTGTTGGTGAGTTTGCCGTGCTTCCAACTTGGAGTCTTCTTCACCGCCATTGTTATTAAAGCTAGATGAATAGATTTCTTGAGTTTTGAGAAGCTTTCATTGAACCTAGATGAACGGACTTCTCAAACTTTGGGGAAGTTCTCATTGAAGCTAAGTGAATGGACTTCTCGAGTTTTGGGAAACTCTCGTTGAAGTGGATGGTTGCGCCTTCTTCAATGAACTTCTAGAGCTATGGGAAACTCTCATTGAAACTTGGTAAATGGACTTCTCAAGTCTTGGGAGGTTCTCATTGAAGCGATGAAAGACTTCTCAAGCCATGCTAAGACTCTAAAAAAGGTTTGGAGTTGCACATTCTTCAAGTCAAGTGTCCATCATATATGTTGTGACAAGAGATCTTTCTTTCATGTCACGCAAGATAAAAAAAATAAAAAAAGATTGGCATTGACAAGAAGTAAAAGTAATAAACTACATAAATTACCTTAGTATTTCGAATGCCAAAAGCTATGGTTCTAAAATCGTGGACACAATTGGAGCGTTAATTTGCTTCAAATAAGGGGTGTCAATTCAAGCTGTAACTTGAAAAAAAAATTCAGCAATAAACTTTGCTTTGTTTCATAAGAGGAGAGCATTCAAAAGAAAGATGTGATGTGTAGCATGTGTTGCTAGAGCACTGCATATTAGCTCTAACCAATTAAATCAGCATGGAATTGCATTAAAATAAAAGGGTACTATGGAATTGGCCTGGTTCTACGTGTTGTGGTTTGAAACAAGAAAATATGTTTTGCATGCAAAACAACGAATGAAACCTAAGAGGTCTTGGGATTGGATCAATTATGAATAAATACTAGCATGAAGAAACTATTTGCCAAGTAGCTGTAACACATGAAATCCGAAGTGGTCTTGGGATTGAAATTGGTCCTTAGTTGCATAGAAACTATTAGAAAGTAGTGCCTAATAGGGGGTGCAAACGAGTCGAACCGAGTCGAACATTGAACTTATCGAGTCAGGCTCGACTACTGTGCACTCAAGCTCGAGCTCGACTCAACCAAGTAAGAGGCTAGCTCGAGTTAGACTCGATAAGGTTCAATGTACTCAACTAGACAAGACCTCGAAATGGCTTGAATTCAGCTCAAAAATTTCTATCACTAAACATAACCAGCTTTATTCAACCTGACTCCAATAGCACGTTTTAAGCCATTCAATGCCTTGAAAACTTGAATTTAACAATTCCAGACATGAATTAAAAGTAACAACAAAAAAGTTCTTCATTGTCCAGTAATACATGGACGAAATCAGAAACAAATGTCCACAACTCCACATACATAATTGTTTCACAATTTTTTCAATTCCAATGTTCAACACCTCAAACAAACTCAAAAATAAGGAACAGATAGTTTGAAATCACTCTAGATTGAGTCCTCCAGCAACCAATGCCCTCTTGAGTCTTGGAGTTTTTGTCTATAGCCATGCACTAAGTATCAATAGAAACAAAAACAAGTCATTTGACTTCAAGCAAAATAGACTAACATAGCCAACTCAAAATAATCAATCCCAATTTCAAGCAAAACATACTAACATAATCAACTCAAGATAACTGATTTCACTTTCTATATAAATGGTTAGATCATAAATATGCCAAAAGCTAAAAGTTGAATATATAGATTACCTAAAAAAATGTAGAGCCTCAAGGCATAGGAAATAAAATCTCCCATGCTGACTTCACTTTCTGTAAAATAAAAAAATAATAATATCAAAGATTATGTTTAAGCCAACTATAAGATACATTTCAAATATAGTAAATTGTTACATAATTACCTTCTCTATTTTCTTAATTTCGTGTAGCTTTCGACACCAATCACTAGCACACATCAATATTTTCATCGTTTCAGGAGCCAAAGAAGCACGATATGAATCAATTACTCTCGTTTTAGCACTAAATGTTGCTTCTGAAGCCACGGTACTAATAGGAATAGCTAAAATATCAAGAGCCATCCTAGGCAAAATCTTATATTTTGTCATGCTTTTTCACCATTTCAAGGCATCTGAGTTGACAATATCTAAGCTCGAATCCTCTGTGAAAGTAAGAAGACCAAATTCAAAGTAGGTGTCCAACTCATTCTTCTGTGGTTGTACACTTTTCACAGTAGCAATATGAGATAGAAACTCACTCATACCTGTAACATGTGTTATTATAGAAGATGAACCACTACTGGTTGTGTTAATTGGATCATTTGTCACTATTTGAAAGCTCACTTCAGAACCACTTGAACTTGAAACATGTATCTCTACATACTCAGCATATAGATTATACAATGCTTGCCAGACCTTGTTTATATTCAATTACACTTCATACGGAGGATATATCAATGGAAAGCAATAGTTGATAACTCTCATTTTGCACTTATGATCCAAGATAGCTGCTATAGACATCAACAAGTTGCACTCACCCCAGTACTTGTCAAATTTCATCTTTATCGTCTGAACCATTATCCGAACAAAGTAGTTTCTATCATCTGCTTTGCTATCTAGTAGTATTTTTATTCGGTAAACTTCACTTAGATATACATTAGATGTCGAATAATCACTTCCTGAAATTATATGAGTTGCAATTCAGAAAACTCGTAAAATGTTGCACACTTTTTCTACATTTTTCCAATCTTCTATGGTTAGACAAAAATCATAACTTGGTTCTCTATCTTTGAATTTAGGGAACACCTCTTGGAACTTGAGAGAACAAGCAAGCATCTCATAGGTAGGATTCCATCTTATTTTGCAGTCATAAAGCAGTACTTTTTCGGGCAATCGCAGTTGTTTTATAGTTTCAGCAAAGATCAAGCGTCTCCCTTGTGTTTTATTTATAAACTCCATACTGTCCCGTATGGCTTGAACCACATCTTGAATTTCACTGAGACCACCTTGAACCATTAGGTTGAGTATGTGAGTGCAGCATCTCACATGGAATAGCTTTCCTTTGGCTAATAGACACTTGTTTCTGGAGAAAGAGTCCTTCAAGCATCTTAATGCTGTGTCATTGTTTGAGGCGTTATCCACTGCGACCGCATAAACTTTGTTTTCCAACCCCCGATCCATTAAGCATTTGAAAATAACATCCCAATGGCAATGCCAAGACGTGGAGGGAGAACATGCACAAAGTTGAGTACCCATTTCTACAATCTCCAGTGAGTATGAATCCAATGCCCAGTTATAATCATATACTCAATCTTCTGGTTCTTGGACTTCCAAAGATCTGTGGTTAAGTTGATTTTCTTGACTTTCTTTAACAAATTCTTCAATTTGATCTTTTCTCTTTCATATACGGAAATGCAATCATTCTTGTTGGTAGTCCAGCTAATTTTTTGCCATTGATGTTGAAGCCGTTTTCCTCCACAATTGTAAAGAGATGCTTATGCATAAGCACCCACTTAATGACACTTTCTCTCATGGAAGCCATATCAAACTTGCCTATATGAAGGCAGGAATGAGCAATTGAGCTAGAATCTACGACTGGAAAATTAATCTTTTGCTGGCTTGCTTCTGCTTTTTTAACTTTCTCCAATCGTTTAGCACAATTCTTAAGATGCCTTAACAAACTTGAAGTTGTACTGGCTTGGTCTTCTTGAATTTAGCTCTACAATGCAAACACTCCGAGTAAAGTGTTTTTTCAAGCCAACTTCCACATTTTTGAAATCAATCCAAGCGACTGAATTTTTGGCTCTCTTTTTCTTTCTAAAATCATCTAGATCATCACCTGACCAACCTCTTGATTTGAAGTTTGAGCCGGTGTTTGTGTATCACCTTCTAACCGCTTTTCTTCACTCCGTAGTTCTTCATCTCCAATAGAATATTCCATCTCCTTCTCATTGTTATTCCCAGTAGAATCACCCGCCGATCTAACTAGTTGTGAAGAAACATCTTGGGGAGACATGGCCATATTGTGCTTGTGCCTAAATCTCAAACAACAAATGAGAGTAATTTTTTTCCAATGCCAGTCCAATTAGTAACAAAATTTCAGGTTGAATAGCACAACATAAATGAAAGAAAAAAGTGAATAGCAATAATATTATTAAACAATAGTAAAGCTATGTTGAGCTATGCTGTTAAGACTATTGGACACATACATATTCATGTCAAAAAATAATAACTTAAGAAAAGGAAATGAATAGAGAGTACAAATTTAGAGAGCTTCGTGCATTAGCCTTTTCTTCTCTTAAAAATGCATGACCAAGTTACTAGCTATTTTAATTATTGACCACAAACTATGTATTGGAGTGCAAAATATGATTCTGTCCAGTTTGATATGTTTTCTACTCATATGTGGCGCATAGTTTACAAACCATTTGGACTGAAAATCAAAACTAGAAGCAAGATTTACATTCTGTGGATATGTATCATTAAGCAACTAGTTTAGGTGCATAAATCTGTAAATCATCCAACTTGTGTATACTGGAATATATTTCTTACCAAAACCAAGCTTCTAAAAAGATTTCTTATCAAAATCAAGCTTATCAAACAAACTCGTGTATATTGGAATATGATCCACAGAAATTAAGCTTCTAAAAAGGCTTGGAATTACCTAATTACTTAACTCTGCAAGCTGGTCTTAATTTACAGATTGTGACATTATAATCAAGTTTATACAGTTAAAATTCCTTTGAGGAGCAAGAATTTCATACCAAGGAAAATGAGAACCTCAAGCACCATAGCAAAGATGACTATTGGTCACCTTTATTCTACCACCAAGCATCATTATACAACAACAGAAACAAAAAATAAGGGAAGAAGAGTGATGGATAACCTGTTCGCTTTGCCTATTTGCTTTGCCTCCACCAATGAAACTAATGAAATGCCTACTGTAGCTGTTTCTAAAGCTGGCCAACTAACTGGGACTCCGAGATTGGTCTTCAATTGAAGGGCAGCAACAGTGGTGGTGGTAGTGGCTGACTGGTGAAGACGCTGGTAGCGGCTAGGGTTTACTTTTGATTTGGGAAAGAGGAATAAGGAACGGCCGAACGGGGAGACGAAGAAGTTGCGTTTGTGTCTTGGAAAATTTATTATTTAGTTTCTAATTTAGTAATTAGTTATATAAGTAGGGGTATTTATGTAATTTTGCATAGCTTGACGAGCTCACAAGCCTTTATACAGATGACTCAAGCTCGACTTATATTCTAAACGAGCCGCTTGAGCTCGACTGGAGCTCGGTGTTGACCGAGTTGCTCGCGAGCAGCTCAATTCATTTGCAGCTCTAGTGCCTAGTTTCGCTGATTCTAATTCGACAAGCAACTAAAGATGGTGTTACGACGTGCAAATTTCAGCAAGATTAAGAATAAATTGAAGTCGAGGTAGAATTGATTAGTACCTGGAGCTTGCTGATCATTCTTTTTGAGGAAAAGTCAGATATTATTGAGTATCAGTTTTGGCAATCTTGAGCACGCAGTGGTTCTTTATACAAAGACCTTGTGAGCTAAAGAGTAAGGAAATCAATTTCTCATTTGGAAATTGTAAGCAATAGTTTTGGTAGTATGATTCGGTTTCGGAAGCTGTTAAATTGTAGTTTCCAATTATTTATAAGATGATTTTAGCAATTGCCAATTTGCTACAGTGATGCCCTATTGAGTGTTTCTATTTCTTATTTCAATGCATTACCGGTTAAAGTGATTTTAGAAAGTGGAGCATTATTCTATTTGGGAAGTTGTCCAAAAGCTTGAGTTCCCAATGTTCGTGACTAATCTCTCGTCAAGACATTTGGAATTATAAAAATCAATAGGCCACCATTCAGGCCATGAAGTTGTAAATAGGCTTCACAAATGAAGGAGTTTCAAAGCAAAAAATTAATTCTTCAAACCCTGTCTCCGACAACCACCAAGCAATACTTCATCAAGTCTTGAAGTGTGGGTATTTGTAAACAATTTTTTTATTAATTTATTTAGTTAAGATTAAATAAATTAAATTGATCTTGATTAAATTAAATTAAATTATAGAAGTCCATTATGTTTTGAACTAATGAATTGAGCCAGTATTGTATGGGTTGTTAAAACAAATCAAATTTGTAATGTCCATTTAAATTGAAATGGATTAATTGAATTATTAATTTACCGTAGACTATTTGGGCCAACCTATCATTAAAGGCCAAGTTAAATGGGTTTCTTGAGTTACAAGTCACTCAAATGCAGGAAGGTTCTGGAAGGTTTTCTTGAAAATCTAGTTCATATATTTTGACTATAAATAGTGGTCTTCCTTCAAATCAAAGGACACATTGAAATTCCTAAATTTTTTTTGAAAAATCTTTATCAAATCTGCTTAAGAGCTTTTTTCTCAAATTCAAATCTAAATCAAATCAAACAAGTCCTCCTTTCGTTCGTGTTGAAAACTTAAAAATTCAAATATTCAATGCCATTATCAAATTATTCGTTTTCTATGCCCAAATTGTAGGAAACACCCTCTTAATCAGAGAACAAGCCTATTGACCCTTGGATTGAAGTCTTTTGAAGAGAAGAATCAGGGGATTAATTTCTTTGATTTAAGAATTTTTAGAAATTGTAATTCTTTTATTCTTTGATTTAATATATTTGACATTTGTGCAAGTTTTCTTGTCTTTTATTCTAGGCAACCAAATTTGTGCTTACACTTCCAATTCTCTTGTGAATCTTAACTTGCATTGACAAGTTGTGCTTTTACTTGTCACATAGTGTGGCTTTAATTTTAACATAAGTCATTTATCAACTAAAATGTGCGGATAATTTGATAAGTAGACCAATAAGACAAATTAATTTTGCTTTGTTTGCAAAATCATGATCTTTACAAGCTAGAAAGTTATTGTTGTCCAAGCCCTGGTAATTTAGGATGAGGATGGTCTCTCACAGCTTAAAAGTTTGAAATTTGTTGTCGAAATTTCGAGTAAATTCTCAAATGGTGATAGTTTTAAAAAAGATTTTCCAAATAGTGAGATTTTTAGAAAAAACATACTTATTTAGTGAATGCAACTTTTAGAAAAAATATTTAATGGATGCAATTTTTGAGAAATAAATGCCTAGAAAAAAATTGAAAAAAAAATTTGCATTCTGTGAATGAAATTTTTAAGTAAACATTTCGTTCAACGAATATATTTTTGAGTGAATTTATATACACTGTCAGTGTATATACTATCGCGATTGGATGGATAACACATGAGCAAATTTTAGATTTCAAATTTAAATTTTGCACATGTGGCATGTATCTAATGGTGATAGTGTATACACTGACAGTGTATATAAGATTAATACTATATTTTTTACCCTGTAAAAAGAGATTTGATAACTATCACCCTTTAAAATTTTCTTTTAAAAACTGAAACTCCTTACGAATTTACCCAAATTTCTTGTTGATCTACATGAAGGCATTGTATATTGAACCAATTAAACGAACAATTGCCTTGGATCTTCCAAACTTCTGGAACACCCTTTGTATACACTTCATGGACTAAAAATCTCATCCTTGCACCAAACTGCTCCATAACACTCTTTTCTTACAATTGCCAACTCAAAAAATCTCAAAAGTTCACACAATTTACAAGATTTTGGGTAAGTTCGATTTAGCTTAGGACGATTGTGCAAGATTATCACACTTCTTGTATATCTTTAGATCAAGTTATAGTTATACATTGGCCTGTTTGGATGCTTTAGATCAAGTTAAAGATTTCTTTTTCTTACTTTTTCTCTTTTCTTTTATTTCCTCTCTACTTCTTCTCCCCACCCCATCACTGCTCATCCCCCTCCCTCCCTCCTCACTGCTGGTTGTCATTATCAATACATCCATCGATGACTAGTGCCTACAATCCTCTTTTTTTTTTGCCTTTTTCTTTTTTATCTCTTTTCCTCCTCCTCCTCTTCTTCTTTCTAACAGACAACTTTGAGATGTTTCTAGAGAGTTAGTGTAGACAAAATAGTAAAAAATTCTGTTTAGCAAATGAGTTTTTTTGGGTGTTTGTCTAAAATTTTACTGTAACTTACTGTAAAAATAGTGGCAAATTTTTTTAATATGGATAACTTTTTTTTCTTTTTCTTTTTTCTTTTTTTCCTCTTTCTTCTTCTCCCTTCGCCCTCCCCTACCACCTCTCCCTCCGACTAGAAAAACCAGTAGCAAACATGGAATTTTTTTTTTGTCTTTTTCTCACCCCCCTCTTCTCTCTCTCCCTCTCCTCCTCCCCCTAGCTGTGATCTGGTCACATGACCAGATCAGGTAAAGGGTGGCAGGAGAGGGAGAGAGGGGAGGGGAGGAGGGGAGGGAGAAAGAGAAGAGAGAAAAAAAAAGAGGTGGTTAGCGTTGGCATTAGCGTCGAAACTGGTGACGGCTGGCCTTGGTCGGTGGCGTAGGTGGTGGTGGGTTGAAGTGGAAGAAGAAAGGAGGAAGGGAAATTTTTATGTGTTTTGGGTCTTATAAAGTGTGCATGTTAAAAGTTTGAAAAGTTTTTTAAGATTACTATAGTTAAAGGTATTAAAAAACTGATAGAAGATAAACTTGGGCAAAAACTCATTTGCCAAACAGGCCCTTGTCTACTAAAAATGGGGCAAAAAACTTACGTGCAAACAGGCCTTCAGTTGATGCGCACGCGTGAAACTTATACAAACATGGGAAAAATACTCATGGAAAAGTCTGAAATAACGATCGTTATGGTAACGAAATTGTTTTTACCTGATATAACAGATAAAAACACTTTTAGCGACCATTTGATTACCTGTTGTACTGGTCATCTAAATAAAATAGTATCTAAAATTTTGGTTAGTAAGTTTTACATAAAAAATAGTAAGTTAACTCAATAAATAAGTAACTTTTATGTCTCAAAAAGTAAATTTGAATAAATATGGAACTTACTTTTTTTTTGAAGTAACTTACTACTCTATATCCGAAACTTACTTTTTGGAGAGTAAGTTTAGTTCAAGTAATAGTAAGTTTTTATAGATTAATAGTAAATATTGTTGATAGAATAGTAAATTTGGTTAATCATCAAAACTTACTAGTTTGTGGCATAAATTTACTATTTTACTTAAAGAAACTTATATGAAACAAGTATTAGGAAGTTTATTTGAAATAATGCTAAGATTTTTTATTAATAATTGAAACTTAGTATTATAGTTAGTAATTACTCGTAATGTAAATGTATGATACACAATTGTACGTATCATTTATAAATGTTATATGTTTTAAGCATTTTAAATAAACTATGAAAACTTTTTTTTTGCATATGACCTTATAAAATATGTAAGAATAATTTGTCATATTATAAATTTTGAATTATTTTTGAATTTGTGAAAGGTTAAAAAGTTTGGATGACAGTAAAAAAAAATCTTTCGAGTTATATATAGAATTGCACTTATCTATACATCACAATTTCCATATATGGACACCGATGAATATAATAAAATGGTACGCAATTTTCATATATTAATGCCTATGAATTTAATAAAATGGTAAAATCTTAATAAATTTATTTTCTGGGTCATAAGTATAAAAATTAAAGTTGTATTAACATAGCATAATCTTTGAAAATTATAGTAAAATTACCCATATGTTAAGTTCTGTGACTTTCAAACATACTTTGTATCATTTACATTATGGATTTGTATCCATATGTTTTCTATCAAACTCTTTTTTTATTGGCAAATGGTAAGTAAATTATTATAAAAGGGCATTTTATAATAATCATAATTTTTAATAGATGAATTTTATGTAAACTGTTAAAATTATGAATTCACAAACGACTAAATCTGACTACTTTATGGCACATATTAGTCTAAATGACTAAAAAATTACTGTAATCATGTGCACGTTGATTGTTGAATTGAAATTTCTTTTATTACTAGTACAACTTCTTCTAATCAAAGAAAAATCAAATCAAATATCTTTTCCTTTTGTATGCAGTAGTTATGCTTAATAGAAAATTATTAACCCATTTTTACAATACAAAATTTCTCCTAAAATTAGTAACATTTTCCATGACCTCTAACCTTGTCAATAATAATAACCACCGTCATGTAGATAATCTTAAAAGCAAAAGCCATCAATATGACAAAAAAAGAATATTTTCATGCTGAACGAAAAAAATTGCGATTCTATATAGAATCGAAGAAATTCATCATAAATGAGAATGAATTGCAAAGTTATCACATTTCTAATTTCATATGCATCCAGAATTTCACGTAGCATTAATTTAGAAGAACTTTTCTTTTTCACACTAAGGAACCAATCCCAGTCTCTACGTCTCTTTTATTTTTTCTTTAACCATTAAATGGGGTCAAAGTTGTTAGCGGTAAAATACTAAATAAATTTAATTCCATTTCAAACTCTAGTTAATTGTATACTAATATTTTACACCACAATCAATTGAGCACCAATTTCCTTTTTTTTTAAGTAGCTATTATTTATTGTATTACCTATGTTAACTATTTACATATAAAATAATAGCAATAAAATGTCAATCCTCAGATCAATGGAACTTCAATTATTGTTAATAAAACTAATTTTGCATTAATAAAAATTAGTCTACAGAATCAAAAGTCAATCGCAACAATTGCTAAAATATAGCAATTTTTAATAATGGGAAAATAAACAACTAAATTCCCAAAATATTTCACTTTTATTGTTTAAAAAATCTCAACTTGTTGACTAAATTCAAAATAATTCTATTGTCAAAAATATTTTTTCTCAAATTAACTTTCATGATTAGATGTGAGATACAAATATGGTAAAGTATCCCTCATACGTATGTCATGGATATTTCAGACTTTTAGTAAAAAAAAAATTTTGTTGTTAAAATAACATTGTATCATAGTGTACTAATTATTTTAGGACCATTTTATACGTGAACTAAATGTAATTTAAATTTTACAATAGATTATATATGCATGTGATTTTCATTTATAATTATTGGATCCTATCTTATGAACAATCTCGCAAGGAAAAAAAATCCAGATCATACTGATTTTCTTATATTAATTGTTATATATTTTGTCATTTTTATTATTATATTATTTCTCATTTGTTTAGGCTTTCACTCTTATTATTTCTTGTGTCTCAGATGTAAATTTATTAAAACTTTATCATCTTATTATATTCATAGGTGTTAAATTATAAAAATTTTGATATATAAACAAGTAATATTCTATATATAACTAGGAAGATTTGTTGTTATTGTTATCCAAACTTTCAAACTTTTCAAAAATTGAAAATGATTAAAAACTTATAATACGAAAAAATTTTATTACATATTTACAAGAATATGTGAAAATTCAACTATTTTTCATAGTATCTTAAAATATATAAATAATTTTTTAAAATTATACCTATAATCATGTATTATACATGTATATTATGAGTATTTACTAACTAAGGTACTAAGAATTAATCATTAATAAAACATCTTATCGTTATTTCAAATAAATTTCCTAATACTAGTTTGAAATATGTTTTAAAGTAAAATAGTACATGTGTCCCATAAATCAGAAGTTTTGATTATTAATCAATTTTACCATGTTATCAGTAAGAATTACTATTTATGTATAAAAACTCACTATTACTTGAATTAAATTTACTCTCTAAAAAGTAAGTTTGGGATATAAAGTAGTAATTTATTTATTTAAAAAGTAAGTTTAATATTTATTTCAATTTACCTTTTGAAGTATAAAAGTTACTAATTTATTACTGTTAACTTACTATTTTAGATGGGAAACTTACTTTCTTATTTTTAAGTGTTATCCTATTTAGGTGGATAGGCCTATCAAATCATCAATGGTCGCTAAAAGTAAATCAAAAATAAATAAAAAATGGTCATATAAGTGTTATCCTATTTATGTCTCAAAAAGTAAATCGAAATAAAAATGAAAGTTACTTTTTAAAAAAAATAAATTACTACTTTATATTCGAAACTTACTTTTTGGAGATAAGTTTAGTTCAAGTAATAGTAAATTTTTATAGATTAATAGTAAATCTTGTTGATAGAATAGTAAATTTGGTTAATCATCAAAACTTACTAGTTTGTGGCATAAATTTACTATTTTACTTAAAGAAACTTATATGAAACAAGTATTAGGAAGTTTATTTAAAATAATGCTAAGATTTTTTTATTAATGATTTAAACTTAATATTATAGTTAATAATTGTTGGTAACGTAAATGTATAATACATGATTGTATGTATCCTCCATAAATGTTTTGTGTTTTAAGCATTTTAATAAATGTATGTATCATTTACAAATGTTAAGTGTTTTAATAAATTTATTTTCTAGGTCACAAGTATAAAATTAAAGTTGTACTAATGTAGCATAATCTTTGAAAATTATAGTAAATTTACCCATATATTAAGTTTTATGAGTTTCAAATATATTTTGTATCATTTACAATATGGATTTATATTCACATTTTTATCAAAATTATTTTTAATTGGCAAATATTATGTAAATTATTATAAAATGTCATTTTATAATAATCATAATTTTTATAGGTGAATGGTATATAAACTGCTAAAATTGTCAATTTATAAATGAGTAAATCTTACTACTTTATGGCATATATTAATCTAATCAACTAAAAAATATTACCTTAATTAAATGTACGTTGGTTGTTGATTTGAAAGTTGCACCCCTGTCATTATTTCATTATTACTACCACAAGTTTTTCTAATGAAAGTAAAACAAAATCAAATATCTATTCCTTTTTACATACAGTATTTATGTTTAGTAAAAAATTAATAAACCATGACTACATTTCATAATTTCTAATGAAATTAGTAACATTTTCTAAATAAATTAGAATAATTTGTAAAATATGTTATTTTTTTTACCAATATAATCAAAAGAAATTTGCACTCTTAAAAAGCAAATGGGAAGAAAGGACGATGGCATAAGTATAAATGTGAGCAACTATATGCATATCACACCATGAGTTTAGGTTTGATTTGTTCAAAACAACGGTAATTTATTTGTTAGTAGATATAAAATGCATATTATTTTTCTGCATATGGAAAATACAATTTCATATATACTAACCATTAACAGAATATGTAGTTTGAACACGATCAATTGAGCTCATATTTCATTTGTTTAGTTATCATTTATTTTGTTACTTAGGTTGAATATTTACATTTGAATAGAGTATTGATATCAGAGCTTCAATTATTCCCAATGACACTAATTTTATGCTGATAAAAGTTGGTCTAGACAATTAAGTGTCAATGACAACAATTGCTAGAATATATTTTTTAAAATTTTTTTGAAAAATGACAAAAAAATTACACTTTTTTGGTGAAAATATCAAATTGTTAATTCAATTCAAATTAATTTTATAATAAAAAATATTATTCCTCAAAGTAGTTGCTTAATTTGTATCTATGCTCGTACTAGTGTCGAATGGATAACTAAAATAGGAAATTGCAACAAAAAATAATGTTACAATAAAGGTGCAAATAGGTAGGACTTTTGCTAATTTTAACCCAAAATGATAAAAAAAGATAGACTATTTTGTTGTTTTGAATTCAAAAGTGTTGTGGTTGTGAAAGAATTCTTTGTTAAAATTTGAAACGGTTCAGAATTCCAGAGATAAGTGACAAGGTGATTTTTTACTTAAATATGGAAATTTTTTACTTTTAGTATTAGTAAGTTTAATTTAAACAAAAGTAAATTTTATCAAATAATAAGTAAGTTAAATTACTCAAAGTGTAAATTTCTATTTCTGACTGAAACTTATCTTTCAGGCATATACTTACTAGTTTAATTAAAAACATACTAAAGTTAATATTAATTAGTTTAATATAATATTTAAAAAATTGCTAAAAAACTTAATCTGTCACTAAAAGGTAATAGAAACCTACAATAGTAGTAGGTTGCCTGATATCGTTACCATAACTGCAGGCACGGTAACATTGTCCAATACTCATATGACAACCATACAACTGCATCAAAATCCAGCCGTGTCTGCTCCCAATTCCACATTTCACCAAAGTAACTCCCTTCTTCGCCACAGAACTCTTCAATCTTGCATGGCTCCCCGTTTTCCTCTCCTCAAATTCAGACTTAGATGTGGGAAGTTCAGAAACTGCTGCCCATTTCATCTCAATCTCAATCTCAATCCTTAATGGGGAAAATCCAAGATGAATCATCTCTACCTCCACCTCGAATCAACCAAGTTCTTGCACCATCTTCCACCAATCCAATCTCTACTCTACGATCACCATAAGCCATGGTGGCAGCAAATTCTCGACCCCAACGGGGAGTTTGTCAACAAATGGAACCGCATTTTCTTGGCCACGGCTCTCACTGCTCTGTTCATAGATCCTCTGTTCTTCTTCCTCCCAATGCTGCGGACAGACTGCATGAGAATAGATGTAAGCACAGCCGTCACCCTCATCTCCCTCAGAACCGTTGTGGATCTGTTTTCTGTGCTCCAAATTTCCATGAAGTTCAGAACTGCCTATGTTGCTCCGAGCTCCAGGATCTTTGGGAAAGGAGACTTGATTATGGATCCCAGGAAGATTGCGTTTCGATACTTGAAAACTGATTTTGTCATTGATCTTACTGCTGCTCTTCCCATTCCTCAAGTAAGTGCTTCTTGGAGCAATTTTTACATTTCCTTGTGGCCCTTTTCTTTTCTGTGAAGATGATTATGGTTTACATACTCTGGTGACTAGGGAATTTGGACTCTTTTTATTTTGGGGATTTGTGAATCTCTTGGGGTTTTATATCTGTTTATTCCTATCATTTTTTTTTGGTTTATTGATATTTGCATCCTAGAGCATACCTCAGAACCATCAACTGATTTATAGCACATTGCTTGGATGAGTAAAATGTCAATCAATTTTGGTAGGTATTTTTACATGGGAAAAAGTTTAGCAGGCCTAAATGAGTAAGAGTATTTTGGTAAACATAAGAAAGTTAAGGAACTTGAGGAGTTAAACCTAAAAATATATATAGTCATTCATTTTCAAATGATTTGAACAATGTACCCATTGTATATAGTACTGCAGTGCTAAAATTAAAGTGCAAACTGATTATAGGTCAAAGGTGCATATTGCAATAATTCCTTCATATTCTATAGATCCTCTTAATTGTAAAATATTCCTTTTTTTTAAAGGATGCGATAAGTCAATTTTCATTGACACCAAAACTCCAGGATCAAGTAAACCAATTTTGCCTGTTTAGGCAGCATAGCGGTATACAATGGTATAAAGGCAGGATAATCAGGAATTTGTGTAACAGCATAATGAGGAAGATTTGGTTTGGATTGAACTTCTTGATCTTCCTGCACTTTCCTCTACATGATGTGCTTGACCAAATCAAAGAGTGCTATTGCTTCACCTGTCTATAAATAAGTTATCATGAAGCCAATTTAGATGATGTTCGATTTATGTTTGGGCAGTTCTTGGGAAGTGAAGTTAGACTTGTTACAGGAGATAATCTCTGGCTGACAAACTAAAATTGTGAATTTAACTTGGAGAGGCAATGCGTGTTGACCGCTAAAATTTTGCCGTCATAGGAACGTGTTTGCTGTGTAAGAAACGTGCTGGGACATGCAAGACTTGAATCTTATTGTTGGATTAGTTAGTACCAATGGAAGAGGAAGGGAAAGAAGCCAAAAACTATTGTTGAGGTCTATGGCAGAGTCATGTATTTAGGATGATTTGGTTGTCAGGAGGAAGACCCTGTCATTAGGCTCGATTAGGAAGTGATTGAGGCAGTACTCAGATGAATGTGGAAGTCAGTAATGGAATTCTTATAAAAGTTTAGGATTCCATCAACTTAAGGAAAGGAAAATGAAATAATGAATAAAAAGGAACGCAGACCACACCATACTTCAGTGCACTGGGTGAGCAGGCATCTGTGATGTATAGCTAAGTCTTCAACAAGAAACATGCATGGTTAAGGCGACTCACCACTAGTTTGCATGAATCCAGAACACTACTTATTTGTAAACAAGTTTGGTTCCTTTAGAAATCAATGTGTGATTAGAGATTTTCATAATTCAGGATACACAGAATATGAATTACTTGATTGTTGGGACATCCTTCTAACAGAACTTTCTTTAGTCGTAATATATCTTAGTCTGTGATTACAAATTTTGAGAGCTTGCAATTCTTTGCTTATACATTGTGAAGAGGAAGTTTGTTGTCACCTAATCAAGAATACAATCTTAGGCTTTACCATCTGAGCACTAGTGCACAGCTTGACATAGGTAAGAGACTGAAACTATCATCTCATCTAAATGCTTTCCTTTTGCTTTGCATCTTCTTGCATATGGTACTTTTCTGGCTGAAACATTTTCCAGTCATAGTGAATTCACATAATTGGTCCTGTCATTCTTGTTCGTTGTTTCTTTTTGTGCAGTGTTTGTGTCATCTTCTTTGCGTCTTTCTCTATTATTTTCCTACTGTTCTTTACTCTTTAAGGTTCAAACTTTTGGCGCATATGGGCCTTTTCTCTTCATTCATTGATCATGTTTCATCATTGTGATACAGGCCAATGTTTGAGTTCTCTTTTATTCTGACTTTTGGCAGTTTCTTGTCTGGTTTGTGATGCCATTGAATCAACAACCTGCAGCTGCCCGTGCTAATCATGCCATTTCTCTGGTGATAATGCTTCAGTACATACCGAGGTTGTTTGTCATTTTCCCTCTGAATTGGAAAATTATAAAAAACACTGGGGTAGTGGCAAAGACTGCTTGGTCAGGAGCGGCATACAATCTCATTCTCTTTATGCTAGCTAGTCATGTAAGACTTGTTGCTAGTTCCTCCAATGCTTTAAATCCTTATTTTTCCTGTCTTCTGGAATCTTTTAACATGTTATGACTGGTAATCAGAACTTTCTTTACTAATTAAATAGGAGTTAAATTTAGAAACAAACAGTTAGAATCTATATAGTATATATTGAGCTCATTATGATTATTTGCATTTTCAAAATTGTCAGTGCAGGTTTTAGGAGCCTCATGGTACCTAATGTCCTTTGAGCGACATCTTACATGCTGGAGGATGATATGTGAAAAAGAGAAGACACGTCATCATTGTGACACTCTCTTCCTAGATTGTCTTAAATCCGGAGATGAAAAGGATGCTTGGAAGAAAAGCACTAAGGCATTCACGACTTGTACACCAGACAAGTTTGAGTTTGGGCTATTTGCTGAAGCCTACGAAGATCAAATAACTTCCGCGAACATTGCTGATAGATATTTTTACTGTCTTTGGTGGGGCTTGCGGAACCTCAGGTATGTTAAATGGATAGGAGATGATGGAACTAAAGCAGAATTTCATCATCTTAGTTTGTACTCTCCCCCAACTTGGTTAAGAATCACTCTGGCTGAAACTCCATACGTATTTTCATGGGTTATTACTTAAGAAGCTTACTTGAGTCATGGAGATCACATTCCTCGCTATCTGGTTCATTTCCATGAGTAATCGAAACTATATTACTCTCTCACTATGGATTTTCTCTTTGTTAATATATATATCCCAAGCTTTACTTCACTAAATTGGTGTGAAAACATTTTATTTGGTATAGTCACTTGATGATTTTTGCTACAGAAACCAGAAATGAGAATTATCATTTCCCTCTCTCTCTCTCTCTCTTTTTGGAAAAGCTGCCTCAAATAATCTTTTACTTCTTCTCTTTCAGTTCTTATGGGCAGAATTTAGCAGCAAGTACCCAAGTTGTGGAGACACTTTTCAGCTGTCTTATTTGTCTTGTGGGACTAAGTTTTTTTGGGTTTCTAATTGGCAATATGCAGGTACATCTTCTTCAGGAAATGCACTTATATCAAAAAACTATCATATCATGACCTTTGTCATTCTATTTGCATGACAATATTTGCATATCCTCAACATATAGGTCATTACAGATTCAAGGCATGGCTAATGTTATAGATTGCATACACTTCTTTTCCAGATAGATATTTAGTTTAGTCTGGTGAAAAACCTGATGGTTAATATTCTCAGTTTTTAGTGAAGTAATATACAGTTCCAGTGGAGCCTGCATCCTTTCCTATGTTGCAGAGGATATAGTTGATTACTGCCTCAAGAGCACCTTTGTGCATGCACGGTAGAAATTTGTGATAGTGATGCTACAGCAGTTTTGAAAATCACAAGTGTTGACTAGAGTATGTTCACCCAATCTATATTTGGAAATTGCTAAGTTCATATGAACTTCTCCTCTTGTTTTACAGAAGAATAAGATAGAAGAATATTTTCGTGTTCTAAGTTCACATGATCTTCATTTGTTCTCTCTTCTGGTCATAGGTATCTGAAAACCTTGTCACATATTTGAAAGTTGCTTTCTACTTAACTTTGTACTGTTCTTGTTTGACAAAATTTATGTCCACGTTAAGTTCATGTATGCGTCACTGAACCATGATTAGAGTTGCTAATGATGAGATAAACTAAAGGCAAGATTACTATCGGAATTATCCAGTCACCTTTTACATGTGTTTGTATCATCATCATTTTAGCTCAAGTACCTAATTTGGCTATTAAAGTGGGCCAAAACCATATAGAGGTGTATAGTTCAAATTGACCAGTCACTTTTATTGAACCCAAATATGCTCAAACGAAGAAAATCAATTTTGTGAAATCACTTGATTACATGAAAGCAATAACCCTGCATGAATAGTCTTCTCCTACTGTGTCTTACCTAGTACCTTCCTAGTTTCTTTCATGTTCCCTCAACTAACTCTTGGTTTACCTCTTCTTTGAAATCTGTATTTTGTCCTGCTTCATCTTGTTTGTGATGAAGCATTACTTTATAATACACCTCAGTGTCGTTTAAGTTTATTTGTTTGCATGTGTAGAAATAATAGGCAAGAAAGTTGTAGCTGCATAAAGATAAGTTTTATCTATCAGATGTTCAAGTAAAAGAGTAAATGTGTACATCAAAAGTTTTTGTAGCTTGTCTGAGTTCTACAGTATGATCTTTTGATTAATGCTCGATTTAAACATCTTCCATGGATCAACTACTGTTGCTTAAACACATTCTTATATAGGTTTAGTTTAGCATAGGAAGAAGAGAACTTTGTTTTCTAGTTATTAGTGCAGTGACCAAGTATGCCATCACTTCTAATATAGTTAAAAGATACAATTCCCAACTTCTGAAAATGATACATGCTGTCAACTATCCATTATTGGTGTCAAAATTGGTCGATAATTTGATAATTATCTAATGCCAGTGTTATTGTCATTCTAGACCTATTTGGAATCTACCACGGCAAGACTTGAAGAGTGGAGGGTTAAGCGAAGAGATACTGAGGAATGGATGAGACATCGTCAACTACCTCCAGATTTGCAGGATCGTGTTCGTCGTTTTGTCCAGTATAAATGGCTTGCTACAAGAGGAGTAGATGAAGAAGAAATCCTGCAAGCCTTACCCTTAGACATACGCCGCGAAATTCAAAGGCATCTTTGCCTGAACCTTGTCCGCCGAGTAAGTGTTTTACTTATTGTTATACAAAAGTGCACACTAGACATGCATATAGGTAGTGAGTGAAGATCATTTGGAACCAGTTTCATTTTCATATGGGAATCATTTTCCTGATAGATTGGTTGTTTAGATTCCTTACTTGTTGGATATCAGATTCATTATATTTCTTTCCCCTCTTTTTATTCTTTCAAGTGAAACTTTTATGCATTCATCTAGTGATGAGATATACTCAACAGGAAATATGAGTTTGATTTCATCGAAAATATTGTGAAATTAGTACTCTGAAGGCTTCACTACTATGCAAACAGAAACTGGCCTCATCGTCTTCATCTGGTTAAAAACATCAGCACTTTTAATAATGTATGATGTAGAGAGTTTTTAAATTTTCGCCTGATTATGTGGGATCACGACATTAAAGTTATTGAAGAAGCAGAAATAAATGAGTTTGTTTGGATAAGAATTTATTTGGATGATTTATTTGATCTTGTTACTGTAGTACTTTTTGTGATGTGATGTATGTGAGATAAAAAGGTGATTGGGAATTGTGTGTATGATGCAAGCAAAACAAAATCTGAAATAAATCTTGCAAATTTTGTCTTTCCAAAAATGATTTTTCACCATCTGTTTCCTGCATGGTTGAACTGGTGGAACAATTGGTAATGAAGTGAAAAAATTCTTTGTTCGGATCTTATTTCACCTTTACAAATCTAGTACTATGATATATTGACCAAAAAGGAAAGTGATATATGCTTTGATCTTAAGCTAGAGTTGGAAGCCAGCCTAAAGTTATGGACAAGTTGACTGCTTAAGCCAACTTACCGAAGACATCATCCTTTGTATGTTGCAAGTATCAGACTAGACGTACATTCAGCTTGATGATTTCTGCCAACTTGCATGTATTTAGGAGATGTTGTCCTGTGTGCATTTCCTAATATTGTGGAGTTCATTGTTATGCACAGATGAAGTGATTTTTTTTTCTTTTTCAATAATACGGCAACCATTGATCTGAAATGCTTCACTTGCTACTTTAATCCTTTCTCTTGGATTTACTCATTTATCTGTGTCTGTGGATGACTCCTGTTTGCAAGTCAGCCAACCTTGTTGAATTCTGTTGAGGTTGGATATATGTCACAATTATCCATCTGAAAGTTTCACATTTGCATTTGGTGCATAGGAACAAGGATAAGGTGCGGTTTTAGTCATGTCAAGATTGGTCTAGCTCTGCTGTTTCAGTGTACCTCTTTCCTTGTCTGTGTGTGACTAACATCACAGGTTTAGGTTCCTTTCTTCTCTCAAATGGATGACCAACTCCTAGATGCAATATGTGAACGTCTTGTTTCATCATTGAATACCAAAGACACGTACATTGTCCGAGAAGGTGATCCAGTTGCTGAGATGCTTTTCATCATCAGAGGTGAACTTGAGAGCTCAACTACCAATGGTGGACGCTCTGGTTTTTTTAACTCCATTACTCTTAAACCTGGTGACTTCTGTGGTGAAGAACTGCTGACATGGGCCTTAATGCCTACATCGAACCTCAATCTCCCATCCTCAACGCGTACTGTCAAATCACTTACTGAAGTCGAAGCATTTGCACTTCGTGCTGAGGACCTCAAATTTGTCGCGAATCAATTCAAACGGCTTCACAGCAAGAGGTTACAACATGCTTTCCGATATTACTCACACCAGTGGAGGACATGGGGAGCTTGCTTCATACAAGTTGCTTGGAGACGACTCAAAAGAAAGAGGCTTGCAGAAGAGCTGGCAAGACAGGAATACTCGTGCAATCTGCAGTTCTTTGATGAAGACAGCCAGTATGGTGATGCATTTGCAGCTGCAGTTTATGGAAGTACTACTACTGGCAGTGCTGCAATGGATGGCATTCCCCAACATTTAGGAGCTACAGTTTTGGCTTCAAGATTTGCTACCAACACTAAAAGAGGCCCGAAGGTCACAAGGGTTGAAGCTGCTAGCTCAAGTTTACCAATGCCAAAGCTTTTCAAGCCTGACGAACCTGATTTTCACGCAGACAAAGAGTACACTAAGGACACCGAAGAATTTGATTGAAGTGATGAGCTAGCCTTGATTTATTTAGACAGGCTGCTTGTAAAATATTCCCCTACAACTTTCTTTATAGGTGATTTTTTTTCCCCTGCAATTTCATCATTGGAGTAGGGATCAAATTTAGGCCTTTGATTTACATTCAAATATTAAGCTGTGAAGACCCAACATAACGAAGTTAGCAATTTTGCTTGTGATTAAAGGCATTGAATTTGGCATACTTCTGAAACAAATCAAAGAATGAAGAGTTGGACCTAAATTAGGCATTGACTCTCAAAGTAGCTCTCATCTTAGATAAACAAAATTATCTACTCAATGGAAAATATATCACCTGTCCTGCTTTACTATGATACGCAATGTAACAAGTGCAAAATAAGACACACACTGTCAAAGTAGCTCTTATCTTAGAAAAACAAAATTAGCTAAAAATTTTAGGGGAAATGACATGTTTCATCCCTCACATTTCGTAAAAAAATTCTTTTCGTTCCTCACATTTAAAACGAAACAAATTGGTCCTTCACATTTAAAAACCCAAGCTTTTATATCCTAGAAATCAACTCTCAGTTGTGAATCAAACCATCTAACAACCCGGTTACAAATTTTAGGGGTAGAATTGGTAGATCACTCGCAAAAATATATTTCTAACAAATAAATTAAACAATTAAAAAATCTTAATTAAAACCCATTTGCTTCTTCAAAAGAATGAAATAGTGCCAAAGCTCTCAAACCCTAAACCCTTAGAGCAACAAAACCAAGGAATATCGTTGATGTGTTATCAACTATAGTTCTTATTAATCTAGAACGTATTAAAGTGTTGAATCCTTGTACAAAAAAACATCAACCATCTTTTTCCACTCCCCAATCCTGGCCAACTCCGTTGCATCCTCTTCAGAGAACATGTAAAGCAAGCCATCTTGCATTCTTTGACCAGGCAGCAAGTAGTAGTACCCAATAGAATGTTCTTCATATCCAAGCTCCTCTGCAATCTTATCTAGGGAACACAAAGGCCATCTCTCTGAGTTACAATAGTGATAAACTGCAACCAAACCCCCTTCGTATGCTCTCTCATGCGTAACTTCAAGCTTACCTCCATGAGGCCCTAATAGAAAAAAGATTGGTGTTTGTTCCTGCCAATAATTATTGAGGCCATTAAACACTTGGGACCACAATAGGTGAACATGTTCACATGCTATAACCTTAATTTATAACTCTAATTTGTCTCATCTTCAATAAATTTTCAACATCAAAACAAAAATTGGATTTTTTTACTCCCTAAATATTCCATTGCATACAGATAAAAAAAATCATCCATTTACGACCACAACAACATATTAGAAAACCCTAGTTTCTTGTTCTTCATTTAAATATACACCATAATCAAGATTACGACACAATCATTCAATAATTGTTGTATTTTATTGCACCACAAGCCATTTAACGTAAATGAACAAAATTTTTGCAGATTAACATAAAAACTTACCATAGTCTGGTGCCTGCCACCCTGTTTCTTCCCCTTCGTTGCCTTCCATCTACAAGGATTCAACACTTTAATACGTTCTAGATTAATAAGAACTATAGTTGACAACACATCAACGATATTCCTTGGTTTTGTTGCTCTAAGGGTTTAGGGCTTGAGAGCTTTGGCACTATTTCGTTCTTTTGAAGAAGCAAGTGGGTTTTAATTAAGATTTTTTAATTGTTTAATTTATTTGTTAGAAATATATTTTGCGAGTGATCTACCAATTCTACCCCTAAAATTTGTAACCGGGTTGTTAGATGGTTTAATTCACAACTGAGAGTTGATTTCTAGAATGTAAAAACTTAGGTTTTTAAATGTGAAGGACCAATTTGTTTCGTTTTAAATGTGAGGGACGAAAAGAATTTTTTTACGAAATGTGAGGGATGAAACATGTCATTTTCCAAAAAATTTATCATATATCCAGCTTTACTGTTGACATAATAAACAAAGCTTAGCAATTTCTGTTTAGTTATTTAGCAGTCTTACTGGAATCAGGATTTTAGTAGTTTTCCTATTCAATAATATATGTTTTATTGGTAATTTCTTGACAAAGTGATTTCTTGTTTTACAAGTTCAGTAAGTTATAAAATAGGATATTAGTTAAGGCACTTTTTTTAAGAGAATTTAAGAGCATTTATAAGATTTTATTGTTAGTGTCGCTCTTTTTTATTGTTTGGGATTTTAATATAGTGTAAATTATTTATTTTCTTTTCTCTTACATATATATTTTGAGTGATTATTTTATCCTTTCAATTCTGTAATCCTACATACGTTAATTATTATTAGAATCCTGAATTCGGGTTCCACATTGACTGAACTGCAAAAAGATTTAAAAAAACAAAAGAGCGCCAACTTTATTGTTGTCTGACTCCTTCACCTTAATGCAATTTGTCGTATTCCTTGTTTGCCCTCTATTCGTGCTATTTTCTTGCTTTGTTTTCCTTCTTTCTTTCTTTCTTTCTTTTTTTTTTTTCTATCTTTCCACTAAACTCTCTAAAGTATGAAACTCCTTCATGCTTATACAAAATCCACAAAATTTTGACGTATTGATTAAACTATCACAAGTATCCAGCTTTTCATGCTTATACAAAATCCCCGAAGTTTTGACGTGTTGAATAAATTATCACAAGTATCTAGCTTTTCTGAATTACAAGAAAGACCCTTAATCCATATCTTTGAGAATGACTGGCCTAGAAAATGTAGTGCCAAAAACTATATGTCATTATCATCGATGCCGTCTGTTGAGTGCAAACTCGAAAATCTGCCCATCAATCTGAATTTTGACAGCAAGTTAAAAATTCCACAAAATAGAAAAGAAGAGCAAAACTTTGAAATTTCCCCTTGTGTTTTGATTGTTTCCTTGTTTGAATTAACAATTTCACTTTCTTGATGTTAATGTTACAACTTGCGAATAACCCTCTTGAACTCATTTCTTGGATATCCATTTTATCAACTTGAATTAAATTTTTTTTTCCTCTGAAACACTCTCTTTAATAAAGTTAGATTCTTGGGATAATTTTAGAAACCTCCCTTGAGATTTTTTACAATTGCGGTCACCTCCCCTAAGGTTTGAAAATTACCCTGATACTATGAAAAGATTATGATAGCCTTCAAAAATTTGCAAATTTTAAGTGAAAATGAGTTTAAAAGAGAAAATTGGAAATTTTTTTATAATACTTTTATCATAAAATTCTAATATCATCTAAACTAGTATATTATGCTTCATTCCCAATATTTTTGACTAGATTTATTAGTCAATTTACAAAAATTCGACCAACCAATTAGGGAGGCATTTGTTAAAATAAGTATATTCAAAAATTACTGAACCCAAAAAATGTCGAAAGTACCACAAAAGAATGCTTTCAAAACATGGCTTAAATTTTCTTGCAAAAAACTAACATAATGAAAAATGGTGATAGTTGACTTTTTAGCATTTAGTTTCTTTTACACATCAGAATGGGATAATATTGGATATTCATTGGATATTTTTTTGCTTACATCATCAATTGTCACCAATACGTACTTTCTAGGGAAGGTAATTGTAATTTTTCAAATTTCAAGAGATGTTTCTGATATTATCCCTAGATTTTTTGCTTGGCTGTCCTATATCAGTACTTCACATCACTGATCTTTCAAGATTTTCTTTCTGTGGTAAGGAAAAAGACTTCACATCTATTGCATGAGTTGAAGCTTCAACCTTGATGAAACATTTTTCTCGAATTCAAGCTAAATAATAGATGCATGATTCAACTACTTGACCTTACTATATGTGTAACTCGCATAATTGGGTAGACAACAATTGCTTTCATGATACAAAGAAGGAAATGATTAAACATGGATGTTGCATGGGCCCAAGTTGCATTTAAATCTTGGAATCATCAAAAAAAAGGAAGTATTAAAGTGCAGCACTCTCAATTTAAAGTTCTTGATTTAGTCTGTTGGATTTTCGAAAAATCATTTTTTATTTTGTTAATAATGAAACGGTCTATCTAATGGGCACTAGTTAAGATATATTTCAGGTGCAATATTTTTGGAAATGTAAATTTAATTAAGAAAAGTAAATAAATACAAGGAAGGGTAGGTAAGATTAAATAGAGAAAGTATATAAATGTAAGAGAAGATAATAATTGTTAGTATATGTATATACATGATATATTAGGTGAATATTAGGTGTATTAATCAGTGCCCTGTGGGCACCTGTTAGAAAAGCCTATAATGAAATGGGCATGGATCTTGTAAACTTCTAAATGCATTAATGTTAAAAGAAAAAATAAAGAGTTCTTTTTATTCATTTAAGAAAAGGCAGGAATAAGGGAAAAGTATTAAGCAAACAATTAACTTTTCATACAGCACCAATGTAAAAATATATCTGTATTAAGAAATTAAAAGCATAACACATAACTTATATTCAAATTTAAAACTCTCTTTTTGTCCATTTGGCAGACATATTGTTAAATAAATAAATATATATGTATCTATGTATGTATGTATGTATAACGTAGGAAAGATAAAAAGGAGAATTTGGTATAAGGATCGAATTCTGTGAAGGGAAAGGTGAGTCAACAACAATAATGGTAAGAAGCCAATATTTACTGCAACAATAAAATAAGAAGTCATGTGCATATCTGATTCTGGATGTACTTGAAATGTTATGATGTTAAATATGTTTTACTTTTACTTAAATATAGAGTGTACGTGAGTGTTGTGTGATTGTTTTACCACCACTGCTAATATTTTAAGTGTGATGAATATTTAATAGTTATCCTCCAAAATATGCTAACACTTGTTGCTCATTTTGCATTCGATAATAGCACAATTAGAAATTGTAACACAAATTTTGAAAATCTAAATGTTCATTTAATAGATAAATTATTTTTTCACTCAGTATTCAAAAAGAGTTTGAAGATGAAGAGAATAAACTTTTTCTTCACGCAAGGCTAATGGAATCGAATTAATGGCACTGAGTAATAGGCTAAAATTAAGGTATTAACCAATGAAAAAAAGAGTCAAATTGCAAAGCATTAAGAAAAAAAATGTGTCCAAACTCAGTAATAGGATAAGAGAAGAGTAATAGGAGTAGTGTTATGAAAGAAAATAAGGGAGGAAAAAGAACATATATAAGGTACAGAAATATGAAATAAACTATAATAAATTTGCTAATGACCTTGTCATTTACAATGGGACATAATAGGGTTGAATTAGTAAGCAAGTCAAATAATAGGAGTAGAAAATTAGAGAAAAATGTGACTCATTGTAAATTTCCCTAATCATGGATAAAAGAAAGAATATTGTGATTGGGGAACAGAGAATTAAAATCATAGATTGATTGTTTGATTCGCTAACTGATTCAATAAGAGGAAAGGCAAGAGAGTAATAAATCAATTGGAATTTAGAGAACATAAAGGTATAATAATAAATGATAGGAAAAATGGTTGTAAATGATTGGAATGATAGGAAAAAATTAAAAAAGGAAATGTATGAGAATTAAAAAGGAAATTTATGAGTTGATTGGAAAATAGAGACATAATTAATACGAATGTATATAAGGTAGGCAATTGGTAATTAATTGAAATTTACTACAAATAATAAACTGAAAAAGGAAGTGTAAAGTAATTATTACCAAAAAAGGAAAAAGAATGAAATCAACAAAAAATATAAACAAACACAAAAATTTTTTGTCACGTGACAAAACGATAGGACGACCACTTGATAGAACGTAGATACATCCAACTCAACAAACTTATATATAGTGAACTAAACATAATTTCATTATATATATGTATGTATGTATATATGCATGTGTGTATGTATGTAATATATATATGTATATGTATATGTATGTATCGTGTTTTACTTTTACTCAAGTATAGTTTACATGGGCCATTGTGTGATTGACCTACCACCACTACTAATATTTTACGTGTGATGAATATTTAATAGTTATCCTCCATAATATGTTAACATACCCTGACATAAGCACATGGTGGCAGGTAACTAATAGAAAATTCATAACCCAAGATATTACCTATCAATTCATACTTATGTATTATTCATTTCCAATGTGGTACACAACTCAAGTCGTGATTAGAACAAAATATATTATATAGCAAATATAAAGTATAAAAACCGACAATTCGAAGACTAACCATCTTACTGCCAAATTAAGGCACTTGTGATGGTGACTTAAGATGGCCTGCAACTTTTCCTATTGTTAATTGCTACAGAAAAATTGACAATTGCATCAACATGGACGCGTGGATAGATTCTTGTCTCAGGCACAAGCCACAAAAGTGTAATTTTTGTGACCATTTCCTTAGTTCTGGCTCATTGCTGTACAACTCTGACTCTTTATCTAGCTAAGAGTTCTTGGAATCATATGCACATTTGTCTCATTTTCCTTCATTTTCTGTGGTGGGATTTCTTTGTTGTTACATCATTTTTTTATTTTAGAGCATGTAATTGGTCATCCATCAAACTTGAAAACCTTGTGTCGTTTTCTTCTTCTTGAGGTAAGAATGGGTAGGATTGCCGTTTTGCACCATTGCTTTTGATTTTTATGCGTGTAACAAAGTAAAATCAAATGGGATTTTTTTTTTTTAAGTGAAGATTCAGGAGAAATATTAATCAAAGAGAAGTTTGCAAATTGCAAGGTGTAGATTTTGTTGTTTATAGAGACTAGTAAGACAAAAAAGAAGGAAAGAAAACTTCTGGCTTAACTGAGCTCACTCATTTTCTCTCTATCCTTTTATATGTGATTTTTTTGGCAGTTCAAATCACTAGCACAAGATAAGCATAAACATAAGAAGAAGAAGAAGAAGAAGAAGAAACTCTAGAGGTGCAGAAGACTATGGCTGCTCGCAGACTTTCCTCTTTGCTCACTCGTTCTGTATCTCTTTCTTCTTCTTTTCGAGGTGACTTTTCCATCTCGTTATATCCACATGTATTTGCAATCTTGTCAGTGATTCCTAAGTTTTCAATCTCGAAAAAAGGATTCCTAAGTTTTCAATCTTGTCAGTGATGATTGATAGCTCAAGCTTGGATTCAGAATTTCTTCTTTCTGATTCTTTTGTTTCTTGTTCTTTTTGTTGCAATCATCATGCTAATAAACTTCAATCATAAAGAGCAAATTCTGCCCGCAACTTCAAAATGAGTAAACTCTTTGTGCGTGTGTTTGTGTTTTGGCATCATGCTCAGCAACTTCAACTGTGGATTTTTTTTTCCTTTTTTCCTTTCATATTGTTGTTTTCCTCATCCTTTGGAATAGATGATTCTGAATCTTTGAGAGAGTTTTCCTAAGAAAAGACAGTAGTAAAAGCAGAGGACCATTGTGATAGTCTCAAAAACTCAAGATTCTGCAATTTCTTTCATCTTGTAGATTAGTTATTCTACGTCGATACTGTTTCTTATGTTACAAATTATATCTATTTTCTAATTTCAGGAGCAAATTATGGTGTGGTGAGTGGCATGAATAGGTTCAGCACTGCTACTGCAGCAGTTGAGGAGCCAATTTCTCCACCGGTTCAGATTAATTACACCAAGCTACTAATCAATGGTCAATTTGTTGATTCAGCATCAGGTAATCCTTTCTCTGTGCAAAGATATATAGTTAATCTAGCTTATGGAATTCTCAATTTTTAAACGATATGATTACTCAAAGATGAAATTCAGTAGCATTGAATTGTCTGTAAAGGTAAAACATTTCCAACATTGGATCCTCGGACTGGAGAGGTAATTGCACATGTTGCTGAAGGTGATACTGAGGACATCAATCGTGCTGTATCCGCAGCTCGCAAGGCATTTGATGAGGGACCCTGGCCCAAAATGCCAGCCTATGTAAGCTTTCCTCCTTTTTTGGTTGATTTTGGCTTCCAAGTTCCAGCTAGACAGAGCACGTTATATGACAATTTTTAAATTTCTCTTCCGCGATGATCAATAACTTAGGAAAGGGCAAGGGTATTATTGCGGTTTGCTGATTTGGTGGAAAAGCATAGTGACGAACTTGCAGCCCTTGAGACATGGGACAATGGGAAAACTTATGAACAGGCCGCCAAAGCTGAATTACCAACGTTTGTCCGTATATTCCATTATTATGCTGGTATGTGGCTTGGAGGGAAATGTTATCAGGAAATTTATTGAGCTCCGAAGGTGTATGGCATGACACACTTATGTTCAATATGTAGGTTGGGCGGATAAGATCCATGGTCTAACTGTTCCAGCTGATGGCGCTCATCATGTTCAAATTTTGCATGAACCAATTGGTGTTGCGGGTCAGATTATTCCCTGGAACTTTCCACTTCTAATGTTTGCTTGGAAAATAGGGCCTGCACTAGCAACTGGAAATACCGTCGTCTTGAAGACTGCAGAGCAAACGCCACTAACTGCTCTGTACGTTGCAAAGCTGTTTCATGAGGTTGGTTTAAGAAAGCTGTTTTCCTGATCTGTACTTGTAGTAATCGCTAATAATGTGCTTGCTCATTCAAGTTAATTTTTAATCATTCATTTGTTTCATACTGTGTTTTGAGAATAGAATCAAGAGTATCTGTGTCTTTCCCTGGTGCTTATGCCCAAATCCCAAACAGTGATAACATAGTTATAACTTTTCAATTAACTTAATAGAGTTTTGGCAGGCTGGTCTTCCTCCTGGCGTTTTGAATGTAATCTCGGGCTATGGCCCTACTGCCGGTGCAGCTCTTGCTAGTCATATGGATGTTGACAAGGTTAGATGTGTTTTCAGTTGGAACCATGAATGATAGATACTTTCGATCAACGTTGCTTTCATATGAATCATCTGCTAGAGGTTATTGTAATGCTTAAGGATTGCATAATAAAAGATAGAATACTGGCAGCTATGTGCTAACATGAACTGTAAGGTTTTGTAGAACTACATCTGATAGCTAGAGCTAGAGGAGTTCTGAAGAGGAGATGAATTCTTGTATCCAATCTAATATAACCTGGCTTCAAGGGGATGAGTTCACTAAGTGATAAATTCTTGTATCCACGGATAACTAACCGACTCCAGAGCGATACCATTGAAGCTTGGCTGCAAGGATTTAACATGGAGTTGTCTTTTCGTAAAGATATACTCTGTGAGGACTATTAATATTCCAGAGAATAAACACAAATTAAGACTGCTATCAAACGCTGTTGTTCTAGGCTGACTGTTGGAACAATGTTTTGACACTCGATTGTTGATTATACTTGTTATTTATTCTCGCCACTCACATAAGCGACTTAACAATGATTAAGCTCTTGGAATTCAAATTAAGCTTTTCAGGATACTGATGATCAGGGAGAAGCCGAGGGGCATATTTTAACTCTTTGCATTAAAATGCACCCAAGCGGAAAACTATAACAGTGCAGCAAGATCTGGGGTTGATTCTTACAACTTTTTATTATTGTTTTCTACAGCTTGCTTTTACAGGATCAACAGATACAGGTAAAATTGTGCTTGAATTGGCTGCAAAAAGCAATCTCAAACCAGTTACTCTGGAACTTGGAGGGAAATCACCATTTATTGTATGTGAGGATGCTGATATCGACAAGGCTGTAGAGGAAGCACATTTTGCTTTATTCTTTAACCAGGTTTGCTCAAGAATTGTCTGCCAAAGTTAATATTGCGGTTTGAAGGCTCTATTTAGGATTTCATTTGCTACCTTTAGGGCCAATGCTGCTGTGCTGGTTCTCGTACGTTTGTTCATGAACGTGTTTATGATGAGTTTCTGGAGAAAGCAAAGGCTCGCGCCTTGAGGCGTACAGTTGGAGATCCATTCAGGGAAGGTGTTGAACAAGGCCCTCAGGTATTCTCTAATGTATTTTTGTGCTCTGGTTTAATGTGGATTTAAGCATGCTCTCCAGTGACTGTCTATTAGTCTGTGACCATGGCAAAATATGTTCTGCATTTGACCATTCTTGCTGAAGTGTTAAAATGGTTGATAAAATGAGGCTCTAGATTACTTATGCAACTTATATGCCAAATCTATTTATTGTATTTGAGGGTGTTGTAATGCAACCAACTGTTGTTCATTCAAATATGATAATATAATTCTGTGGAGGAGCATATTCTCAGCATTGCCGTGAAAGAAAGGGAAATCTTCCTGCAAATTTTTAATCTGTGGAACACACTCATCATAAACAAAGTTTGCTATGTCTGTTTCTTGTCGATATACATTTTACTTTTCAATTACAAATTCTGGTTTCTAACAAAAGAGTTTCTTTGCCCAATAAATGTCTCAGATTGACTCTGAGCAATTTGATAAGGTTCTGAGGTATATAAGATCTGGAGTTGATAGTAATGCTACCCTTGAGTGTGGAGGTGAAAGAATTGGTTCTAAGGGCTTCTTTATTCAACCAACTGTTTTCTCCAATGTTCAGGTAACCCTGCATTTCTGTTCCATTAATCTTCAACTGCAACGTACAAAAAAAATAAATTTATAACATAAGCAACCAACATCTGTGTTCAAACAGGATAATATGCTGATAGCGAAGGATGAAATATTTGGCCCAGTGCAGTCGATCTTAAAATTCAAGTGAGTTATTTGATAGTGAATTTCATCTAAACTCTGCATTTTGTTCATGCTTAGTAGTATCTGGACTTTTTTGAAGAGCTGAACCGAATCCTACTGCATTATAAGGGTATAAAAACAGCCCCTAGGCCCTTCCAAGAGGAGTAAAAAGGAAGACCTCTAGAAAAAGCCTAGCTAGGTTGGCAACTAAATGCCCTCTGAAATCTGATATACATAAGATTGTTACCTTTCTAATAATTGGATGTGGACAACTACATCTTGGATTTCTAACTCCATCTATGAAAAAAATGATCAAGTATTAACTGAGGTTTCTCCCTATTTTGAACTCTCAGAGAAGATAATACAGCAGTAATAGACATAACTGAATTTTTATGTGTACTCAAAAGTGTCATATGTCCTGTCCTGCTAGGGACCTTGATGAAGTGATTAGAAGGGCAAACGCCACAAGATATGGCCTAGCAGCAGGAGTTTACACGAAGAACATCGACACAGCAAACACGTTATCGCGAGGACTGAGAGCCGGAACAGTATGGATTAACTGTTTTGATGTCTTCGATGCTGCAATTCCCTTTGGTGGCTACAAAATGAGCGGCCATGGGAGAGAAAAAGGATTTTATAGCCTACAGAACTATTTACAGGTGAAGGCTGTTGTTACTCCTTTAAAGAATCCAGCCTGGCTGTAAACTTTCTGGTCTTTGTTGATAGAACCTCTGGAATAAATTTGGCTTGCTTGAAACAGAAGATGTATTGTGTTTTTGTCAAGCTGTTTCCTTTCTTGCTCTGAATGGAATTTTTCATCTTTTCTGTGACTTGCTACATAGTTAGGAAAAACGTGAAATGGTATGGCATACAAATGGTAAAGAATAAATTATTCTGTGCAAGCAAGACTGGAACTGTAAAATTAAAGATTGTTAATGTCTTCTCATTATTTAGACCTTGCCATATTTACAGCAAACATAACATTCTTAATCTAATGCCAAACAACTTTGTGTTAAAGAAAAGCTTATAATGCTCCGACACAGCTATTCTAGTGTAAAATAAAGAGTTGAACATAAATAGAGCAGGGAAAACTGAAAAGTCCGAACAATGTAGAAGTTAAGTGGTTGAGGAATTTGAATTGACACAACTTTGAGGCTTATTAACTGTGCAAGTTTTAATTATAATTGGTAAGGTAAATGCTTAGATAACAAATTCATGTAATAAAACATACATGTATTTATGGGCACTCCTAAATTTTGGGTTTTACATTTTTTTCGGATTAATTTCACTTTACACCCTTGAACTGTATCTCAATTCCTATTTTAGTTCCTAAATTATAAATTGGGATATTTTAGTCCCCAAACTATTAAAATTATCGCATTTAAGTACAATCTTTAACAGAATCTCAAAATTAAGGGAATACTAGTCACTTGAACAGCATAGTTGCATGTTGCAAGGGTACAGCAGCAAAATCAGATCAAACTATGCCCAGAAAAAATTCCAAAAGTTGAGGGAAAAATGGATTTTGGACATCCAAAATAGGAATTGACATACAATTTAGGAATTAAAGTATCCAAATTTAGAATCTAGAGACTAAAGTGATATCGAGATATATGTGCATTAGTTGTCGCCACCATGCAATTATTTCAAAATTAGCTTCGGGGGAGCTGTTAGTCGTGACAATGATAGTGTCATCGTCGCTGGTCTTGCTAAGAGTTTTCAGGGGATTGTGTACGGCTTAGGTTGCACAAGCAATAGCAACCAACGAAGCTGTCGAATTAGTTGAGTTTTTGAGGATCACTAATTTTTTTCTTGAAGGGATGCTTTCTTAGTAATTCAACAACTAAAGAATTGTGAAGAGTGTTCTTTTGAAATAGGTCCTTTGGTTGATGTTATACAACTCTCTTTGATGAACACAAATCTCCATAGTCATTCAAGTTGGCCCGAGAAAACTTAAAAAAGGAGCGGATAGACGGGTCATCGGGTCAATAGATGGATAAGTGGTTGATTCGATGAATCATTTGAATAATATTTATAAATAAAAATAAGGGTAAATAACTTATTACCCGCTTGTGATTTTACACAACACCAGATGACCCCTCTTAAAATTTTAAAATTGTGATATAATTCCCCTATGCTTTTATATAAAACGAAAAATGGACGAAATGCACAACCAGTTATGGCATTTATACCAAACGCGCTTTAAAAGCGCGTGTGATAAAATCTTAATGTTTATTTAACACCCTTATGATTTGTATAAATATCTTATATACCCCCCTATGGTTTTACCATTTATCCATGTAATCTTCCTATAGTTTTATTCAAGGTGGTTCAACCATTGATTGATTTAGCACTTAAGTAAGGGCATCATTCGTATTTCAACTAACTGCATTACATATGTTATTTTTCGTTAAATTTTCACGTTACATAAAACTATAGAGGATGAAGTGGGTATTTTGAAACGTTCAAGAGGGTCATATGACAATAGATGAAACCACAGGAGGGTTATATGTAATTTATCCTAAAAGTAATACATTAATTTTCTTAGTACATGTAAAATTTAGAAATAAAATACTTTTACATATTAATTATTGTAGCTTGAATCATAAATTTCAAATTTATAAACATAAAAGAAAAAGGGGGTTGCAGAAATAACTGTTGGCACCTATGATTTTCGAATAGTCATATCAAACAAGACAATCGAAAACAGCAATATACAAATGGCAAAATATACTTTATCCCCTGTAGTTTAGCAATTTTCACATAATTCCCCTATAGTTTCAAAAGTTATATATAACTCTCTCATAGTTTAGATTAAAGTGTCAAAATGACAGAAATGATCATTTGTAACGGAACCCATGAAATGTCAAAATTACTCTTATTTAAAAACTAAAATGATTGAAATAACCAAAATATATAAACATAATATGCATGCAACCCCATATGATTTTACGTTTTACCATATAACCCCTTTATAGATAAATATTTTACCATATAACTCCCTTATGATTTTCAATATATATATATAACCCCCCCGGCGGTTAATAAATAATTTTCAACTTTACATAGGGATACTTTTGACATTTTAGTTGATTTCGATAAAGAATGCAAATTTCGTCATTTTGACACTTTAATCCAAATCATGAGGGGATTATATAAAACTTTTGAAACCATAGGGGGTTATGTGAAGAAGCGCTAAATCACAGGGGAATAAATTGTATTTTGCCCGTATACAAGGCATTACAATGGCAATCTCTAGAAGAATGCTTTTCAAATGAAAACAGTGATATGCGGGACGATAAATCAGCAATTTTGCTGGTGTGATTAAAGGTATTGAATATACTTGAAAGCAAAATTAAGGGTAAAAGATTGGACTTAAATTAGACATTGATAATCTAAGTAGCTCCAATTTTAGATAATAAAATTATCTACTCGATGGGAGATATACGACATTCTAACCTATAGTCCAGCTTCACTATGATATGCAATGTAAGAACCGGAAAGAAAAAAAAACATCTTTTTTTTTTTTTGGGTAAATGGGAGTTTGAATTCATGACCTATTACTTACAATCTCTCCCACCTCACCACCAAATCCAACCCTCCCTCAAAACAAAAAAATGTTACAAGTACAAAAGTTTTGAACCTCATTTAGATCAATTCCCTTTGGCCTATGAATTTTCTTTTTTCAATCACAAACTAAGAAATTGGGCCCAAGAAACCTCAAAATACAAATGCAGAATCTTGTTTTGATTTGGACAGGGTGGTGCTTTAATTGTCTTGCAATTTTTTTCCTCTTTTGCACTAGCTTTCTACACAAAGAAGAGCACAGACTTGTGACATTCATTCCGCTTGTAATTTGAGTATTTCTTTGTTAGCATTAGCTTATTACTTTCTTGACTTAAACGTTACAAATAGCCCTCTTGAACTCATTTCTTGGGTGTCCATTTTATCAAGTTGAATGAAATATTCTCTCTCAAACATGAATGATCATTCGTGATTGTCTTTCAAAGGCAAAAAAAAAAAGTGGAGGAGCCAATTTCTTATTTATATTCAACTCAAGATTTTAGTTTTTTATTTTTTATAACTGAAAATTTATCAGCGCTGATCCTCTTCAGAAAAAGACCTCACGTTTCTTGGATTAGTTAAACCATCTAGATGAAACGTGTGTCGAATCAAGCTGCATCATTCATAGATGCATGATTGAACTACCAGGCACCTTGATATATCTAACTCTCAATGCTGCTTTCCATTTCCTGATGAAAGAAGGGCAATGACCCGTCATACATGTTGCATGAGACCAAGTTGCTTTCAAAACTTGAAACGATTGATCAAAAGGGGGACTCTAACATACACCACTGTAAATTCAAAGTTCTTCTTATACTAGGTTGAATTTTTGAATGATCCTTTCTCATTTTGTTAACAATGAAATTACCATGGATCATGTTAACTTCTGAATATGCAAACAAATATGCACGCAATGCGTATTATCAAAAGAAAAATAACGAGTTCTTTTTTATTCGTTTAAGAAGCTAGGGTGGAAAGAAGTATTAAGTAAACGATTCATTTTTAGTACACTACCCGTGTAAAAATACTTTACATTTTCAAATGTAGAAAAAAAAATGCAGTTTTAAACCTTAATGTTTGGCCTATGTGCTAAGCTACTCCTTAATATTTTGACCAAAACAAATTTGGTCCTCAAAATTTTAGATTTTAGGAACATTTAGGACACTTGATGGAAATTCAATAATAACTAACCGTCATATTAAATTGCCATTTGTCAATAACTTTGATTTTGTACTTTTGGTCCTCAATGTTTTGAATTTGGATCATTATAGTCCCTTAGATTATAAATAGTGGTTTTAAGATGAAAGAAGATGCGAATTAGATTGAAATTGGGTTAAAAAAACATGCGAAAACTAATTAATTTTTTGTTCTTATTTTATTTTATTTTATTTAGTTATCTCACTAATTTTTCAGATGCTTCTCCACTTTTGCATAGCTAGTCTCAAACTTTTTTTTTTTATTTTTTCTAATAGGGAAGAGGTAGGACTTAAAAAGCAAGGAGGGGGGTTAGGGAATTAGAGCCTAGGAGCTCTAATTTTTAAGGTCTCAACCTTAGTCATTAAGCCAAGACCTCCTTGATGATATATGTATTTATTGCTTGCATTATGACTAATAAATTAATAATGGTTTTATCATTTTTTCTCTTGTATTGATAATTAAATACTCAATCAAGTGTCCCTTTAAAATATAAGGGATGTCCCTTTAAATTAGGTTCGTTGCCTTTTTTCCATTTCAATATGTCATCAATTTAGTTTGAGATTAAGTTGATATTTTATAGAATTATTTGAATCATTCACTAAAATTATCAAGGTAAACAAATAAAAAAATAAATACCCTACAAGTTTACTATTAGAACATTGGATTTTTATAGGTATAAAAGACAACACAAAAATAAGGACATGTTTTTTTAAAAATTTCTTAAAATCACTTTATATACTTATGCTCACTAGTTTTTATAATCACAATTATTAGCTACAACCATTTGAAACCTACATTCACTAATCTGGTAAGAATTTGTGCTGCAATAATTAATAAAGTTGTATAGCTGATATTGAAGATTGAGAAGTGTTTTGAGTTTATTTGCTGCCTGTAGGGCCAAATCTGATGTGCTGGCTCTCGACTCTCGTACATTTGTTCATGAACGTGTTTATAATGAGTTTGTGGAGAAAGCAAAGGCTAGTGCCTTGAGGCGTATAGTTGGAGATCCATTCAAGAAAGGTGTTGAACAAGGCCCTCAGGTATTCTGCAATCTTTGCTGTTTCTGTTGTTCAATGTGAAAGGAAGCATGCTCTCAGATGACATCTAGTAGTGTGTTAGACTGTGTAAGCCTGTTCCACATTTGACCTCTCTCTTATGTGTCAAAATGGTTTGATAAACTAAGGCTCTAGATTACTTTTGCAACCTACATGCCACAGATATTGTCTATTTGAGAGCATTGCAATGCAACCAATTGTCATTCATTCGAATATGATACATGACTCTGTGAAGGAGTATATCCAGCATTGTCAGAAAACAAAGGAAATTTGTCTTGCAGAATGCAAAACTACGAATTACACTCAAAAACAAAGTTTGTCATATTTAGTTGTCAATATCCATGTTGCTCTCAAATTTTAGAGATTCAAATTACTGTCTCAAAAGTTTGTTGCCTAATAAAACATCGCAGATCGATTCTAAACAATTTGAGAAGATTCTTCAGTATGTAAGATCTGGAATTGATGGTATTGCTACCCTTGAGTGCGGAGGTGAAAGAGTTGGCTCCAAGGGCTATTATGTTCAACCAACTGTTTTCTCCAATGTTAAAGTAATTCTACATTTCTGTCCCTCTGATCTTCACCTACAATGCGTACAAAAGTTAAATGAAAATAATTGATATTTCTTATGTTCAAACAGGATGATATGCTGATAGCGAAGGATGAAATTTTTCGCCCAGTGCCGTCAATCTTAAAATTCAGTTGGGTCATATGATACTTCACACCAAATTTCATGTAAACCCCACACTTTGTTCATATAATTTGTATTTGGTCTCTTGTATAAAGCTAAATACAAATCCTATGGCATTATGAGGAAAAAGAAACAGCCTCCCAGGCCTTTCCTCCCCTGGTACAAGGAAAACCACTATACAAAACCAGTGAATCACTGGTCAGACTGGATTGCTCTAGCTAGGTTGCCAAATGCCTTCAGAAATCAGATATACATGAATTGACACCTACATATACTCGCATATTGAATAACTACATCTTTGTTTTCTGAAGTCTAATCTTGATGCAAATGATTCCAAGTGTTATCTGAGTTTTCTGTTTATTTCAAACTTTTAGAGAAGACAATACAACAAAAGAGATATGACAGGATTTCAGTTTATGAGTGTTACATGTCATGTCCTGTTAGGGACCTTGATGAAGTGATCAGAAGGGCAAATGCAACAGAATATGGTCTGGCAGCAGGAGTTTTCGCAAAGAACATCAACACAGCAAACACATTATCACGAGGATAAAGGGCTGGAACAGTATGGATTAACTGCTATAATATCTTTGATGCTGCAATTCCATATGGTGGCTATAAGATGAGCTGTCATGGAAGAGAAAAAGGAATTTATAGCCTAAAGAACCATTTGCAGGCGAAGGCTGTTGTTACTCCATTGGAGAATCCAGCTTGGTTGTAAATTTTTTGGTCTTTGTTTGATAATTCCTATTTAATAAGTAGACTAAATGCATAGTGTTGGCTTGAAGAACTTGAAATGGAATGTAATGTATGCTTCTCAAGTTTGTTTCTTTCTTGCTCCGATACAGTTTTTCATATTTTTTGTGACTTGCTCTAGAGTATGAAATATATTAAATACCATGGCATAAAACTTAATTAGGTTGCTTTTGGACTGAGGGATTTGACAAATGATTTGAAATTCTTTTAAAATATATTCAAATAATTGGTGAATTGCAAGTTCAAATACCTATTAAGTAATCCGAACAACTAATTACAAATTCAAATGCCTCTTAAGCAATTCAAATAACTAGAGCGATTTGGGTAGATTTCAAATCAGTCATCAAATTTCTCATTCCAAACCAATCCTAAATTGGTAAACATGATAATATTCTGTTCAAGTATTACTATTAGTGTGAAAATAAAATTTTGTTACTATTTTCTGATTCTTAGAAACCTTGCTAGATTTATACAAAAGGAAGACTTAATCTGATGCCATATTGGTTGGGAGACATGCATTCTTGAATGGGTAAATTACAAGATGCACCCTCAAAGAATAGGTGAATCACAATTTTGTTCCATTTACTGTTTAATACAATCAATCCAAGAAATCCTAAGTTGAATATAACTTTGACAACTAATGTCCTATTAAAGCAATATTTTAGAGAAATGTCCAATTGCAAGTGTATAAAAATGAAGAAGACAAACATGCCATCCACAAAAATTGATGCGCATTATATTTTCAGGATGAAGATACCCCCAAGTGTTATATATTCTTGCACAATTTTAAAAAAAAATATTGGCCCAATTGAAAGTTTATTTTTTTTCCTTGCAAAACGTGCATCTTATGTGACAAAATCATGTGCACTTTGAAATTGCAAAGTTTATATTGTATTATATCTGAAATATAGACGTTTAAGATGCAAATTTTAGTACTTTTTGATAGGCTAGTTTGTCATTAATCCTTTTGAAATCTATTTTATATATAATGAGGTGGGTAACAAGTATGTTTTGACAGGCTAGTTTGTCATTACCTTTTAAAATCTATTTTATATATAATTACCATGGGATCTAAAATTCAAAATTTTTTTAACCAACTAAAGAGGAAGAATTGTCAATTGACCCAAACAGTCAAAAAGTGGTAGCAGGACTACGGGCCAATTGGGTCAATTGGCTTGTGGGCTTTCCCATTTTACTACTGGATTAGATCGGCTATTGGCTCGTAGCTTCTGGAGGTGAGCAATCTAATTTAAACTGGATTTCCAACTACAATTGTGTGTTCCAGAAAATTTTCCTAACTTTAGCTGATGGAAACATCAGATAAGGTAACTGCAAGATCTGTTTTATGCTATACATAATTGGGCGAAAACTTGGATAGGCCTATCTTCGAAAACTGAAAGGTCCAGATTGTACCACATCATCTGATGAGATGGTGTGGTATAATTTGGATCATTGAATTTTTGAAGATCGACTCTATCCAAGCATGAGTCATATAATTGTTGGATGATGTTATGCCAAGAATTTGGCAACATATTCTATTTCTAAGAACCTGGGTCCTAATAAACCCAATCAATCAAACCTATTGATTAATTAGGTTCCAAATTAATCAAACCCCTTATACTTCGAACTCTTGCTCATGTGGGTATGTTCTCAAACAATATTCTAATGTGGATTGTTTTGTCTATCTTTGGACTAAGAACATGATTAGTTTATCTTGTTTCTTCGTGTTCATTGGAAGATGTGGCAGCTAGGAGATGATTACTTGAAAAGCAAACTTTGCTTATGACCAAAATTGACTTCATCATCTTATCTCTCACTTTCCTTCTTAGGTTTAGCTCTTCCTCCAAATACTTTATTGTGCAAAAATTCAAATCAACATTCCACTTGTCCTCCATCCTCTGCAGAAGATATATTATGATTCTCTAATGATGGCTCCATGCCCCTTTATTTGACCATTAAGTTTGAGCTATCAAATAATGAGATTGCATGCTCAAGGAGGACTCTTGGTGTTTAAGACAAGTAAACAATGATAGTGGTATGAATAGGTTTTGATTAGACAATAGATAATGGACTACTAATAGAGACAAATTAGTTCATGCTACATGTGGATACATTATTGGTCCACCTCAAGCAATTACCCTACTATTTCTGTATTCATTGTCATCCCTGCTTTGTCAGCATGAAATTTCATCTTTCATATCAAATAATCCGATTTAGGGTTCTGCAACTGCCAAGTCTCAATTGTACTACGCAATACACAAATACATACAGAGGTAATATATAATAACAGCGAAGCTTCTTTGAGCTTCCCTCCCTTTAAAAATGGATAAATTAGATTATAAAATATTATCGTTACAGCGATATATATATATATATATATATATATATAATAACTTGTGTTATTAACTGGCAGTTATACTCAACTATCAATCGCATCTGTATAATTTCAGATCATACTACTCTGGAACGTACACTTTTCATGCATTCTGTACAAATGTTTATTCTTTTATGAGCCCGGTTCATATCTCAAATTTTCACATGAGGATGGCATTACAGCTTATAGAATCCTTTCTGTTTAGTATTCTTCAAAAATATAATAGAGTAAAAACTATTTTAATTAATCCTCTAGGGCGGGCCAGAGATCAATTGTGTCCCTTAAAGTGGAAAAATATCAATGGTTTATGTACGTACACGTCATAAGTTCGGATCATTAACAGATGGATTGACAACTTGGATGCGAGTGGCTTTTCAGCTTTCATAAGTGGTCGGTACATATTCAGTTGAGAAAAATTCTTAGGATACTAGCGATGGTAAGTCTGGATGCCCATGTCTCCAATCAAATCGTGTTCGGAATAATGACGAGTCTTATTGATGAGACAGCTCTCTCGAATTATTATTCAAGCTGAGTATCTTGTTTCACGTACACACGTATTTTTTTTTTTTTTTTTTTTTTTGTAAATGAAAGAGTTCGAATTCGATACCTCTTACTTAAAGGAATTTGAATTCAAGTTCTCTCATTTGCACTCTCCAATACACACATATGTATACTCGAACCCAAACCCTTACGGGTATGAAAAAGTAAGGCCGTGTTTGATAACTCAATTCAGCACTTAAACTTAACAGATCCATCTATTCAGACGCGTTTGATTACCAAAAATTAAACATCTGAATTAATTAAATATCATTATATTTTATAGGTAAAACTTGTTCTAAAATTAAGTGACAAAAGATTCACTTATTACTGAATGTGATATACACTCAAATGTATTAAATTTGATATTTAAGAATTTAATGACTTAATGGATTTAGACTTCAGACTTCAGATTTCAGATTTCAGATTTTAAATTTTAGTTTTATCAAACACATCATAAGTCTAGATCTAGACCCTTATGGATCTGGGTATCCAATAAATATCTGTGAGTATTTTTTGAACATACTAAAATAAAAATATATTAAAAGTATATAGAGTTAATAAATAATATAAATACCGTCCAATTTTTGTTTTCAAATAATGAAATTAATATTCAATAAGTTGAATGTAATTTTATGAAGTCAAAGAAAGAACTATCGTCGACTGCTTTCTATTTATTTTCAAAATTTTAACTGAATCCACGTCCAATCTTTTATTTGTTTGCCTTTATTTTTCTCCTTTTCCTGAAAAGTTTGGACGAATTATAATAACAACTAGAATTAGTTTGAAAAATAGAAATCAATATAACATATATAAATATTTAGCCTTATTAAATATATATATATAATTTTGTTCCTCTTTTTCTTATTTAAGCCCCAATGTAGATAGATCTCTTGCAATCCAATGCTACAATAGTGAATGAGATAAAAATCATTTGACTAAGGACTGATGGCAAATAAATAATAGAATAAGAAGATTCATAAAAACTTACTCATCTTTTTCCTTTGATTCAATCCAATTATCAGTAGTTACTATACTTCAACCACATCTGGAAGCAAATTAGGATGAATCTCATCAATTATCCTACCACCAACATTAAATGTAGATACTGATGCAATTGTAATAGCCGAAAATAGTAAAGACAATTCAAGAGATGGTAGGGCAAAAGAAATAGTTTGCAAGATTTCTAATGAAACGAAATCTTGGTATGGGTCTAAATCTAGATACTTGGTATAGATCTAAATTTGGGTATGGATTCTAAAAAACTAAATCCTACCCAGACCCATGACTCTATTTCAAGGTCTAGGTTTGGGTAGGGTCTGGATTTGAAAAATTAAATCTAAACCCACTCAAGTATATTGGGTCTGGGTTAAATTTGAATAAGATCCGATCTATTAACATGCCTAATTGCATTGACATGTTCACATTTATTATTTCTCTAACATTTAGATACTAACTTTGATTTATTTCACCTTATTAAAAAACTAACACCAGAAATTAATGAATATTAATAAGTGCCCACTCAACAGCTGCTATATTGACACTCCTAAAATTTTAACGTGTTTCCCTATATGTTTTTTGTGGTGGTGTTTGAGGCGTAGATCTCGTAATCAATAAGAGAAACCAATCAAGTCCAACTGATTAATGCTTATTGGTGCCACCACGGAAAATGTTAAACTTTGAAAAGGAAAAATGGCACCATAGAATGGGACCTTTTCACGCCTATGATTTTCCAATAGTCATCAGTATCTATCAAATTAAACGAGGACAAGCCTTGGGAGTGAGAGCATTATGAATGGAATTCTCTAGAAAAAAGAATTTTCCAGCGGAAACAGTGACATGCTAGGCTCGGGATGGAACTAAAGATGATGCTAAACCAAATAACTCGACTCAATAACTTAAATCGAGCTGGATTTGATCAAGTTCAACCTCGAGTTCGAGCCACTCGTTTGAGCTCATAAGTCGAGTTTGAGTTCCAATATTTTGTATTCAAAATCTCGACGAGTCTAATCGAGTTTTTTATAATATATTTTTAATTTTTTATATTTATTATTATGAGATGTCAATAATGTCCTTTATTTAAAATTATATGTAAAATATTAATTTTTACTACGTGAGCTTGATTATACTTAAATAAGTTTGATTGAACTTGATTACACTCGAATAAGCTCGATTGAACTTGATTTCATTCGATTAGATTTAATTAAACTTGAGATCAAGTTCAAACTCGAGTAAGATAAACTGAAGTCGAGTTCTAGCTTGAACTTGACTTCTAAAAGTTCGACGAATTTGAATTCGAGTTCGAACTCAATTATTTTATCTCGAGTCAAGTTTGAGTAGTATACTACTTAAACTTGACTCGATGTGAATGCATCCCTAGATGGAATCAGAAATTTTAATTCAGGGATGAAATACATGTACATATAAACTTTTGAATCAATATAGGACTTTTTTTTTTTAATTTTTGGGGGACAGGGGGGCAAATAGTATAAAACACATAAAATTTTCTAAATGGAATCAGAAATTTTAATTCGGGGATGAAATACATGTACATATAAACTTTTGAATCAATATAGGACTTTTTTTTTAATTTTTGGGGGACAGGGGGGCAAATAGTATAAAACACATAAATTTTTTTTAAAATTTTAAGGAAAAAAAAAATATAAATATCTAAAACTTAAGGGGCGGTGGTCCTTCCGCGGCCCCCCACTAGTTCCGTCCTTGTGCTAGGTGGATGAATATCTTAAACATAAGCTTGACACCTGCATAAAATTTTGTTGGCAAGTAAAGTCATAAATTAGAGTGCTAACGTGAAATATGTACGTAAGAAACTTGTTGCAATAGCTCACGAATTGGAATGTTATTTTTATCATGCCACAACTATAGAAGCTTAAACCGACAATTGATTTAAAGACCTGTAAATCTTGCTTCATAGCTAGTAGATGTACGAAAAGTATTTAGGTACACCTGTTTGCAAATCAACATGCTTTAGAAACTTGCATTCCTGCATGAGGTACAAATAATAATATACATATATGTACAATTACTTAAAGCAATGGTCTGCAAGATTAAGTTTACCTAAGTATTTGCAAGAAAGGTAAAGGTCTCGGTATTTTGAACAATCATTTTTTATATTAAAAAAAATCAATTACTAACATTTTCTTTAAAAAAAAAAGAGAGAGAAAAAATAGATGTTGATTAAGCCAATGAAATTTGCAGACCCTGCAAGGAGGATAATAGTAATATATTGAATCAAAGCTAATCAAATAATCTTAAAATTTTTGGTCCATAGAACGATGTCATATATAGATAAGGGCTACATTAGTTTCTTTATGGATTTGGCATGAAATGCATTATTCCTTCACGGGAAATTCATTCTACATTATCATAATTCCGAGTGTTGTTATAGTTTATAATTAAATGTAGTCCCATAGAAGGTTCAGTCATAAGGTTCATTGATACAAGAACGTATGATTAAAGAATTCTATTTAAGAAAAGACAAGAGAGATGATTAGAGAATTCATACTCTTAATAATAAAAAAATGGCATTTTCAATCCCATAAAAGGTTCATCCATACAAAAAATTGAAATGATTACATTCATATATACACTTCATCAATTATTGAGGTGGGAGAGCCTATCACTTATTGTTTTGAATAAGTTTTGGTTAAACAATTCCGAACTACTTAATTAATTAAGCATTCTATTTTTTGTTATAACGTCTGAATTCATTAAATTTAGGGATTGAATTTGATTATCAAATGGGACTTTAGAATCCCTTCTAGGTTAAGAGTTCACAAAATATATAAACATAAAAAGAAGCATAAAATGTAAAAGAAAAAAAATACTAATGTCATGTAAATCCAACAAACTACTAATCCATTAATTGTTAAATTAAGAATAAAATATCTAACCACAAGCCAATTTTTTGAATTGTGAATTCTAAGTTTTTCTAATTTATTTTGAAGTTAAGAATGGAAAAAATAGTTTAGAAAGAAAGGAGTTGTAAAAAATCTAACTAGTTGAAACTTTTCCGCAACTCACATTTCCTATTGATTTCTGTAGGAAAAATTCTATAGCACAATAAGTGGTTACACAAAAATTTTATGTGGTGGGTTCCATAAGTTTCCTAAAAAACGAACATTCAAAACTTGCAGAAAAGTTATTTTCCTTCACTTTCCTACTCTTTTACTGGCAAACAAACACTATCTAGAAGTCCCAAACATGAGAAAGATATGGATTTCTCTTCCTTTTCTTTACTTTTCTACTCAAATCTCATCTCCCTAACTAGTTGTTAGTGTCCTAGAAACTAAAAATTGCAACATGGGATTTTCTAGAGCTAGAATGAAATAAATGAAAATAAATTTCACATTAAGAAATTTAAAATTGTTATCATTGTAATTTAACTCACAATCTTGCACTCAAAAAAATTGCATGTATATATATATATATATATATATATATATATATATGCACGTATAGTGTGTGCACTAAACAATATGTACAAACTGAAACACTAAAGGTAGATACTAGAATAAAATCATGTAAAAACATAACAAATTTTAATATATACTGAAAATTGTGTCTGAAAGTCAATCCTATCCATTTAATTTCAGATCAAATAAAGATCCCACTATTAATTGCATTCTGCAATCACAACTAGATAGTAGAGCTCCTTATCAAATTCCAAATTCCAAGGTCCAGGGTTCAAACCTCTCTTAACGCCTGGGTGCTCTTAGGGGCGGGGTACTTCAGGTACAGGGTGATTAGTCAGGCAAAATTGGGATACACCCTGTATTGACAATATATATATATATATATGCACGTATAGTGTGTGCACTAAACAATATGTACAAACTGAAACACTAAAGGTATATACTAGAATAAAATCATGTAAAAACATAACAAATTTTAATATATACTGAAAATTGTGTCTGAAAGTCAATCCTCTCCATTTAATTTCAGATCAAATAAATATCCCACTATTAATTGCATTCTGCAATCACAACTAGATAGTAGAGCTCCTTATCAAATTCCAAATTCCAAGGTCCAGGTTCAAACCTCTCTTAACGCCTGGGTGCTCTTAGGGGCGGGGTATTTCAGGTACAGGGTGATTAGTCCGGTACTAGAATAAAATCATGTAAAAACATAACAAATTTTAATATATACTGAAAATTGTGTCTGAAAGTCAATCCTCTCCATTTAATTTCAGATCAAATAAATATCCCACTATTAATTGCATTATGCAATCACAACTAGATAGTAGAGCTCCTTATCAAATTCCAAATTCCAAGGTCCAGGGTTTAAACCTCTCTTAACGCCTGGGTGCTTTTAGGGGCGGGGTACTTCAGGTACAGGGTGATTAGTCCGGCAAAATTGGGATACATCCTATATTGACAAAATATATATATATATATATATATATATATATATGCACGTATAGTGTGTGCACTAAACAATATGTACAAACTGAAACACTAAAGGTACATACTAGAATAAAATCATGTAAAAACATAACAAATTTTAATATATACTGAAAATTGTGTCTGAAAGTCAATCCTATCCATTTAATTTCAGATCAAATAAATATCCCACTATTAATTGCATTCTGCAATCACAACTAGATAGTAGAGCTCCTTATCAAATTCCAAATTCCAAGGTCCAGGGTTCAAACCTCTCTTAACGCCGTGTGCTCTTAGGGGCGGGGTACTTCAGGTACAGGGTGATTAATCCGACAAAATTGGGATACACCCTGTATTGACAAAATATATATATATATATATATATATATATATATATATGCACGTATAGTGTGTGCACTAAACAATATGTACAAACTGAAACACTAAAGGTAGATACTAGAATAAAATCATGTAAAAACATAACAAATTTTAATATATACTGAAAATTGTGTCTGAAAGTCAATCCTATCCATTTAATTTCAGATCAAATAAATATCCCACTATTAATTGCATTCTGCAATCACAACTAGATAGTAGAGCTCCTTATCAAATTCCAAACTTCTGCAATTCCCAGGTTCAATTGCACCATCCATTAATTGCACAACAAAATGAGACACCAAACCAACAACGTGAAGAATACAACAAATAACTACCCCAACAAATGTACACAGAATAACTATACCATTTGGTGACAAATAACTACATCATTTGGTGAGATGGTGTGGTACAATTTAAATTATTGAATTTTTAGAAATCGAATTTGTCCAAGTGTGAGCCAACGGCTAATAGTAACGTATCAAAATGCCTTGCAATCGATCTCCTTCGTTTAAATTCAGGTTAAATATATTTACACCGTCAGTTGCACCATACAATTTGTTCCAACAATAGCGTAGTATCCCAACGGGATCCGGGATGGGATATACCTTCTGCCGGAAGATCATGGTGCGAAAATGACTTTTCTCCTCCGTTGCATGAAGCAAAGGCCATAGCTTTTTGCCTTGGAACATCCATAATCTATTCCTTGTCGGCTGCACTGCTTCATGAATTTAAGCGGACTTTCCCCCCGCCTGACGCTGCAAGTCACGGTGTCCTGATACATCCACGTGCCCCCAGTGTCGGCCAAATCTTGGACCCACATGAGATTGACCTCAAGGAACCTTCACTCAGTCCAATCATTTATCCAAACATCAAATATTAAAAAAAAGAAGGAAAAAACTGCCCTCCTCCTATCAGTACTCTCCAGGTTAGCTGCACAAATGTAAACCGTGTAACACGCCTACTTCCTACGTGTAAAATCCACTGTAATCAGCCACGTTCAATTCAATAGCAACACAAGTTAAATTTAATTTGCATCAACGGGTCATTTTCTCATAAAAAATCGTGTGTTCGAATTTTGATATTGATGTGAGAACTGCATTGGTGGGCGATTTATAAGAAATTCTATAAATGACTTGTGATGGATCATCTGTAAGAATTTCTGTAAGAGACCTCTATAGTAAATTTTGATAAAATATCTTATTTTCTTTAATTTTTTATTCCATATATACTCTGATTTTTATAAAGACGTGTGTAAAAAGTAAATCGATTGATCAATTACGTGTTAATACACCTAAATATCACCCCTCACGGTATTATGAAGTAAGAAGCTTAGAAAGTAAAAGTTAGAGAGATTAGAAGTATGAAATGATTTGTTAAATAAATGGTTTCTACAACATCAAATTTCTTTAAAATGACTTCATATGTGTGACAAGTGATTGTGTAAAGTATAGACGCGTTTTATATGTAAGATTTCTTGGAAATAACTTTATGTAAGTCAAACGTGATTGTCACTTTATAAAATCATTACACATAAACCTACCATATATATCTTTACATAAAAATACTTTTTACTCATTTTCATCTCAAATGAGCTCGTGTAGATTTGCTTGCTGCGCAATATACTAGTACTAGTTACACGTGTCTATTTGCACGCATTAATGTAGATTATCACTGTTACAAATAGGAATTTTTTTGTTTTATTTAGTGGCCAAATATAGGAATGCTATTATTTATCGGAAAAAAATGAAAATGTTATTCACATAAAATTTTTATATTCTGCAATATAGCCTTTATATTAAGTCACTATCCGCCAATCCCTAGTGCACACGTATCCATTCCACGTGTATGGTACACCTCACTGCCAAGGTCACCTCACTACGGTCCCACCAAAAGTCCACGCAGAAATTTAAAAAGTCAAAAGACCCATATTCTAATGCCACGTGTCGATTAAAATTCAAATCATTCAAATCCTTCTCAATATGGATACACCAACAGAAACTTCCCACAAAAATCTTATATTTACCTTCCTAAAACAGACCATACTTAAAATTTCAACTAACACAACAAACAACACAAAATTCATTGATCATACAAACAAATTTGTTAACTTTGTTTGTAAATTTCCAATGATTCAACGGTTTGATCGGAGTGATCGCCGGATTCTGACATTTCCGGCTGTCCATCCATGTGAAGGGATATCTCCAGGGATACTTCTGGAGTCGCTAATAAATCTTTCTGGTAGGATATGTAGTTTCCGATCCAAATATATCCCAAGCCAAAGGAAAAATGCCCGCGAAGTGATTCGCCAAATTGGGATTCTTTTGATGTTTTTCGAGGAAATTCGAGAACATGTTCCTAGCTTGTCCAGCTCCTTTGTCCTCTGCTTTTCTGAACTTCATCTTACGTTTCAGAAAATTGAGTTTTTGTTGGAGGATTGCACGAGAGAAGGAGCTAGATTGTGGATACTGATGAAATCGCATTTTATCACGACTCAATTTCGGGTTTTGGTAAGAGCAATGGCTACTGCTCTTGATGTACTTCCACTGAAATCTATTGATTTGTCACGCGAAGTTAAGGAGCTCGTGGAATTAGTAGCAACGCAATCACAGAAGGCAAAAGTGGAGATTGGTATTGAGGATGAGGAAGAACTGAAGAGGGTTATTGTGATATCGAATCAATTTGAGAACCGATTTGAGCCTGAGAGGTGTGTTATCAAGAAAGTTCTTGATTTTCTTGATATCAGAAGTTGGAATGATTGTCAAAAGGAGATTAAATTTTTAGAGGAAGAGATCAGATTGGAATTAAATGATGGAAATGTGAGAGAGTTGCCGTTATTGAGCAGTTTAGTTGGGCTGCTGTGTTATTCCAGGGGAGTTTTGTATGAGGATTATGATTATGGAAATTCGGATCAATCAGATGATGGGAGACATAGCTTGGAAACTCTGACTTGTTTGAATCCTGAGGACTTCAGGTGTCCCATATCATTGGAGCTGATGACTGATCCAGTAACTGTGTCAACTGGGCAGACGTATGATCGAATTTCGATACAGAAATGGTTGGGATCAGGGCATCTCATTTGTCCCAAAACGGGGGAGAAGCTGACAAGCACAGAATTGGTGCCAAATTCGGCTTTGCTGAAACTTATCCAGCAGTTTTGTGCTGATAATGGGATTTCTTTGGCTAAATCAAGGAAGAAAAATCGCGATGTATCGAGGACGATTGTACCAGGAAGTGCTGCTGCCGCAGAAGCCATTAGATTCCTTGCTCATTTCCTTGCTTGCCGGCTATGTTTTGGGACTGTTGATCAAAAGAACAAGGCTGCCTACGAGATTCGTTTGCTGGCAAAATCAAACATTTTCAACAGGTCTTGCATGATTGAAGCTGGAACTGTTCCCCCACTTTTAGGACTACTTAACTCTAAGAATCCATCTATGCAAGAGAATGCAATGTCTGCTTTGTTGAAGCTGTCAAAGCATTCCAGTGGTACGAAAGAAATCATGGAGAATTGGGGCTTGAAATTGATTCTCAGAGTGCTCAGAAACGGACTCAAAATGGAAGCTCGACAAACGGCAGCTGCAACACTTTTCTACCTAACCTCAGTTCATGAATATCGTAAACTGATTGGAGAAACACCTGATGCAATTCCAGCTTTGGTAGAGCTCATCAAAGATGGTTCTACTTGTGGGAAAAAGAATGCCGTAGTTGCGATTTTCGGGCTGCTTTTGTCCCACAGAAATCATCAGAGGGTGATTGCAGCAGGGACAATTCCAGCACTGGTCAATCTTTTAGCTATTTCAGAAAAAGTAGAGCTTACAACAGATGCATTAGCAGTCCTCGCAACATTGGCCGACAGTGTTAATGGCTCATCCAAGATTCTTGAATCTTCAGCCTTACCTACAGTTTTGGGGCAATTGCATTCAACAACATCTCGAGCAGGAAAAGAGTACTGTCTTTCAATTCTGCACTCTCTGTGCCTAAATTGTGGAGCAGATGTTATCTCAGTTTTAGCAAAAGATCAATCACTCATGCCTGCTCTTTATTCACTTGTGACTGAAGGAACAAGTCTTGCAGGCAAGAAAGCTCGATCCCTTATCAAAATCCTGCATAAATTCGGCGAAACCAGCTCTTCTGGTTCGATCAGACAAGTTCTGCCTGGACAGTTTGTTCATGTTCGGTAAAGCATGATAAACTTTCTTGAATTCAACACATTTGTATATATCCTTGGTGAACTAGATGGCTTTCCAATTTTTTTCTTCACACGGTTTGATTTTCCTGTAATAGCTCGAATTTTCAAGAGCTGAGACTTTGTAATTAATCATTCTTTATTTGCTTGTGATATACATATATATATATAGAGCATACTTTGTAATCTCCTTTCAGAAAATTTTCCATAGTCTTCATTAGAATGCAAGGTTGATTATTATCAATGATAGCAGCAATCTTCAAAGCCTATACTTGCAAATAAAAGCTCAGTAGCACCCTCAACGGTATGAATATACAAACTACAGCTCCTGATAGCTTAATCAACGGATGAAGACTTGTTAAGACTTAAATGAAGACCAATTATGGAAGAATAAAGATGTATAAATTGGGTACAATTAATTGAAAATTAGTTCGCCAAATTTAAGGTGCTTTTCTGCTGCATATATAATCCATAAAAATCACTTTTTCTAAGATTCAGTAAACTTGTGAACGTTTTGTCACTTTACCTGCGCTTTCTACTAACTTCAATTTTAAGCATTTTTGCTAGCAAGAATGAAGCTTCACATTCAATCCTTTTCGTTTCTTTGGTGCGCCATTTTCCTGTTTCTAGATCTGTTAGACAAATCTTTCATCTATCACGTTCTGATTTGACATGTTAGACAATCTCATAATTTGTTTGTTAATCATCAAAATTAAGAATAAAGACCTTAACGTCGTCTTCACTCTTACGTTCTAAAACAATCTCATGACTTATTTATCATCATTAAAATTAGCAGATTAAAGACCTTAAAGACTTCACTCTGCATCCTAAGTACTGAATTCCAATCATGAATGTGCATCCAAGAACATAGTTTCAAAGACAATCAAACATTGATTTTTAAACCACATTGGTATCGATTGATTAGCCAGCCATAAAAAAGATCATTAAAACCATTTGGTATTTTTGTTGCTATACTGGTCTTTGCATTTGACTAAATGGCTTGATTGATACTTGATAGTAACTAATCAACATATGAAAAACAGTTAAGAACGCAATAGAATAGCTTTTCCAAAATTAAAATCTAGAATCAAGTCTTGAAAATCATTAGAGAACAAGGCCTAACTACCCTAACACAATGAACTTTTACTGGAAACTAGTGTTAAGTAAACTTCGGTGCCTTTTGGTAAAAGAAGATTGGAATCAAGAACTGAAATAATTCCAATTCTTGTTATTTGGATTACATGTATTGGATTCAAAATCTTGGAATAAATCATTAAAATTTGGTAGTTCTCAATCCCGTATAAATTGGAGGGTTTTGGTGGATTCCCAAATTTAACTCAATTTGACTCGAAAACTTCAAAAAAGAAAAGAAAACATATTGTCTTCATCATTATATCGCATTGGCCCAACTTTCATGGCAACACCTTACCATCATATTTTCTCTTTCATTTTTTCGCTCTCATCCCATCTTCCACGGCAGCCTTCTATTACCATCATTTTCTCTCTTTCTTTTCTCTTCACTCTCTCCTCCAATCCTTCATGGCAATAGCCCCATCCCATCTGGTTCTCTCTCCTTTCTTGTCAATCTCTCTCTCATTTTCCCTTTTCTTCTCTCTTCACTCTCTTCCTCTCTCCTACAATCCTCCATGGCAGTCGCTCCTCTCCATCTGGTTTTCTCTCCTCTCTTTTTTTTCTTTTTGTGTAAGCTTTTCTCTCATCTCTTGTCAGTCGCTTTCCCATGCTCCACAGATTATAAAGTTGATTGGTGGTGGTTCAAGAGAATTTGGTGAAACATGAGTATTTAAAGGCTAGGAAGAAGGAAGCAGGAAATGGAAAGAAGAAAAAAAATAAAGACAAGAAAACGAAAAACAAATTGATTCCAAAAGCTTATAAGTATATACCAAACACTAATTATTGTAATGATATCCTTGATCAAGACCCATACTCAAATTTTGGACATGATTCCAATTACAATTTCGATTCCTAAACTTGAATCAAGCACTCCCTTAGAAACAGAAAATGAAATAGATGCAACGGCTAAGTGGGAAGATGTATAAATCTAACAAAGTTTAGGGTAGTAGAGTTGATAAAAAGGGTACCAAAATTCAAGCTACATTAAAATTTTCCCTACATTGTGAGTAGTAATTTACTTCAGAAATTTGTAGATCACTTAGTATAATCAACTTTACCACGGAATTGGCTCCTCTCTAGTGGATTCTCTTTCCATATTTTACAGTGAACATCTAGATGCATAACATGTTTTCATTTATTAGGAAGAGACATAATCATTTTAAGTTCGACTAATCCTAACTCTTATTAATAAATGAAAATATGTACACTGTGAAAAATGAAGAGAGAAGTCAAATCTGCTATATAGCAAATAAGTTACTTCATATTTATCATGCAAAGTAATTAATAAAATATTAATAAAGCCCCAAAAACTAGAAATGTTTCAATTTTACCTCCAACGAAAATGTTCTAAAAAATTTTCAACTTATACAAGCTTATATTTCCTTTTTTGATCATGCAAGATATTGTTAAAAGTCTTAATGAGTGATTATTCAGCTTCTTCATAAAAAAAAATATTCAGCTTCTCAACTTATTGGGAACATGATTGTTGATTTACAATCAATAACGGTATTGTCAATAAAGTTAGGTTCAATTTTAATGTATCATAAGAGCCAAATTACAACATTTTCACTTTTAGGAGCTTTCAACTCCAGTAATGACTTTTCGTTGATTAATTAAACCTAATCCCAAATTGAACTCCAAAAGCCGGCAACTCTTGGAGCCAACTCAGGGACTTAACTACCCAACCCAAATCCCTCCCCGAACCGATGTGAGATAACTAGCCTAAGGGGGGAACCCTGCTGCTAAGTGGGATACTACCACCCAAGAACCCAATCCCAGGAGCCAGTTGTCTTCTTTCAACTGTAGTAATGACTTTTCGTTGATTAATTAAACCTAATCCCAGATTGAACTCCATAAGCCGGCAACTCTTGGAGCTAATCCAGGGACTTAACTACCAAACCCAAACCCCTTTTCACTTTTAGGAGCTTAATTGAAAACTTTTGCTCCTTTTTAGGGCCAACAAAAAATTATTCAATCTAGAATAACCTTTAGGGAGGAGGAGAGTGAGAAAAAAAACATTTTTGGATTTTGCAAAAAGAGTATATAAACTTGCTTATGACCTAATTCCTTTCCCCATCTACAAGATTCCTCCAGATTTTTCGGGTGCGCTCCTCTCAAAACCCTAGCCCCCCTTCCTCTTCATTCAAAACACCCCGTTCTCGACTACCTTACTTCGATTGGATTTGCTGTGCTAATCTCTGGTTCTTCTTTTTCCGATCTTTTTTGGTTTTAGGATCGAAGAACCAAGTATACGCTGGTAAGGTAATTACATCTGTCTTTTATTCGATTCATTTTTCTTCGTATTTCCATATTTTTACATATTTTAAGGATGCTCTGATTTTATATTTCTCCAAATTCCTCTTCGCGGTGATGGAAGTCAGACGTTCGTTTCATTTGCTCGATTTTTGCTTGCAGTCTCGATGTCTGTTGGTTGTGTTGACTGATATATTAACTAGTTAGCTGATTAGTTGATTATTTGGTTTGATTTTTTCGATTTGTTTATTTATTTTCTGAACTAGGGCTTTGATGGCAACATAGGTTATTTACCCACGATCTGTACATTTCTTATATTTATGAAAAATTTGATGTGTAGTTTTGCTTTGAGTGACTGACAATGGCAACTACTGAGCAACCAAAGGCAGCTACCGAGGACGCGAAGATTGATCTTTTTGAAGACGACGATGAATTTGAGGAGTTTGAAATTGATCAGGGTATGTCAACTCCCTTGCTTGACTTTTTACCTCTAACGACTGTCGAGTTTCTTGTTGTTCTGATTTCAGCGTAATCTTCGGTTTTTTTTAGTCAAAGTAAATACTTTGAACATTTTTATTTCCGCCTGTTTGATTGGTTTTTGCTATATGAATACATGTGTTGTCTGCACAGTAGATGAATATATGGCACTGCAAAGTGATGTCATAGATAGGTTAGGTTATTTTGTTGTATATATTAATTACCGAATGCAGTTTGTTTTGACATTTTGATGCCTGTAAGATGTAAATTGATTCTTGGTGATTCTATGATTTTCTTTTCTTGTGTGAGACTGTTATTGTTAATTAGTATTTTACATGTATCAAAGAATTTTTCTTCACCTGGATATTCTGGGGAAAGAGTTGCAATGAAGATAGAATAGGAAATCAAGTGATTTAGCAAGATGTTCTTGCAAAATGTGAACCTCTTTCTATTGGTTCGTATTCACTGAGCACTCTCTTTTTCCCTCTTTCTTTTTGAATACCATTACAAATTCTAAAATCTAACATTTTCACTCATGATTCACCAACTACAAAACTGAAGGTCCTATGGACGAGATGTAATTCAATTCAATGCATTCTCGGCCAAGTTTGCCTTCGGATAGCATAGCTCTGGAACCCCAGATCTCCGACTTGGATTCATTCTGATTCGGTTGTTTATGCAGATCTATCTTTTCGATTCCTACATCTATATGTATATGTATATTGTCAACCCTTGGAATAATAATTGTGAAGGTCCCAGCGGAGGGGTAAAGAACTCTGCAAATTGAGGCCTCTCTAACGAGTTGATTCAAAACCTTCGCAAATTTACTTATTGGCTGAATCGTAGGATGCTCCAAATTATTCTCTATTTTGGTGCTTCTGGAACCCTCAGCTATATATACGTTGATCTTGATCCCTGCCGGTCCCTTTCTTCCTCCCTTTTCCTTGTGCGAATGACCACTTCAGGACTTTTAGCCCTTGGCCTTCAAAATGGCTAGGCATTCATGACTAGCCAAAGCCTCTCAAACATTTGACACCCCTTCCTCTGTTTCTTTTTATGAGCAGCTTAACGTGTCTGGGTCTGCATGTACGCATGTTTCAGTGTGTGTGTGTGTTTTAGACTTATTCCAGGTCTAGTAATAGTGTTCATGGTGCTTCTGGTGAGGGAGGGTCTGTAGATATGTTATTTGTAGCATGTTTCTTTGTGAGCACTGAAGGGGAAAAGAAAGGAAGGGATTGCGGAGGAGGGAGGATGCCAGATGTTTTTCCCTTTATCTGGGTTGTCTGGAGTAGTGAGTCATGATAAAGTATTGCATAAGAAATTAAGTGATTTTTTTGGATGTTCTTGCAAAACATGGACCTTTCTGTTGGTTCGTATTTTTACTCAGGACTCTTCTTTTCCCTTTTTGTTTATTTTATTACAATTTCTCAAATCTTGCATTTTGACCTGCAAATCACCAACTACAAAAGCAAAGGTGTTATGGCTAAGATGTCATTCAATTTCAAGCATTCTCAGCCAATTTACCTTCGTATAGCATAGCTCTGGAATCCCAGATCGCCGTCTTGGATTCACTCATATTTGGCCTTTTATGCTGATCTATCTTTTCTTCTTTCTCATGTCTATATAATCTTTCCCTTTTTTTGTCAATTCTAGGAATAGTAATAGCAAAGGTCCCAGTGGAGTAAAAAAGTAAAAAACTCTGGTAATTGAGGCCCCTCTAACAATTGAATGTAAAACCTTTGTAATTTTGCTTATTGGGCCGAATTGTGGGATGTACCAATTATCCTTTGTTTTGGTACTTCTGGAATCCTTGTCTGTTGATCCTTCTGGGTGCCAGCCCCTTTCGTCCTCTGATTCTAGCTGCAGGCCCCTTTCTTATGCCTTTTCCTTCCTCTGCTAACCACCACTGCAGTATTCAGCCACCTGCCTTTCAAGTTGGTTAGACCTTCATAATTTCCCAAGCCTCCCGAAACATTTGATACCCCATTTCTTTTATGAACAGGTGAACATGTGTAGCCTCTGCATGTATACATTTTGTGTGTGTGTTTTGGTGCGTTTGTGTTGTGTTGTGACATTTCTAACTCTGTTATTAGTGTTTTTGGTTCTTGTTGTGAGAGGGAGGTCTGTAGGCATGTCTGTTTTAATGTGTTCCTGTGTGAGCATTGAAGGGGTAAATGAAAGGAACGGGATGTGGCGGAGGGAAGATGTCAAATGTTTTTTCCCTTTACCTGGATAATTTGGAGTAGGGAGTTGCAATGAAGATAGCATAGGAAATCTGAGTGATTTTGTGAGATATTCTCTCAAAATGTGAACCTCTTTCTATTGGTTCGTATTCACTGAGCACTCTCTTTTTCCTTTTTTGTTTATTTTATTAGATTCTTAAATCTAGCTTACATTGCTGTTCGACTACAAGTGAAGTTCCTATGGACGAGATATAATTTAATTCAACGCATTCTTGGCCAAGTTTGCCTTTGTATAGCTTAGCTCTGGAATCCCAGATCGCCGACTAGGATCTACTCCAATTCGGTCCTTTATGCAGATCTATCCTCTCTTTTTTTCCCACATCTATATAATCCTTTTTTATTAATTGTAGCAATAATAATGGTGAAGGTCCCAGCAGAGGGGTGAAGAACTCTGGAAATTGAGGCCTCTCTAACAATTTAATGCAAAACCTTCGTAAATTCACTTATTCGGCCGAATCGTAGGATGCCCCAAATTATTCTTTGTTTTGGTGCTTCTGGAACCCTCGGCTAAATACAAATTGATACATCTTCCTCCCTTTTCGTTACTATGCAAACCACCAGTGCAGGACTCAGCCCCTGCCTTCCAAAGTGGCTAGATTTTCATCACTTCCCTTGCCTCCCTGACCATTCGAAACAGGTATTGTGTGTGTCTGCATGTATGTATTTTCTTCTTGTGTTTGAGTGTGTTTGTTTTGTCGGCATATTGAACTTATTGATGTTCATGATGCTGCTTGTGAGCGGGAGGGTCTGTGGTTATGTTGTGTGTGTGTGTCCTTTATTTTTAAAAATAATTTAAAGCACTGAAAGGGGAAAAGCAAGGGCTTGTAGAGGGAAGATGTGTTTACCACAAAAACGAACGTCCAATTGATGGGGTGTAATTGAATTCAATGCATTCTCTGCCAAGGTTTCATAGCATAGCTTTTCCCCCTTCAGTTCAATTCGGTCTTCTATACCCATCTATTTTTCTTCTTTCTCATATCTGTAGTCTTTTTTTGTAAATTTTTAGAATGATAATTGCAAAGGACCTAGAGGATGGCTAAAGAACTCTGGAAGTTGAGGCCTCGCCAACAATTGAATTGAAAACCTTCATAAATTTACTTAATGTGGCCATATCATAGGATGCCCTAAATTATCCATTGTTACAGTGCCTCTGGAATCCTTGGTTATAAATCGATCCCTCTATCTGCCAGCCCCTCTTTTCCTACCTTTTCCTTCCTCTATGAACCACTGTTGCAGGACTTTCTGCCCTTGCCTTTTACAATGGCTAGGCTTCCATTACTTCGAAGCCTCCCTGACCATTTGACACCCCTCCCTCTTTCTTTATATCAACAGGTCAACCGGTGTGGGTTTAGTTCAGTGTGTTGAGTTGGAGTGTGTGTTTCTTTGTGAGCACCAAAGGGGGAAAAGAAAGGAAGTGGATCCAGAGGAGGAAAGATGCCAATTGTTTCTCTGGATACCTGGATATTCTGGATAAGAAGGGGCTTTTTGCTGGGAGGGGGGGGGGTTTCTTTCTGTCAAGTGCATAATTATTGAGTCTGAGACAGGTGGACCCTTATCAAACTGCCCCCACGTTGGAGCTTAATTGTTGTTTATCTTTAGGGCTATATTTGTTTGGCCAAGAAAGTTCTGAAATGTATTTTGCTCTTAGGGTATGTAGAGTAACCATTGTTACTTTAGGTTGTTTTAACGGCTGTTTGAACTTCTTATTTGTTCTGTTTGGCTCTCTTGTTATTCTGTAGCTGCTTGCTTTTATTTTTGATGTTTTGATGTAAAATGCACGCAATGAGGTAAATCTTGACACGTATGATAAGTTTCACTCAATTGAGATTCTCATTCAATTCCTCATGCTACTAAAGTTTCACATGTAATTTCCACTTTCTTGCAGTTTTGCTGGTTTGTGATTTAGCAGTATTATTTGGAATTCTTTGTTACTATTAAATATGTGTGTTTTGGTGATGATAACGAAGATTCTGATCTTGCATAGGTTCATTAGACGTTGTCTGCACTTGTATTTTAATCGTTTCTTCACTTTATTGTGAAATGGCAGAGTGGGAGGACAAAGAGGAAGGCAAAGAAGTAACCCAGCAGTGGGAAGATGATTGGGATGATGATGATGTAAATGATGACTTCTCGCTGCAGCTTAGGAGGGAGCTGGAGAGCAACAATGAGAAGAACTAAGCTAAGTGTAGAGATGATTGTTACTATTTCTGACACTGTGCCTTGTACCCTTGCTTAAAGAGTAATGGAGATTTGATGAATCTTAATGCGCTAAGTTCATGATCTGGAGTTTTAATTATTTTGTCTTTTAAAGGAAAACTAGCAACTAAGGTTTTTCTGACGCATATGGCAATACTTTGGTCAGAACCACCCAAAAAAAGATAAAAAAAGGAAAAGATAAAAGATGGACACTTTGTAGAATGCTTTCGGGAAGCACCTCCTTCGTTGGATGATTATCTATATGCTGACGAATAATACAACATAAACCAAAGAATGGCAAGAGCTCTACCTCTATGGTTTTCTCTTCTACAGAAATGGGTACCTTGTTAATCGTGGGAGTGTGTGAGCTCCGTAGAACTGACTGTAGAAAGGACAGTTTGATGTTCAACTTTCAGCTTGGTTGTTTGGTTTGTAGTTTTCTCATAAACAGCCAATGGGCACGCTTTTATTTTATTTTCAGGAGTATGAATGCATCTCTTGGCGTTTTAAGCCGGCAAAACAAGCTAATGTTCAATTTTCTGGACACTCTAGTTGCTTTTACACCAATCACTGCAATGACAAGGCCATTTTCTCTGGGGTTTTGGAAGGTAATGTCCCTGGAATATGGTTAAAAGCTTTCTTCTTGGACTGGAGAGTTCTTAAACATTTGGACTTCTAGGTTCCTGGGTTTATGATATATTACTAGAGCATTTTAATGCAGCCTTTATATGATAAATATGTATGTACGTAAAACTGCTTTAGATTAGCCATCTCTAGACGAATTTATTCGAGAATCATGTGATGTACTTTCTCAAATATTATTTGTAGACTAGTTTTAACTAGGTGTGGTCTCATCATGGATGCATGTCATTTTGTGAAGGATGAAAATATTTTTCCTCCCTTTCGTTTTGAGATATGACATTTAAGGTGGCTCTTCAATTTTCTTTAGCTATTGTTTGGATGCGAAGGATCTTATTTGAAAGTGAAACAAAGTCAAGTCATGTTTCCTCCTGCTTATATGGTTCTAGGGAAATTGAAAGACTGATTTGTCTCGTCACTTTATTCCATTTTGTATCTTTCAAAGTTTTGAAGGTTTGCAAAAATAGTTTTAGTTAGACAGAGTGAACCATCAACTGTTGGCCTTTCAGTTTTCTTATCTGTTTTGAAACAAAAATGTTCTGCTAATTGAATTTTATTACCAACTTCAGAATTTGAATACATATTGTCATGTGGCTACGAAGTGCATGAAGTCCTAAGTTCCATTTCTGGACCCTATTCGAGCTAGTTTGACTGCAAACAGCTCTCATTTGCATGACTTAGCAGTGAAGAAGACAAGAGAGTACTCTAAATCCCTTCAAACGTTTGATGTATCTTTATGAATCTGATCATCTTTTTTAACACGCCATCCATTGTGATGTGCAAGCTTATCAGGGAGCATATCAAAATTGTCCCGTTGCGGGGTTAATGAGACAAATTTGTCAAACAAAAGAAAAAATCAAACAACTATTTCTAAAGCAGTAGCATTTTCAAGTATGAAAGACCCAACCTTCGTCACATTAAAATTTTGCGCGTTGCGATAATGAAGTATTTCAGACTGCTTGAAATATGTTTGGATAGAGTATTATTTGAAATATTATTTGGAATAATTACTGTAGCATTTTTTGTGATTTGATGTATGAGAGATAAAAAGTAGTGGGAAATATAAAAAGGTGAATTGAAAAATGTGTTTATGATGCAAGGGAAATATTATTTGAAATAAATTTGCAATCCAAACACACTCGTTTGAAATGATTAGGATCACGTGGTGGTCTATCCATGATTCTACTCTTAAGCTTTTCCCTGTTCCTTTGATCCCTTTCCTTTTAACCCTTATAAGACAGGTTTAGAGCTTCTTTAGATCTTTAAGAAAAGGCCTCGTTATGAAGTATGAGGGAAACACAAAAGGCTTTTGGACTTTGTATCTGTTGTCTCTCCTATTTGGTTGGAAATCTCTTCTTGGATGTTGACAAATATGCAAGAAGAACAGCAGTAGACTCTTAGTTTGTCCTGCGAGTTGAGTGTACACGGGCAAACACTAGATGGATACGATTGGTAAGTAGTTTTATAAGATCAATAGAAGTAGTGAACGCATAGACCTTTAGATAATTTCTGTACACCCTATTGCATGAATGTCTTTTAAACCCTTTGTCTTCAGTTGTAGCATTAGCATAATAAATTTTCTTCTTTGATGTTGTGCTTGTAAAATAACTCTCTAGAAGACACGCATATGTTGGCTTCAGACATCTGTAGACTAGATATGTCTTCTAGGATTTTGCACGGGCTTTTTTATGAAAGTTTGCTTCTTGACACTTTGGATGATTTTATTTACTGTACAAGTCGAATAATCAAGCCAAGGATCTCAAGGTTGATTTGGATGCAAGGTTCTGAGGTCGCTATTGCATAGCCCTTCCAAATTATTAATCAGATTTCACAACTTTAAAATCAACCTGGGTCTAACTTTTGGATCCCAAATAAATACAATATACATTAAAAAAAAAAACAAAGTTGATTCCAAACGCTAGGAGAACAATTTCGGTTGCCTGACAACTTATTACAAACCAGGGACACTGCGGTTAAGACTTCGGGGTTGCTGTGGATGCATATAGGTGATGTGTATTTTTCATGAGATTTGGTATACACTAACATAATGTTGTTGTCCTGTTACGAAAGTTGATTTACATAAAACTGTAGTAGCCCCATATGGTATTGCTGTACGTACAACTATACTGTATACCAATTCATCACACATAAACAAATTATTAACTAACTGAAACTGTCCCAAGTTCACTTACCAATCCATGATTAAGAGGAGTTAATCTTGTGTAGTTACTTATATCATGGATGAGTTGATCTAGAGTTTCCCATGAGGAACCACCTTCTCTCATTGCATCACAAGCAGCTTCTCCAACCTCTTCCATCTTTTTCCTTACCGCCTCCCCCTTTGTTCCTTGCATCAGTTCTTTCACTCTCTTCTCCACTTCCGATGACTTGACAAAGCCCCTTACTGATCCATTGCATGGCATAATTCTCAGGCCTACACCAACCTCCTCCGATACAAGTCTTGCATTCAGATGTTGCTCAGCCATGAATGGCATCGCCAAGATGGGCACGCCAGCTGACATGCTTTCAGTAACTGAGTTCCATCCACAATGGCTCAAGAACCCTTTTACACTCTCGTGCCTAAGTATCTCCATCTGATCTACCCATTCTTTCACTATGATCCCTCTATCCTTCACCCTTTCTTCAAACCCTTGCAAGATCTCCAGCCGTTTTGATTTTATGACCCACAAGAAATTCACCTTAGATTGTTCTAGACCATTTGCAATTTCAAGCAGTTGCTCTTGGGATACTTCAGCCTGAGTTCCAAATGCCACGTACAAAACTGACTTTCCATTGTGCAATTTTTTGTCAAGCCAGTGCCTCCACTTTGGCTTTGCAGATTCTTCAGCTAATAATACTGGCGGCTTGGCTTCCGCTAGAGGACCAACACACCAGGCTTTGGGTCCACGGCATTTGTTCCAGAAGTCAATATAGGCTGCTTCAAGCTTGTAGAAGCTGTTGAGAATCATGCCGTAACTTTTTGCCATTGCAATACTTTGCTCTGTAATGAACTCAACCATTGGACCTTTTGGTTCAATTTCATTGAATGGTGGATTGAAATCATTTCTTGTCAAGGTTAGTTTAGGGAAATTTGGGATGGAAAAGGGCTCATCAGGTGACATAGTAAGTGCATGTGGCCTTTCTTGGCCAATAATCGCATACATGGTGGTAGCAAAGCAGCTCATTCCATAGAAACCAATTCTTGGAAATCCTAGCTTTGCGCCAGAATCTTGAGTCCATCCTAGAAATCCATCAGATATTATGCAGCCAACGGGTTTGAGATCTTCAAGTGCCTTCTCAAAATGTGGCTGCATGAGTTTCGTGGCATTTGCAAATTGAACAAATAGTAACATGGATGGAAGTTTATCAGTATTTTCAACCCCTGGAGGGATGCCATCAACATGTGCTGGGAAAGGTAGTTCAATAATTGAGATGGCAGTGTCATGGAGAGTAGCACGGATTGATGGAGAGTTAGCTGGGGTGGTGAACACCGTGACAGCGACATTGCGCTGCCAGAGAAGGCGAGCAAGGTAGAGGAGGGGGATAGTGTGGCCTTGAGCCATGAAGGGGAATATTACAAAATGTGGGGAGGAAATGGCAACCATCTTTTGCAGCGGTTGCTGGTTTCTTTGTTTGTTGTTTTGATTTTTTGGTTTTGCAGTACAAAATGCTCCTTTTTATAGGAGTAGTTCTCTCATTCAGGAGTATACTGTAATGCAGAATGTAAAAATAAAAGAAAGAATAATTACTGAAGTAGTTTACCGGCGAATTTATTCAATTATTAAATGTTAAAATTCTATGTTCCAACTCTTTCTAAGTTTGTGAACTTAACAAGAGAAGTGATACAGCAATAACATGCAGTTATCGAGACAAGAATATAACGTCACCGAGACAGGAAGTTCAATATAACTTTCATTGTTTGTGATACTAAAACCAATGGAGAGGCGAAGGAAGGACGGCAGAAGAAGAGTATTTTTGACCGCTTGTTCAAGGGGAAGAGACCACTACAAGGAAAAGACTTCACTGCAAGAAAGAGCATATTTGGCTGCTTGTCCAAGGGGAAGAGTCCCTCCATTTCTTTTCCTTTCCCTCCTATTCCCTCAAAACAAGCAGTGCCTAAGTGAACATATCATTGCTATGCCCTGATTCCTATTCAGTGATACTTAGCAAGAGACTGAGTCCTTGTATTGTGAAGTAATATTCTCTGTGAGAGGGGATATGGTGAGTAGCCTTGATAATGAATGCTATCTCTTCTAGTTTGACAATCAAGAGTCAAGACATGCATAGACAAACACTAGCACATTAATAGTTTGGTTTGAATAGTACACATGCAAACTTCTCTATTCAATTGCCTCCATCTGAGAGTGTCTTAAAGGACAAAATCTGTAATCTAGGCTTTAATTTGCTTTGACAACATCGCTTACCTCCACGAAATATATAACTTTGTGGAAGTCTAGTTGACCTTGATCTCCGTGTCCAAGTAGAAACATACAAGATTTAAATAATTTTCTATGTTAACAGACATTATTTTTTCCTTTGTGTTTTATCCAGTGACCACATATTGTTTGTGCTTGTGTCTTTTTTTCACTAATATATATCTTCCTTGACATAGGAAAGAAGATATGAAACCAATTGAAAAGCTTGGCACGAAGTATCTAAGAAGATATGAAAAATTTAAGATGGACACCTTTATCTTGACATCAATTTCGACAAGGACTTCTTGTTGAAAAAAAATATATGTGTAAGAGACTTGGAAAGAAGAACAATTGAAAAGTCCTTGAAACATATAGGAACAATTGAAAATAAACCTAAAACTTGGGAATTAACTAAGGACTATGTTAGTTAGTACAACATTAAAAGTAACATTGGTATTTTATAAATGACTAAATCCACTTTGTACCCTATAATTCATGATGGATTGTGTATTAGAATACATTGTACCCTAAGTAGCCATCCAACTTCGGTTTTTTATTCAGGAAATTCACGAAATTATATGTGATTGCAAACCTATCGATCACGGTTAGTCAGGATGTTAAACATCATTTTGAACCCTAATTTGTTATGTATTTCTATTTTGTACCCTTAAACTCTAATTATTGGATGAAATTGCGCCCTCCAGTTTAGTTTCTTTTTGATCATTTTTGCAAATTTGTTAAGTCTGCAGTAGGCATGAATGGACTTTTACGTCCATTTGACATACTTGTCACCGTTAAATTTATAAAAAGTACTTTTGTAATTTTTATAAGTTTATTATTAAGAAAACATTAGCTAAATTACAAAAATGCTAAGGTACATATGTCTAAAAGTAACAGGCAATAATTTATTAAAAGTACATATGGCTAAGTGAGGAATTAGGCATGGTTTTAGTTTAGGTGTGTTATTAAAAGTAACAGGCAATAAGTTACTTACTAGCTGAAAAACGTATATACTGTTCGTAGCAAAGCCGTTCATTCCATAGAAACTGGTCCTAGGAATTCCTGGCTTTGCAGCAAAATCATCTTGAGTGCATCCAAGAAATGCATCTTGATATTATCTAAGCCGACAGGTTTGAGATCTGCGATGCTTTCTTAAATTCTGGTTGCGTCACTTTCGTGGCATTTGTCAATTGAGGAACTAGTAAATGGATCGAAGTTTATCAGTATTTTGAAGAGGGTAAGTTTAGGTGGGCTGAGCTCCTCTCCATTGCAATGGAGAGAATCTCTCCATCACACCCTAATAAAATTAATTTAAAAATTATTTTAAAAAATAATACCGTCCAAAATATATTTTCTTTTTCTTTTTAAATGGCAAACCCCGTATATGGGGGAGAGACGCCACCCCTAAATTTTATTAATAAATTTAAAAAAGGAGATGGACATAAACCTTACGTCCAAACAAGCAGTGGAAAAAAAAACCAAAAAACAAGAAGTACTACTTTCTTTACAAACTAATGAACAATTAATTTCCTAATTGATGGTAAGCCTAATGCATTTAGCTTCAATTAGGGTGCAAACGAGTCAAACCAAGTCAAACTTTGGCTTAATTGAGTTGAGTCCCAACTTAGTTTTATGAATTTCGAACTCAATGAGATCAAAATGTAAAACTCGAGTTCGAGCTTAAAAAAAATAAAAAAAATCATTATTTTATTTTTAAAATATAAATAAAATAATAAATTTTTAACAAATAATAAAATATTAGGAATATATGTGTAATTTTATTACTAAAATAAAAAATTATATATATATATATATATATATATAAAATTGAGTAGGCTTATGAGCTAACGAACTAAATATCTTTGAACTCGAGTCTTGAGCTCGGTTAGCTCAACCTTTGAGCTCGACTTAGATAGGTCGAGCTCAACTTGATCAGTTTGAACTCGAGCTCAATATTGATCAAGTTCGGATTCGAGTGGCTCGATTCGTTTGCAATTCTAGCCTCAACGCACCTTGAGCTAAAGAAGGTAGTTCAGAAACTTGTCCAAAACATCTACACACCCAACATTAGAAAGGATATCTACAACTAGGTTAGCTTGACGAAAACAGTGAGAGATCTGAACAAAATGATCTTGGAATTGAAAAAGCTGTTGGACACCATTTCCTCACTTGTGTAAGTTATATATAAAATTTCATATGAAATTGACTAAATTTTATCGTTTGATTAATCAGTATAAATTTGTTTATTATTGTGACTCATTTTTCACTCTTCAAATGTTTAGTATAAATTAAATGCCAAAATATTCTCAAAGCAATATTTTTTTTTAGTATGTTGATCTAGAGATTAAAATAAAAGTAATGACATAATCAGATAATTTTATAAAGTCATAGTAATTTAAATATATTTAAAGAAATCTAATGGAGAAGATCTTAACTCCCACGTCAATGGGATGAGTGTTATCTAGATCCCTCATTATTTTCCTAGGTTGATTTCCAATTTTTCAAACCCACACCCTATCTGAATTGAGACATTGTGAAAGAATTACAAGTTTGGATTTTGTATGGTCTATGTGTGTGTGTGTACACACACATACATAGATATATATAGTATAAAATGTTGATTTTGTTATTTGAAAATGGCATTTGGATTATAGGTTTGTTATCTTTGAATTTCATATGTTTTTATTATTTTTTGAATTTGTTTTCAGGGTAAATGATTTGTAACTCCTTGTACTTTTGCATGATATCACATGACTCCCTTTAATGTTTCAAAATGTCCATATATCATCCTCCTTTGGTTTTATATAAAGTGAAAAATAGATGAAAAATTTCTGGTTATAGCAATTGACCGAGACACTTTCCAAAAAGTACATGTGGTGAAATTTTAAAATATCTATTTAACCCTCTATAGTTTTGGATAAATATCCACTTAATCACCTTGTAGTTTTGCATCTATCCACATAATCCCATTATGACGGTAAGCAAAATGGTTAGGCCCTTATTTAATTTAGTATTCAAGTAAGTCCGACACTAGCATTTCAACTAATGATGTTACAGAAACTATTTTTCATCAAATTTTCAATTTACATAAAAATCACAGGGGATTAAGTGAACATTTTATAACCTTGGGGAGATCATGTGGTATCATTAAGAAGTACAGGGGGATTATGAGTATTTTGTCCTTATTTCTAATTGCACATCAAGAAATACATGTTCATACCCAATCACTAGCTAGATCCATAAGGTTTCGAGTTTGAATTTTCTAACCATGAGCGTCTCGGTAATTGACAAATGCAGTGAGCTTGGATTTGGATCAATTAGATTCAACCTGAACGCTATCCATTGACTTTACCTAGATGTTGTATTTGTCTGTAATCATTAATAACAAAACTAAAATCGTTTTCAGTGACAAGGACAAATTTTTCTTTGTGACCCTCTACTGTAGCGCGGATTTGTATTTTCAAGAATGATCATAAATCTACTGGTAACATATTGATTCAGTTATAGCAACAACTACATGAGCAACTAGCTTGGGGAGCTTGATGCGCTTGGAAGAGCATGCAAAAATCATCAAGAATTTCATACTCTTCTTTGCAGATAATTTGGCATTGTTGTGCCTAAAAGAATTGCTCCTGATGTTGTTGGACGGTCCTTTCTCTCATATTGAAATTCTAATTTTCAGTAATGCATATGTCATTTAGTCCATTCTGTTCCTTGAAAGTTAATCAATTTATCTATTTCTCAGGCTATTAAAGCTTTTCAGATTGGGAAAATATCTGTTATTTTGGAACTCGTATTTATTCACATTGAGAAGAGCTTTTAGCTTCCCACCGAAGGCTGAAGTGGACAAATATGAGACATAAAGCAAAATCTGAGGAGAAAACCAAGTGCCCAAAGTGAGTTTGGACTCGATTATGTTGGGCCCAAATTAAACTGAAGAAAATTTTGAGCCCAAATTGATCTGAAACCCAGGATGCACCGAAAGGCCCGCCAAGGCCTATAACAAATTAAAGCGAATTAAGTTTTCATTTTCATTCAACATTTACTAAATTTTGAGAGCTCAGGATTTTCTATCAGAATTTTCCGGGAGAATATAGGCTTGCTCATTACTGGTCAATTTCCATTAGGACACGAACCAAATGGTGTTGTGATCAGTTAAAATGTGTTAGGATTTGGCCAAAGTAATTGGACAAAAGTTATTTGGTTACTCACAAAATTAATAATGAAAACTATAATAAAAATGTAAAGGAAAAATAATAAAAGATAAAGGCACTAAGATTTATGTAATTCGGTCAAATAGACGGATGTTCATGAGTGGAAGAGAGCAAATTTTGCTATTATAAGGAAGAATACAAAGATCAAGAGATATTTCTAAAGCTCAAAATAAGTGAGACAAGACGAGGCAGAACTCAAATTATACAAAAGGGAAAAATTCCGAAACTTGAGCTTTCATTCTCTTGTGGCCTTTGGTGGAGTGCGTTGTGGTGGTGGTGCACAAAAAAAAAAAAAAAAAAACCCTCAGTAAGAGTCTCAATTCTAATATTAGTATATTATATTATTTAGTGACTTCTTTTAGGGTTAAATGCAGTAAAATCCTTTTGAACTTTGCCTCGAGTTGCATGTTACCTACTTGAACTCATTAAATAGATACTTTGCCCTCCTACATGATGTTTTAGGATAAAAGTGAATCTTCCTTGCTAGAAATTTAAACAAAAAAAAAAGCAAAAGTGTCTGTTCTTTGCAGTAATTATATTTATATTTCTTTTCTACTTTTGTCCCTTTTATTTTTGGTTTTCAATTTTTCTCCCTTCTTTCATGTGACCAACTACTTTCTTTTTTTCTTTATTATTATTATTATCTATGTATTATTTTTAATTTTCATAAATATATTCTTTATTTATAGTGCTATTTACTTTTTCCTGTTAGAAGTAATAATAATCACAAATCTCCCCTTCCCTCTCCCTCTTCTTAAATCTCACCTTTCTTTTGCTAAATTTTTTTTTAAAAAGTAATAATGATAACAAATTCTACCCTATAACAAAGTCTATATTAGCTATCCACATAGACTATTCCATATGGCATTTACATTAATTAATTGATAATAAAAAATAACAAATAAATAGATCATAATCACATAACGTTTAATTGTCTATGCATAAAATTCATACGACTACTAGTTACTTTATTTATTTGGCATATACTTTGAAATATATAATAAAGATTCTAGTTTGCTAATATCTGTTAAATAGTTAAATTACTAGTTATATACTCTTTTGATTATGACATGTAATTGATATTTTGTCACGCTATATAGTTTATCATGAATTTCTTAATACTATAAATAAATAAGTTAATAAATCAAAGTAAGAATGAAATTATAATTAAAAGAAAACTACAATATTTAAATAAGCACACAATTAGCAATACTAATGGGTAAGTGAAGAAAATAGTGACATGGAAGAAGTGAAAAGGAAAAGAAATAAAAAGGAAAAGAAAGTAGTAGAAAAGAAAAACAAAAATGATTCACTACAACAAATTTAATGCACTATTAGATCAAAATCTTATATATTAAATCGTGTATGTAGGTAAAGTATTAAATCATGTACTTTATCAAAAATGAATGATGATCATGTATATGATAGTTTCCCCTCAATTGTTTCAAAGGATCATCTTTAAGGTGTACTTTTTCTGAATAGCTATATTAAAATAACATGGTTTGCATATTATATTTAAATATTTTTTCATTTTTCAATACAAGAAAATATTTGGATACCTACAAAATATAGAAAAAGAATTGTACTTTATGTATGTAGGTGTAGTGTATTATACATAGACATTGACTACACTATGCACATTAAAGTAGTATATTTTGTGAAAATAAAGATAAATATTTTACATTGCATATTGTAATTTTTCATCCAGGTTCTATCCATGTTCTCAAAATATAGTACATTTTTATATGACTTTCAATTTGAGGCTGCACTCTTTTGTCATAGCAAGAATCGCATTTAGATATTCTTGTTCCAAATTTCTGATGTCTATCCCCGACAATCCTTTTTGTTGTTATGCAACTGAAATTGAATGGCCCCCAAGGCATATGGCGCAGCGGTTGAGGGGTCGGTCTTGTGTTGCTGGTTTTTCCACTGACCAGGATTCGATTCGTGCCTGCTGCGTCGCACATCCTGACTCGTCTGGGAAGCTGTATGGGGCTGTCGGCTTCCCTTCGGTTTGGTGTGCCGGCTCGGGTCCTAAGGGTTCAGGTCGGGGCATGTTCCGGGTTACAAAAAAAAAAAAAAATTGAATGCTTTGCCAACTGTGTTTATCTAGTAATAATTTCAGATGGTGCAATTGCATATTGGATTTAACGAATTAATCAACTTTGTCCCCGTTAAGAAACAAACTGGCCTAGATGTTGTTAATCATTACCCGAACTTAGAGTAGATATTTCGCAGAAGAAACCAAAAGAGTACCGTGGGCCAAATATTCAAGAGTCGTGGCTAAAGTTAAGTTTTCAAGAATTAGAGGTTTTGGATTTTTTTTTTGAGCTAAATTTCTCTTTCTTTCTTCCGAGATTTTTGAGAATTGGGTTTCCAGCAAAGCAGAGTTTTTGTGCTTCTGAGTCAGAGTTGCCTGAAATCTTTTGGGATTCCCCAGGAGCAGTTGATCGAGAAAGCTTGCTAAGTTCCATACCCCTAAGCATAGCTATATATCTAAATATCATAATATAATAAATAAAAAGGATTCAATCTAGCCATAGTTTGTCCCTAGAGCTACCTTGTTACGACGTTGATAAGCTTGGAATGGAAGAAGAATCATCCCCACGCCCATTTGTTCCCTCAGCGCCGGAGAGATGCAGAACTCCTTTTTTTTTTTTTTTTTTTTCTTAATGGTGTGTTCCACTTCAGCTTCAACCTTTTAGGAGAAAGGGGAGGATGCTAACTGTTGGGCTTCACTGCTTCCCCTAATATCCTCCCTTGACCAAATCATGGGGGTTTACAGGAGATTCCAGAGGCTTGCTTGGAAAAGCTGCTATATTAAATTGCATCCATTCCCTGCTTTATAAAATTACAAAAAAAAAAAAAAAAATTCGAGATTCGAGTGGTTCACGCATCTTGCACAAATTTAGTTATTTTTTTGGGTGCCTTGTGACTTCCAACTTGAGATTTCGCCTTTTGTCGAATTAAGACCTGGTTTATTTAGATTTTCGTGCTCTAAATTTTTTACGACCTCTGTTCTATCTTAGCAAAGTTGTATTAATACGGCGCAGAAACTAGTCATCCAATCTTTTTCAGTCTCTTTTGTCGTGTTTTTCCTTCGGGAATTGCAGGGAGGTCCAACTTGGGTATGGGATGACTGATGAGGACTAGAATCAACAACGTCTTCTAGTGGCTCACGAGCCATTTTGATTGGTATGTTAAATGAGTATAAAGAATGGAAAGAAGATGGGGACAAAATAATTCAAATCATGGTTCTACAATGAGAAATAAGAGTAAATCACTGAGGTAAGTCTTTTAAAGTCTTCAGGGGAGGACTTTTAAAGTCTTCTCCACTATCAAGGCTCGAATCCTATATTTCTAGCAGTTTGGAATGAGAGGGCATAAGGAGGGGTGGAAAGGTAGGAAAAAGGCAAAACGAAGAAATTAGAGTATTAATACACTGCAAAATTTTGTGATACTTTCAAACTTTGATCTAATGAAAGTAGCCCCTGAAGAATTACGTGCATGCACGAGAGTATAGATAGACAGTCTGGAAAAATGATGATTGAAGCCGCAATGATATGTCGGAGAAATCCCGTATTATTGGTGATATTTTAAAATGCTTGGTACAAGGGCAAGATTGGCAGTCGGCACTACAAATCATGCAACCATGCATGGAACCTTGAATGGCTGATAGGCTTATCCATTTGATGGACATGCATGCTGAAACAATCTACTCTGCATTTGTAGTATTATGATCAGTTACGATAAACTGAAAGCTTGTATCCTAGCACAGTTTTGCTGGATAGCTACACTTTGTCGTTTCAATAGTGGCAGCAAATTACTGCCCAAAGGCCAGAAGATATTTTGCTTTTACTAACCAATTTTAATATTTGTTTTACACATTTCTAGGCGCATCCAATCCTCAGCCCCTTGCGGAGTTCCGGTCTCATCCTAAAAATTTGACACTTGTAACAACTCACGGGATTTAATTAATCCAATCCTACCCCGTAACAACTCATGCGATTTCATCAGTCTAATCCTATCTCAAAATCTATTTGGCTATTCCCACTTCTTGAATATTACAAAATCCAGTCAGTGTATCAATGATCCAACTAACGAGAAATCACATCAAACAAAAATCTATAAACCCTAAATTCATAATCAGAATTATTCTCAACCCTCTCAGCATTCGATATTTTCCGTCACTCTTTATACCCTTTTTTTTTAATTTGAATATCTGTGATTGACTTGGAATTCCAGAAAATCACTCTCAAACAATTGGTGATTTGCTTGGAATTCTAAAAAATCACTACTCCTATTATGAAAAAAAAATTTGTTTGTAGATGTCAAACTTGTTATAGGTATCAAAATTTTAGGATGAGACCCGATAAGATAAGAGGCTCTTTTAAGGGGGCTCAGGATCGAATGCGATTTCCAGGGTCGGTAATGTCTGTTGCTATATGAACACTCGTTTGAATTGCCATAAAGATTTGCTACTTTATGTGCTACTTTATGTGACAACAACAAATTTAGTTAAAAGTTTATGAGTTTCTTTTTATTTTTTGTTGGGTTTGTTACCTTTTTCTCCCCTAAGTTTACCAGATAAACTCTATAGTTTAACCGAATTACATTCACCCCCTACAAGCGACCGACCACAAACCCAACCAAAGGAAATAATGAGAATGCCTCTTTTTTCTAATAATAAATTTATCTCCTTTAAAATTTGTCCAAATCATAAAATGGACTCCTATAGTTTGAGAAACATGTAGCATAAAGCTTTTGAATAGCAAATTATGAAAAGAAAGTCCTTGACATACATCCAAAAAGAAAAAACGAAACTAAAATTAAAATAAATCAACCAATTGCTAGTCATAAAAGCATCAAACATTAAACAAATGGAAAATTAATTATAAAAAGTACTTCCTTACATTTCTTTTTCCTTGCATTAGACGCATATGATTTGCTATCATACTCTCCCAACCCACTAATTCATACAGAAATCATTCATTAATTTTGCATATAGAATTAAGTATAGGAAAGAGAAAATTTAGCTCAATAAACTTGGCAATTTGGTCCAAAATTGTTTTTGTTTAGGTTAATAATTTAAAGTTGAGTTTTTGTTCTTACTTTTGAAATTCCAATAAAACTTTCGTTGACATTACTTAAAATTGACCATAGAGAATGTCTATCTGATAATAGTTTGGCTAACCAAAGAGTTGGATATTGATTGGATCAAAATATAAGGTGCATTTAGTTGTTTGGCCGAATTCATGGAGGTAAATGTAAATAATCAAACTTCAAATAGGTTTTTGGGACTTTCAAACATATCTTTTGATAATATTTTTAATGACAGTTAACGTGAGTGAATATTTGTTAAATGTTTTTACATTCAAGAAGTTTGATTTTAATTTGTTGATTTTGCTCAAACCACAGTGTTTGGACAGCAGATTATTTGTCCAAATATATTTGCTTACATCACTATTACAATTTCCAATACACCTTTTTATTTTTTCAATTACTTTTTTATCTCACATACATCACATCACAAAAAGTGATACAGTAAAAATATCTCAAATAATTTACAATCCAAACACAGGCATCGATATCATCTGATGTAAGAAGATTCTTCTTAGGGCAAGATTTGTATTCATTTAGACTTCAGAGAGTTGTATGAATTTTGGGGATATAACATCACAAACTTTCCCTGCAGCTTATGATAATTGCATGTAGCTCCCCTCAAGTTTTACAAATTACATTTACCTCTCATATTTTCATAGTTTCTATAATATTGTAGACCTAAAAGGTTAGGTTTTTTTTTTTTTTTTTGTTTCAAAAATTCTAAAATAACCTTGTGGTCATAATTAAAAACACAAAAAAAGGGGGAAAATTATTGGTTCTCTGTACCCACTTCATTGCTTCATCCTTGCTTGCTACAAGCCTATCACTCCCCCAAACCAATCCAACAAGTTCTCAAATTCAATTGGTCAATTACAAAAGTTCTAAACTAAATCCAGCAGATTTGAGCAGCCCCAAAATCCCTTTGTTACCTATAGGCTTCCACAGCAAATAATTGAATCAACTTGAAACCTTCACATCAAGTACCCAAAAGAGCTTGGCTACAATGTTAGATCAACCTTTAGCAAGTGCACAGCCTCAATTATATCAATCCCACACCCCAAACTGCAGACCATAGCCGCCACCTTCCTACCACATAGGAATCTAGCCCACTGCCACAAACATTAACACCAAGAGCACGTCTCCATCTCTGAATGACATATTTCATTGTACTCTGCAGGTAACAAAATCAAATTCTATCAAATTCTACCTCTGTAGAAAAAATCGTCACATACCATTACAAATAATACATAGCAACCCAAATGCTATCATTGATAACCTAGAAAATTTATTCCCATATTTGGACGCCAGTACTGTAAAGGTTTTCCTATTATGCAAGCTTATCGAGTTTGATTGTATGACACACATAAGCTTTTTTAAACTTTGAAATTCATTTGGAACAATGTAACGCGTTTACACTTAGTAATGTAAACAAAATATTACATTGTTAGTGTAAAAAAAATTAATTTACACCCATAGTTAGTTTCTTGTCTGAGTTCTTAGACGAACACGAGTTTCTGAGTACCCCAACCTCTTTGGAATAACCTCTGCTAAAAATAACATTGAAAATCACCAACATATACCGCTGGCAGCCTTTTGTCAATCCTTTCTGAGTGAATAATTATCAAAGTAAAACAAGACACGTACCATAAATCTTTTTTTTTTTTTGGGTTTTTGTTTTTGGGTCTTGTACGTTGGACATGGTGCAGCACCATATTCAAAATTTCAAATGGATGCTGTTCAACACTATTATCGTGCCAAAAAATTTCGACTTCTTGATGTTGGAGGTAAACACAATAAATAGAAAGATATAAAATACGACTACTAGTCGAATTAAGTGATAAAAATAAAGAGAAAGATGTCTCATTCTAAAACTACATCCTATTTTTCCTCTTTTCTTCAGATAAAGTTAATTCTAAGGGCCATACCATTTGCTTTGAAACCTATGTTCACGTTTCGCTTAATGCCATAAAAATAAATCAGAGGTGCAAGTTGACTGCGACCTGCTTGGTCCATTCGGCAGGAACATGTGCAATTGAGCATCGCAACAGCTGCCCATTTCTTTCGTATGTATACAATCCACAAGTTAGCTGTTTTGGTTCAGAAAGCAACCAATTGAGACAGAGATAGATAAATGGTTATCCAACTCTAATCATGTCTACTTAATATAATGCATCTGTCAGTCCAATCAGATGCTAGTGGACCAAGTTGTCACACCCTTACAGATGAGTAGTAGTAGATGAATTAATTCTTACATGGGGTTAGTAAAAGATTTTTCTGTGAGCAATTATTTTTGACACAGAATTCTAGTGTAAAAGACTTTAATTTGCATAAGCATGACATATAATCAGAAAATGACCCCTTTGCCAGTGTTAAGACAAAACAGTCTCAATTCTGTTCTTCGAGTAAAGATGATGGATTTAGAGATGGTCCGACTCTTGGGTCTACTATGGGACAAAAGACGGCAAATCTAAACCGCAAAATACCAAAAGTAACTTTATTACTTATCACCGAAATGACCAATTGCAAAGAAGAAAAAGCACGAAAGATACCTGATTTTTTTTTTGTCTTTGGGAGGACAATAATGCCCATCCCCCATCGTACAAAAGCGGTTCATAAAACTTGGGTGGGCCTAGTCGGTTCAACCGGTTCAACCGAGAATCAAACGGTTGTTTGGTCCGACTAAACCAAAAAAATTTGGCCAGTTATTGACTCGGATAAATTTGATAATGCTGAGTTTGACTGGAAAAATAAAAACACAAGGAAACAAAATTGGCCTTTTTAATTTTCTTTTGATTTCTGTTTCTTTATTTCTTTCTTTTTTGTGGTTTTTTCTTTATTAGGTTTTTAATTATCGGCTCAATTGGGCAAACTGTTACCTTGTTCGTCACAGTCGGATTCGAATTTTGAACGAATAAGCCCAAAAGAGGTCTCCTATCACCTCTTGCCCAGATCATGTAGAGCACCAAAACAGGTCTTAACAATTTTTAGGGTCCCCTACCAATCCAAAGCAGCGCATCATATAAGATAGATAGAGGATTCATCCGTACAAAAGGGTAAAAGGGTAAGGCAAACATCAAACATTAGCATCACATAAGAAGATGAAAGTTACAGATGTATGTATATAAACTCCCTCAATTGTCATCGTTTCTCGTACCATTGGAGACATTAGATAGTCGAGTAAAAGTAGAAATAATAAAATAGGATAACAATAAATTTTGGTAACTAAGAGTAGTAGTCTGTAACTTTCCAAAATTAATTATAGATCCTCCCCTTGATAAAAGTTTGACTGAATACATCGTAGGATATCTGTATCTTCAAAAATGATTGGATAATCGTAATCAATCTGAATCAATTTCTTAAAGCCTTTTATACAAGAGTGACATAGGACAGAATAACCATGATATCAACTACTAGTACTAGTACATGTGATTAATTTTAGCATCCCTATATCCTCAATTTTTTAACTGAGAAGAGAAGGACAAAGAAGAAAAGCTATAGGAAAATAGTATGCATTGTCCTATAGCCAAGAGAGATCTAGACCAAGCAGTGAAGGGGGTGATGTAGATGTTTTTCTACTTGAAGACAAGACACGGCCACATGGAGAGAGATTGACTCTTTCCTCAGTCCTCTCATGGAATAGCAGCTTGGTTAATGTGAGATGAGATGCCTTTCTTTTTTTTTTTTGGTTTTTTTATTTTAATTTATTGTTTTGAGCGATGAGATGGCAATTTATACTTTTCTTCATATTTCATGTAGGACATGATGGTCTATCTTTACTTGTTCTTTCACTTGTCCACTACAAAATTAGTAAATGACTGCCTAACCTTCTATCACTTCTGTCCCTTCCAAAATTTGATAACCCCCAGACCACTAAAAAGTAAACTAAAAATAATAAAAAAAACAACAAAAATTATGCTACTCCATAATCTCCAATAGATCAACTATTTGTATCCACCTTGTCACCATCTTCTCCCCTCATCCCTATAAATATACAAGGCAGACACCATCAATTCCCTTGCATAATATCAATTCTTTCTCACTTCTCACACGATACTTACATCACAAGTCTCCCTAGTCCCTCCACCTCCACCCGTAGCGCCGCCCCTTGCCGGAGTATTGCAACTTCCATACATCAATTTCTAATTAAAATCTTCCTGTTTCTTGACCTAGCTATAAACAATGCCATCAAGGGCTTCAGATAGCATGAGAGCTCAGCCTCTCTATTTCCACCATAAACAGTTGGATTTAAGCAGAGTCAAGAAGTTACCTGACTCCCATGCATGGACTACGGCTCCGCCAAAGGACGACTACCCTCGTGGCGAATTACTCAACGTTGAGACGGTTCCTGTTGTTGATCTGGCTGGTAAAAATGCCCAAGATTTACTCGGCCATGCATGCAAAACATGGGGCGTTTTCCAAGTCAAAAACCATGGCATCTCCAAGAACTTGCTCCAGGAAATTGAGTCTGCCGGAAAAGGACTTTTCTCGCTCCCCATGCATCAAAAACTTAAAGCTGCTCGTTCCCCTGAGGGGGTCTCTGGCTATGGAGTCGCTCGTATTTCTTCATTCTTCCCTAAACTTATGTGGTCCGAAGGGTTCACCATTGTTGGTTCTCCACTGGAACATGCACGTCAACTTTGGCCCCATGATTACCATAAATTCTGGTATATATCCATCCTTACCTACTCATGCACGTGTATAAATTGATTTTCATTTTCCATTTTGCAAATGTAGAATATGTTCATCTAATTTTTTTGGGATGAATTTTGGGGTGATTTTTACTATCCATTTGGGACTTCAGTTGAGTGAAGTACATGACAATCTCCTTGATCCAATAAGATCCAATAGGTAAAGATTACCTATATCAAAGTTGATATGGTCCCACAATTAAGATATGGAATTTAGCTAGATATATAAGATTCCTAAAATTAAGATTCCCTTTTGCCCCTTCTTCTCTTAGTCTGTTGTTGAATGAATACAAAAAGGCATGCTGTTTTTCTTTAGACAACTTCTTCAATTAACTTTCAGTTAATTTAATTTTTACTGCAGCACTGTAATTAAAGAGTACGAGAAGGAAATGAAAAAGCTCGCGGGGAAGCTGATGTGGTTAATTCTTGGGTCACTGGGCATAACTGAGGAGGCGGTGAAATGGGCTAGCCCTCAAGGAGCATTTGAAGGTGGAAATGCTGCCATTCAATTGAACTCTTACCCGGCCTGTCCGGAGCCCGACCGGGCCATGGGTCTAGCTGCGCATACGGACTCCACCATACTTACCATCCTCCACCAGAATAACACCAGTGGTTTACAGGTGCTCCGTGACGGCGGGGCCGGGTGGGTCACGGTTCCTCCTCTTCCCGGAGCTCTGGTGGTCAATATTGGGGACCTCCTTCACATACTATCCAACGGGTTGTACCCTAGTGTACTGCACCGGGCCGTCGTGAACCGGACCCGACATCGGTTCTCCGTAGCTTATCTTTATGGGCCCCCATCCGGTGTTACAATTTCACCACTTCAAAAACTAGTAGACCAAGGCCGCCCTCCTCTATACAGGCCAGTCACTTGGACTGAGTATCTTGGCACCAAAGCGAAACACTTTGACAAGGCACTGTCACTAGTTAGGGTTTGTGCTCCTTTAAATGGGTTTGGGGATGCGAATGATCATCAGAGTGTGACTGTGGGTTAAAATAAAGTGCTTTTTCTTTTTCTTCTTTTTGTCCCTTGTAAGGATCGCTACGGAGATTATTCTTGAGGTAAGTTTTTCAACTATTTTTATTATTTGTCTTACATTGACAATATATAGACTTCTTTTAACACGAGAGGATGCAGGTGTAAGGATGAATGTACAAAATAAGGAGTGTGTTTGGATAGAAGATTATTTGGAATAATTTTTTTGAAAATTTTTTTGTAATGTGATGTATATGAGATAAGAAGCTAGTTAAAAAGATGAAAAGATGATTGAAAATGTGTTTATAATGCAATCGATTTTTTTTTTTTTTTTGCAAATAAGTTACTATCCTTCTTTTGCACACAAAAAAATTTTAAATTTGAATAGAAATTATGTGTCATGCATTTACACCAGCTCATATATAAGAGAAGAAGTTTTATGTAGTCCAAAAATCATGCCCATGTTTGTATATTCCGCTTGCCAAATCTAAAGGAGTGCTTGGAGAGTAGTGGAGAATTAAAGTAACTTTTCCAATACAAAGTGCCTCGAGGATAACTTCAATCAAATCACACGAAGGCATCCAAAATGAGCAGTCCCTGTTGGCCATTTGTCTTTGTGTATAGAGTGAGACACGGACAAGGGCTATGGAGGACTTGAAGAGTTGTGGGGGGGTGGGGGTCTCTTGAATATCCAACTAAACGACACTCAAACCGACATCTTTTTGCCCCGGATATGAAGGAAGATCCACCTCCAAAGAATAAGACAGTGATTAAGATGACAATGGACAAATGATTGGACCAAATATTTGGAAGATGATGGGGGGCAAAGGACTATATCAATAATTCCATACAACATGATAAGAAGAAAAACAAAGTCCACCAAGACACGTATTACTCGGACATGTACTTCGAGAACGGAAGAGCTCCGCCAATGCCTGAATGAAGTTTGTCCAAAAAATTTTCATTTTGCTAGCTACTCCTTTCATCATAGTACTTCACAATAATTCTCCATGAACTACAACTTTTCTTGCCTGTTTCTTTACCCCTCCTTTCCAATATGGCTCATCAGAATCTCAATTTGTTAACAATAGCTTTTGTTGTTTTGTAACTGAAACCGAACGGCTGTCGATTTGGCTTATGTGGTGATGATATCAATCAGATGTTGCAATTGCCAATTGGATTTAAAGGATTAATCGACTTTGGCCCGTTTAGACTCAGTGGGAAGACCTTTATAGTGTTATAACATGTGTCACTATTTTACCCTGTCTTCCCATCTTTTACTCTGTTAATTTCTCTATTTTTATTTACAACATCTCCACATTTATTTCTGACATTCTTCAAATTTATATATTAAAGCAGAAGTGTTAACCATGGTTATTAAATCCCACTAGGACATAAACCAGCAAGGCAATCGGTTTAACAGGTTAATGGTTCACTACATGTCTATTGGTTGAACCGATAGTTATATATCACAAAATAATATGTTCAAATTTTTTGAAATAATACAATTTATTGAATTGGCAGTTGAATCGGCCAATTTTTCGAATTTTATCAGTTGAATCGATAAGTTATTGACTAGTCAATCAGCTTCTTCTTTTATCTATTCCAACTACTAATCCAACTTGACTAAATGACTAGGTTACAAGGTTGATCAGTTGAACTGTTGGATTGAATGGACTTTTTTTTTAAAAATTTTTTAAAGAAGATTAACAGTAATTCTTTATTTACCCCCTTGATGACTTGAACCCGTAACCTGCCAGTTACAGGTGAAATGCCTTGCGATATAGGCTACATTTCATCTAAATTTATGATAGAGATAGAAATATGAAATAAAATATTTGTCACGATTTTTTTTCCTTTCTTTCTTCATTTTTTCATGCTTTCTAAATTACCTCAATATTTTCTCCTTTCATGCTTAGATTTTCATGAAATAATTTTATATATATTCTTGTTTTTATTGTTGCACACATAGCGAGTGTGCCTTAATCACTAATTGTTAATATATACCGTACTGAGAGTAGAAATTTTGCAAAAGAAACAAACACAATTCCTTCGTTAGTCCGGCTTGGAGTGGTTGACGCTTATAAGACAAGATGTCCACACCAAGAGACAGTTACGTACTCTTTCCGTCCTAACGTTAGAGTCACCTTTATTATGAGATGGTATGAAAAGAATTCAGATATACGCAACTTTAGAATTCAACATTTTCAAGTGGTGAATGTGTTCTTCTATCTCGAAAAGTTATTTCTTTGAAACGGCAAAAATAAAAAGCAACTATTGTTTTGTGTTAAATTTAAATTGGTAAGCCTTATTGCACCCGAACTCTTGCAATGGAATGGGGTTTAACTCAAAAATTTTTTATTAGTCGATTGTAATAGTGATGTAAGGTAAACGTACAATAGATTAGTTAGTGGGTTTGCCAACTGTTAGCATTACTAGGGAATGCTCTCTTGTATGTGTACAGTTCTGTTCTATTATATCAAAAGAAAAGTTGAATTATAACAGTAATGGAGGGAGTATATGAATTAGAGTTATACTAGAAATTGATCTTCTATGGAACAAGTGATTTACATAAAAATAAATATGATAAAAAAAATTTTACGTCTCATGATTTTGAATATCAGATTTCAATATTTGTTGAACGAAGACTTGCATTAGATTTCTTTTTTTATAATTTCAACTGATCTATTCTTGTAAAATTGTATTAATACAGTGCAGAATCTAGTCATCCATTCTTTTATTCTCTTTGCCTTGTCTTTTTTTGGGGAATGGGATGACTAGAATCAGCCACACATTCCATTAGAAGCCGTTTTTGTTTGGATTGTTATCTTTTCTAGAAAATTTTTTATATTTTTCGTGAATACATTTTTTAAAATCATTATAGTACAGTATTATATATCAAATCATTATAGTACAAATCATATATCAAATCTTTTAATTATCTTTCTACCTCACATATAGCAAATCATTATAGTACAGTATTATATAAAATCTTTTAAAAATAGCAATTCGTGAATGCATGTCCTAATCACCATTTTATCTTATATATTTTAAATCGCTATAGTACATTTTTGTATAAAATCTCCTAAAAATAGCAATTCAAACAGGAGTATTTTTAGAGAATGAAAAAGGAATAGGACATAATAATTCAATCATGAGTTTAAAATTTGAAAATAAAAGACAGTATTAAGTCATTACCCCTCCCAAAAAAGAAAAAAATGTTACAGGGAACTGCATTCATTGAAGGCAATAATGTTGTGTGTTACTGTTTAGGACAGACCTTTGATGGGATTCTAACAAACAATCATATCTGTCAGGTGATACCTCTGAAGTGTTTGGGGGTTAACAAAATAAAATAAATTAGAGATGCAAGTTGGTTGCTACCAGATTGGTCCATTTTGCAGCAACATGTTATGGGGGGCAGGACGATTGTCTGCTGTGAAATGTTTAGTAAAGAATCTTCAATCATTCTGCACAATAGGTAACATTTTTAGTAGTATTTTGTAAATTTCACAATGTCAAAAATGGTGTAAATAAGCTCCGCAGAATCTTTATATTATAGAAATTTGAGGTACTTTTTGGCCCTTAAAATCAAAATTTTGAAGCAAGCTCTTGAAAGATCGTAGGATCTCTAGGGGTGAAAAATTCTGAAAAACTGAAAGGTACTAAGTAGAAGCAAAAATGCAGTTTCAACTTGTACCCATAATGCAGTAACTTATTGAAAATATGATATGTCCATGATGCAAAGAAATTGTTGGGAACGGTTTTCGTGCCTTGGATTTTTTCTTTGTATGCATTTTTTTATTTTCTTATTTTTGGATACCAGTTTTTTTTCTATTTTTTTTATAATCTCCAGTTGCACAAAATGACTTGATTGTTACAATTTCACTTTTTTCCCTTTAAAGATTTGATTACATTCTTTTGTCGTTATATGTTAAGTTGCTAACATAAAGGAGACTTCACGTCTAATGGCTAAGATTGAATTTAAAAAATTAGAAGTATTGAATTAAAATCCTCCACTCGCTCCATACTCCTTAAATCTCACATGTTCCTTACTAAAAAATAAGAGAAATAAAAAAGGGTGAGACTTTTTATTTACACTGATACCTTCATGCAGTAGCTTTCATGACTTGCTTCATCCAACCAATTAGATGTAGCAATAAGCCTTTTTTTTTTTTAATTAGCCTAATTCTTATCTTCAATTAAATTTTGCTCAGTTAAGCAATCTTTTCTTCTTTTAAAAAAAATTACATGAAGCCCAATGCGCCAGGGATTGGTCTCCAATTATCACCATTTTTGCTTATAGTAGTTTATGGCTGGGTGTTTCCAAATCTTGATAAAAATTGTATAAATGGCTAAAATGTTGGTTTGCACACAAAAAAATTTGGGAGGTTTTTCCAAGAAAAATTGATCTCAGCTACCCAAGATTGTGAGTGCAAATGTAACATGATCCTCGTGAATTTTTTCAAAACGACAGAAGCCTCAATCTAGAGTTTGGGCAACAGGATATAGTATGCTCGTTTGCTTGATTTTTGCTATATTCTTCCAGCTTTCTTCTCCTTTTTTTTGGTTGTTTATCTATGTCTAATAAAGGGTTTTGCTTCTTCAAGAAGGCGGTGCATCACTTTGGCATCACAATTGTCCAACCAAATTTATCCTTAAGTTAATTTCCTAAGTCACCTGGAATCACCAAAATGTAAGGCTTGTTTGGATTGCAGTTTTTTTCTTTTTTCAAAAGAAAACTTTTACGTTTTTCATGAATACATCATTTTCGAAATCGTTTTTTTACGTTACGTACATCAAATCTTTATAATATATTTTTCAATAAAAATTTTAAAAATTAGCAATCCAATGACAAGAAGGTCATGAGTATTTAAGTTTTAACTTAGCTCATTACTTATATGGGCTGATAAACTTCATGCTTTTGGATTTTTCTTTCTTGAAGGAAAATATAAGTAAAAGCACAAGTCAGAAGATAAAACAAAAATCAAAGTGACGACACTTGAAATACACTCGTGTAGCTCACAGCGAAGTTTGGATTCAACCGTATACCAAGGGCTCTTGTTCTTTGCAAAACAACTATCCAGTTTCATGGAAGGCTAAAGTGATATTTGGCACATTCTTCTCTTCTAGAAGAGAAATTCTCACCAGAAATAAATGGTAGAAATGATGATCCCTTATGATAATAATATTCATGGCCGCCCAAGCACAATCCCACATATACTTTTTTGGACTTTCATATATAATTGGTTCCCTTTCCTATCGTTCTTTCTAGCCTCTAGGCATTTCTATTGGTTTCTAATTTTGTTAAATAAATTATTTCATGATTGTTGCAGGCCTTATCTACTGCCTTATTGCAAGTATTTCCGTCCACATGCATATTGACAAATATTATGTAGTTGTCTGGAATTTTGGACTAATTCTTGGAATTCGAATGGAGCTATCTCATCTTTAGACGCACAAGGTCCAAATATACAGGTCACCATGGGATTCCGGCTTTTGCAATTGCGACATACACAATGTAATCATTAACACAACAGATGTAGACAGGCATTGAGCTATCTCATCTTTAGTCCTCCAAGGGCCAAATATACATGTCACCATGCGATTCAAGTCTTTGCAATTGTTGCATGATACTTTTGTTTTTTAATGACAAATCCCGTAAACATGATACAATATTATGATTTGAAATTTCAAATCTTGACATTAAGAGAATAATGTACAAAAAGAAAACAAATTTTGTCGCCAAATGAAAGTTATGTCCCACGATCAATTTCACCCATTAATCAAATTCAAATTATACCAATATAGGGTGATCAATTGCATGGTGAAATTGCTGTGTCAATTGCAAGAATCCCAGTCCATCACGATGCCCTTTACAGATATTCAGGGGATCAATTTTCTTATCAATACAAGGCAGTTTGCAGTTTATAGCAGCTGCAGCACGAGTAGTGTTTCTATTGAAGTTGGAATATTAGATAAGATTATAATTAAGCTATTTTGGTGGCAGTCCCTTTCTATGTATATCAACTTCTTCAATTTGTACTTTACATCGACGACAATAAGAATGAATAGAGAAAGGCTTGAATGCACAAGTTGAAGTTGTGAACTACTGCTTCCTCTGGTGTTTCTCCGTTTGCTTCTATTTAGGGGTGAATTGATGCCCATTCGAACTCGGAATAGTTCTCAAAAACTATATATTACTTGAATTCTGGTGATCTCTTGAAAGTGGCATAGGACCATTTCTTGAAGCACTGGAACAGTTAATTCTTAGTCTCAATTTTGGCAAATGTACAAATGGTGCAAGCATAAATTTGACCCCCTGAATATCTGGAGGGTCATGTTGAATGTGCCAATGTCAAGATGTTATTGCATTGAATGTCGTAGGGAGAAAGAAGGGGAAGTCAGAAATTCTAAATTTCGGTGAAAGAAGGATCTTCATTAAAACATTAATTTTCTATACATTGACAGTGTATACATTATCACCATTAGATATATAACAATTAATCTAATTTGAATTAAAATTTCAAATCTTGCATATGCATCATATATCCAATCCTAATAGTGTATACATTGTCAATATATATAAGATTAAGTCTTAATAAAATCACTTAAAGTGATAAAGTGCGTTAAAATGGATAAGCCTATACCTTGTACATAGTTTATAAACGTGTATGTGTCTATACAAATTTAATATACATGCATACATACAGATATATCTTTATAGTATTCAAATTTATATTCATGCATATGATAGATATTTATGCACGCTATATGAATTCAAAATATTACTTGATGAGTGCAAATCCCTTGAAAATGAGAATAAATTAGTGAATCGCAGCAGTATGGACAATGAAAACCCTTAAAATCCAAGATCAATGTAGAGGAACCATTTTGTCAATTCGCATTTCAAGCAAGAGAAACCATTAAAAATATGTAATCCGGCTGAAGCTTCTCTGATTTGTGATTTTACCTTTTCTTCTCATCTGTGCATTTTTGAGTTTAATAGTGTGACTCAACCGAATGTTCTCATGCACAAATCATAGTAATTCAGCCCAAGACCCAGCTTAGCATCTTATATGCAAATCTCCTTATGTGTGCATCGCTTAAATAGCTTTAATCAAGATGTGACCAATTCATTGGTTAAGTGAGCTTGACGTTCATGTTTCAACTCTCAAACCCTTTGTTTTTCTCTTACAAGGTTATGAGTTTTCCCTTAAACCAAAAAACAAAAAAAGAAGAAAAAAGGTAAAATTTCTTGTAGACACTTTGTACTCTAGAATTTCCAATTCATCTCAAATTAGTATGATTTCACACACTGTTAGTGACTAGCAACAATTGACGGCTATACAATGCAACAATTTACCGTTTTAACACCAAATAGGGGAATTAATACTTAAGAATCACAAAAAAAAAACACAATATATGCCCCTGCTACGCCTTCGTAACTCCAAATACCCGCATTCCTTACTGTTCTCCCTGTGATACTTCAACCACCCCATGACAAGTCATAAAGGGTATAACAAACATATCCTATCTCCACATTGGATCAAGAACAGGATCAAAAGGATTAAAAATTGCTAATTCGAATAGAGCCATCGAACTAGCCCCAACCAGCAACCTAAACTGTATGCATTGTATGAACAGAAAGCAAGTGGCTGGGATCATTCAATACAATAGTATGAACGTGATACCAAGGCAAATCCATGAAAATACTCCTTTATCAAAGCTAAATAGACACTACGTAACTTTATTGTATTAGAAAAGACTCTACTATAACTATCCTATGGACCCCCTGTTCGGTGGATTATTCAGAATAGGGATTAATATTTATTCTATTCTCTTGGTAATAAAATAATGGAACAATTCTCTTCGTAGGAACAAAGAGAAGCAAATTTAGTCTATACTCAATAAGTAACAATATGCAATGGGGGTTGGATTTTATTGTCTATGAGTGAATATCTACATACTTATTGATCGCCCTATTCATAATAATTTGATAATTTGATTTTATTCATTTTGTTTTTCTTTATGACTTTTTCTATAACTATAATTTATGGATAAAATAAATACGATAAAAGCCAATATATATTATAAGGACAATAATAATCATATTATTATGTTTCTACATCAATGTGAAATACAGTACTTTGTTCTTTTTTCTTTCATTTAATGCCTATAACTATAATTATATTTAATAAACACACTTGTTATGATTCTAAACAATTTGATGAGTTTAGGATGCAAGTTTCCAAAAAATATGCTAAAGGAGCAAAGCGGGAGGGATATGCCACAAACGTTAAAGGTCAATGCAAAATGTAATTAGTCCTAATTCAAATATTAATAGTGTAAGTCATTTGCTTGAGAAAAATAGTTTAATTTTGACTCTATAGCGAATATTAGAATTTTCCGTTCTTTGTATCCTAGGCTTGTTTGAACAAAAACAAATGGTAGATATGGTTGTGACCTGAGACGCCTATCATCTCCAAATTTGGACGACATTAACGATCATATGTCGGTTTAAGATGGAAAGGCAAAACGAAAATATTGTCAACTCAGATGCGGATAACAAAGTAGGCAACCAAGAAAATTTGTTTCTCATTTTAATACTTAATTCCTTTACTAGAACTATTTGTATACCTCTTCACCATAAAATTTAATTTACATTTAAATTAGGTCAGCTCCCTAACCTAATTGAAGTTTAATTTTATCTTTTCTAGAGTTCAAATATTCAACTGCCCAAGGAATTTGAATGAAAATATGTATGTTGTAGCTGTTTGTTTCAACTGTTAATGACAAACTTAATACATCCTCTTGTTATTGTAATTCATTTGACTTTGGCTACATAAAACCCCCAATTTTAATTCCAAAAAGGGGGAAAATGAAAATAGAAGGCTTAATCATAATTGTTTTCCTAACATATATTTTGATTCTCACTTTACTTTCTAACATTTATTTTGTGTCACATGACCCCTTGAGAGGCCAAAATAACCTTTTAAAATTCTAAGTTGTATTTTTACTTTTTCTTCTTCCTTTTTCTAAATGAATTTTAAACTGTGATTGAATTTTGACCACTCTAATTGATGGTAATAAAGTTTCACATGAAATGAGTAGATATATTAAGGAATATACCAAAAATTGATTACATTTTAAGAAAAAGGCAAAGAAAAGACCCTAATGAGAAAAAATCCATTAGAGGAATAAAGAAAAAAATGCCCCGGTAATCGGCATGTGAATGTGTGATATAAAGAAATGCATAATTAAATTTGAATTTTATAATTAAAAGAAAATAAATACATAATTTTTTCTTAATTTCTTAAATTGGAAAATGTGAAATTGATTTGTAATTAACTGATTATACAGAAATGTGTGGTTTTTTGAATTTTGTCAGTTAGAGAATGAACAATCTAAATTTTTTGTTAGAGAAACTTTTTATTTTCTTTCAAATAAAAATTTGAAAAAGAAAACTAATTTGGAATAAAAGAGAGAAGAGAGAGAGAGAAAAAAAAAAAGAAAAAAATCAGCATAATAGAGGGGTAGTTTTGTCTTGTAGGAGCTTAAGTGACACATTAAAAATTAGGAAGTAAACTGAGAATTAGGATATCCATTAACGGGATAAATTGTAATTAACCCAAAATGGAATGTGTTGAGGATTTAATCAACCTCTATTCTTTTCCCCTTCTTTATATTGTGTGAAGTAGCCGTCATCAACCAACCAAGCTTGTTTCCTGGCTACTGGTGTCGGAAACCTTCATCATGATCTAAAAGGTACTTAATTATTTTTTGAAAAAAGTCAGAATAATCCTTTTTTTTTATCAAAATAATCTCTCTAAGTTCGTGATATCCAAATCCAATATTACTTGAGCTTTTAAGGAAAATCCATCTTTTAATATGTAAAGACCGCTGCAGATGACATAAGAAAAACAGTACTCCAAGAAAGACACAAGTGTAGGCCCTCTTCTAATAGAAGTTCTACCTACCGTTGTAAAACTTTAAAATGTTACCACCTATAAGGTAGAAAGAAATGAAAGAATGCAAAAAAAAAAAAAAAAAAAAAAAAAAACTATTATGTTCTTCATGTAATTGATGGTAAGTTTGGACTAATTTTCTTCTGTAGTAACCTCCCTCCGGGAATTGCCGACATGCATTTAGCACTTAGATTGAATGGTGACCACCACAGAACCAGATTTTCACCATTGATTGAAGTAAACTTGGAAAAGGTTGTCTTTCATGATGATGTACAATGTCAACATGGGAAAGCATGCATAAAGCTTTAGTAACAATTTAAAGGCCCCAAATAGTAGATACCAAAAACTATGCTCTCCCTCTGAGCATGAATCCAAAGTTCACTCTTTTAACAGAAACAGATCCTCCATAAACAAATTTGTATTCTTTAAAGAGTTTCAGAGGTGAATGTGGAAATAAAATTCAATATTTACCTTGGATATTGATATTTAGTAGACATGGGTTGAATATGATTTGGAAACTATAGTTGTTATATCCAAGCATAACAAGGAACTCGACAAAGGCATCAGGTGGATGGACCACTAGTTCAATCGGTGAGTTGTGTTGAACCAGTGGATTATTAAAATATCATTTATAAATATATATAATAGTAATTTTAGTATATGTAAAATTTATCAATAAAGTACTTTTAGATAATTACTATAGTATCTAGGAATGTATGTTATGAGCATATAAATATTAACAGAAGATTTAATTTAATTTTATTATATTTTTAAAAAATGGATTATATATTCAAAGACAATAATAGATTATCTCGTTACGTTACAAGGAAATAGCATCATTTTTTATTATTTTATTTTTTCCTAAAATAAAATAGTTTTCTAAGTACTTGACTGTTGTCATAGGATCATAACATTTTTAGTTTGGAAAATAAAATGATTATTAACTTGTAAAAAATATTTATATAAAGAGACATTTAGTCAAGTAGAAAAGAAGCACCATAAGCGCGTACTTGGTCCAAAAGGAAATATCCACATCCTTAAACTTTTTGGAAAAAAAGGTGCCAACCAAAATTAGTCGAACTCTCAGTTGAACCGACAGGTCAAGTTTGATTGGGTCAATTGCTTATTAGATCGAATTAAACCTGTCTTGTCCTAGTGGCCTAGTGAGTGGTGCAACTACTTGGCCATGCCGAATGTAATTAACTCAGTCATAAACCTCAAAGCAAGAGAAGTATGTATCGTTTTGAAAACTTGAGGGCAGCTCCCAAAAATTATCATAAATCTAAAGTGAGAAATGTAAAATTCATCCGATTTTAAAATAGTTGAAAACAAAGTTGGATGGAAGGAAAAGACAGATGAAGAAACAAAAGTGGCTCTAGTATTTGGTTCATGCTTCTGGTTGTGATGGTACTTTGGAATAATTTCCTCCTTTCTGTATCCCTCTCACGGATTTGCCGACATTCATTCAACAGTCGGATTAAATAATGACGACAATAAGAACAAGATTTTCCCACTTGATTAATCATTCAATCTCAACATGAAAAAAAAATGTTATCTTCAATGATGGTTTTCAAAGTAAACATGGAAGAAGTTTACATAAAGGTCTATTTAATTACCTTACCTCTTTATCCGTAGATTTTAGGTACCTTTACCCATTTTGATGCTTTCGCAAGTATTTAGAACGCCAAACGATACAAGTAACGATTGAATGAATTCTACATATGACTGCAGAAAAATGTTCATGTCTATCACGCTATTAGATTCCTACCTAAGATATGAATCTCTATTATGTATAGTTTAAATATATTAAGGAAAATTCAAAAGAACAGTAGTTAGATGACAAATCAAAATTTTTTCTTTCTGTTTTTTTTTTTACACCTCCCACCCCTCCCTGCACCCTTCCCACCTCTAACTTTCAGCTCCAAGATTCAAATTCTAAACCCAGTAGCGAAAAGAATTCTATGAGCACTCCCCTAATGATCAAAGTTTTTTTGTTTCCTTTTTTACCTCTCACCACTTTCTAAATCCTTTTCACTTCCAACTGTTAGATTTGGAATTCAAATTCTGAGCATGGTAGCGAGAAGAATTCTAAAATCACTCCCTTGACCACTGGGTTGACCTAGCAATTCAAATCAAAGTTATAGACCAATATAACATTCCCTCCAACTTTACTTAGGATTCTAAATAATTAAGAAAGTATCTTTAAATTCAAGAAGTGAAAATACTTTAAAAAATTGGGATAAAAAATAGAATAATGATAAACTCAGAAAACTAGTGATTGACGACAGTTTGTAACTCTCAGAATCGCGACCTGTCATCTTCATGTTTTCTATTTCTAAATAAGGGAGGTAATATTATTTCGAAAACCTGAGAGAAATAAATTCCTTCTTTCCGTATCCCTCTCGGGGATTTGCCGACATGCATTTATCGGTTAGGTTGAAAGATGATGACCACTATAGGATGAGATTTTCGAGTTGATTAAAGTAAACAACGAAAAAGGTTGTCCCTAATGATGGTTTCAAAGTTTCTTTCACGCAAAGGTCTTTTTACAAATCATTTGGACAAGAAAAGATGTAGCAAAGTTTCCACATCCAATTATGGTGCAAAAAGTTTACAACTTCTAGCATTGCCGATAATGAATAAAATGTTGCTAGAAGGTTTGCCTTAGTTTTCAACAAAATACGAAAAAATTATTTAACCTTTTAATCTACTTTTCTAGAAGAAGGAAAAAAGAAGAAGAAGAAGAAGAAGATCAAGAAGAACAAATCTGATATAAAATGCTAACTGACTTTTGTTTTATATATTTTTTGGCTGCTTAAGAGTAAGACGACTGAAATAATGATATTTATGGCATCGGCGTTTAAATGATACGATCTTTCCTCACATGTGTGTGTTTTTGTGTCTCTTGAGGGCTCCAGAAATAGAAAGGGTTAGATATTCCAAACGTAGATATGCATTGGACTACGTACTAGCAAGTTGCATGCGAGAGAATCCTTGTTGGAGTTCAAGGACGCGCAAGATTTTTGTTGGCAGTTTTAATACATCCAGTAGCACCATTCTAATTAGATTGTTCAAAGGCTCAATTAGGGTTTTATGCCTCCATTTGAATAGAGAGTTTTCCTAATGAAACTTTATTTTAGTCGGAAAACAATTAAGTTGGCAATTCTAAGATTAGGTTTTGAGTTCAAGTTTCACACGTTCTAAGTGTAGTCGAACTTTATGGGCCGCTTAGCGTGGATTAACTTGTAATCTTGATGAATTATTAGGTATTGTATTTACCTAACAACGATGGATTAGGTATAATCATTTTTTTCTTTTCCTATACGAAAAATATCCGAATCCCAACATGTTCTAAAATATATTTGACCAAGAGATGTTTTAAGCTTTGGATATACACTGTAACAAGGCTCTATTGGATATTATATGGGACACGTCTCAATTGGATATACAGTGTAACAAGAGTATAACAAGAAAAGCAGTAACAGATCGTTTGCCCTGATAAATGTTGTTTTCACCATGCAAAGACTAGTATATCCACATACATTCATGCGTACATAGGTTCATCGTTTCATATGGAAACATGCACAGGCAATGACAGAGTCAGTTTTCGGTTACTTAGATCGTCGGTTGGAGGCTGTAAACAAAGTAAAATTGGTCATTTCTAACGTCCGGAACAAAAGAATACTGAGTTGCCCATGTTTCTAATCAGATGTCCTAAGAACAAGACAGAGAAGCATTGCCACAGGGGATTTCCATCACTTGACTTATAACTAGTTTTGTGGGGTAATATGTAGCAACGTATAGAGCAGCATCTCCATAGATAATTCAACTGTTTCTAAAGAAAGTAGAGTCTTATCCCCAAAAAAAAAAAAAAAAAAGAAAAGGAAGTGGAGGAGAAAAAGAAAAGAAAGAAAATCATTTTCTTGTGCATCATTATTTGACATACGGAGAAAATCGTGTGTAGCTGATAATTTCTGTATCAGGTCCCAGAAAGCTTACAGTATACAAATTGAGCAAGCTAGTGAGGGAAAATGCAAGAAAATTTAATAACTTTCGAGTAAAACAAACACAAAAAAGGAAAAAAGTACCAATTAAATTTCTATCATTTTCTCACAGTCTCTCTTGCAACCACACATAAGGCTGAAAATGCAACAATCCAGATTCTTGCAGCAGGAGTTAGATTTTGATTCAGGTTGTATTATAAATCAAGGACCAAACAAACCACGTTTGGTCCATGTGAAGGGCAGATTTGTGCAGAATTAGGAAGGGGGATTATGCATGTGTTATTGTATCCTCCATAGCAACCGTCCCATGTATGATTGCAATCTTCTTTTCATTCTGTTGTTAAGGCCACCACAACCACATAAAAAGAGAAGAAACAAAAAGAAATTGGAGCATTCTTTTTAACTTCTTGTCCGTTTAGAAAGTGGTGCTGCTAAGGGCCGAACAGTAGAAGAGTACTAACCAAAAGCAAAAAGTGAATCCCCCCCAACCCAACCCACCATCCTACCCCCCCCCCCTCCCCCCACTGGGGTCGATGTTAAGACGAATTAGCGAGTCCTAATGCTGCTCTTGGATTAAGTATGATATGCTGTAGGGATGAGCCCCATTTTTGGGTGACAAAAGACAGCAAATCTAAACCGCAAAATACCAAAAGTATAACTTTACTACTTGTCACCGAAATGACCAAATATGCAAAGATGAAAAAGCATTAAAGCACCAGATTTGTTTTGTCTTTGGGAGGACGACGATGCGCTTCCCCTATCAACGAAAAGTGGTCTACCGATCTACCATCATCTATTATGGAGCAGGGACAGAATTGATTGTCAGTACATCAGTTATGTAACAGTACACAATATTTTTAACAATTATATATGTTTTTCACAAACAATTCTATGACATGGATATAAAATTTCAGCTATTATGCACATGAATTTACATGTCAAAAGGGTAAGATTTCATGGCATTATGATGCCGTAAATTTTTACAAAATTCACCTTTTGGTGGCATCTAGTCGTTAAAAATTTGGGATGGTAAACACCAAAATATTTATTTTTTAAATGGTAGTAATATAAACTACTAGGAAATTGATCATAATATACCTACATCCTCATTTTAACTCAACAGAATTGAGAAGGAGAGGTCACGAAAGATAGGACAATGAAGAAAAGTTTTAGCAATATTATATGGGGAAAATGTTCTAGAGCCAAGTCAATGAAATTTACCGCAGAAGACATAAAACACTGATGATGACATGCACTCTGGTCCACTGCATTTAGATGTCGAATTTTTTTTTTTTTATCTTTTGTTGAAAACTAACCTGATTCACGGGCTGTACAGGTCGAATTGCAACACTCCAGTGGCTCGGTCTGATTTTCTATTAAGCTCGAAAATTCAATTGAACCGGTCAAACTCAATTAAGAAGTTTAACCAATTTCCACTAATATGCATACATTTCAATGGTACTAAGTTATTTGTATCATGATATAAAAACTTAAAATCTTTAACTCGAGGCTGAACTGTGAACGAAATCTCATCCGATTCTCGTATCGTTCCAAACATAGTTTTTGTTGGCAGAAAGTGAAAGGGCCTTGGGAGAGAAAAAATGACAAGAAAGTAATTTAAAGTTGCAAATATTATGAAGCAAGAGAACTGAATGGTGCTATGTAGTACTATAATTCTCAGATAGATTTTCTTCCATAGCATCTTTGCGCTACAAAAATAAGCTGTAAATATGCTCCATAAAATCAGCTGTAAAAATCTATTACGGATTCCTAGACAGACATCTCCCTGACAAGAAAAGACAATATCTTTCGTCCGTTCTTGCCACCATGGTAACAGAACGAGAATGATCTAGCCGAAGAATCCAGGACTGATGTACTCTAACTCATTTTTAAATGCAATTCTGCATTTCAAAAAAAGAGGACCACCTTAATTTGGGTAAAGTTTATTAGTTTCTGTAAGTTCTGAAGCTAATAAGAGCACCTAGCACTTCAATACCTGCATAAGATTCTAAAACAAATTGTTGCGTACCCTTCAGACATTCCTCCATGCTACAATTAATTTAAACTTTTTGTAAGATGAGTTATTGAACACCTATTTTTTCAGCAGTTTTGTTTGTTATAGTGAGGTGTTTATGGTTGTTGGTCTGAAGAAGTACAATGGTGGTTGCAGCATAGACAACATGATATGTTCCCCAATGTCGGCAAGTGTGCCCTTGCAGTTACAGTTTATGCACTATGGACAGAGAGGTAGAGGAGGATTTTTTGTGGGCAATTTTGTTTGATTGGTTCAGAACACAGTCCAAGTGATAAAAAACATTAAGAAAGTTTTTTAGTTTCTCTAAACCTTAAATGCACAAACCCCCCCCCCCCTCCCTCCTCTCCTCCTCCTCCCAAAAACAAAATAGGGAATTGTATTGAAAGAAGTGTTAAACATGGAAATTATATCATAAAAAATGACAAATCATTTTTGAAAGTGGTTGCCATGTCAACGAATACCATGTTCTTGTATAAGCTATTTAATAATTGACAGTTTTGTTTTAGTAAATGGAATGAGAAGGAAAAAAGATAATGTTCCGGGCAAGCAAGGTGTAGTTTTACCATATCGTTGTGCGTGAAAGAATATGGTTCCCGCTTCCCCCGCCCCCCCCCCCCCTCTCTCTTTTGTGGGTAAAGATTGGGTTTAGCATTTGATATAGTCCAAATTAGTGTTATGTAAAATCTCCATTCTATTCAAAAAAAAAAAGAAAAGGAAACTTCTAAATTCAGATTAAGCCAAGTCTCATAACACCCCAGGGAAAAAAAAAGGAAGAAGAATAAGCCCAACCAACTAAACCAAGAAGTAAAGGCCCAAACTTGAGAGGCTTCATCAGTCGCGGATACACTGTTACAGCCCTATTGATAGCAAGTGTTGCAGATTGTGATTCGTTTTGTCTGTTCACGTATTTGTCTTTTTTTTTCCCTAATTTAATAGCATTTTTTGAACACAACAAATGTGCCCGCTCGCACACACACGTGTGTGTGTGTATATATATACACGCACATCTGCGTCTAGAGGTGGCAAAATGGGCGGGATGGGCAGGATTTGCTTGAATTTGAGATGGAACCGAGTCATATGGGTTTGGGCCCAACCTTACCCATATGTGTTTTGGGACTAATTTGGGTGGGATCACTTTGGGATGGATTTAGATTGATCCCGCCCAATACCCAAATCTATTTTCTACATGTTTTTTTTCCTTTAATTCATTTTTATTTTTTATATAATTTTAATATTTTTGATTTATTAAATTTCTTTTAGTTTTATTAAATAAACATGCAAGTGCTTTATACTCAGGATTCCCATCAAAAATTGGATTAACAAATAAAGGAAAAGATAGATATACAGTTATATTCCAACATATATCAAGATGGCCAAGGTACTTAGGGTGTTGAATATTTATCCTCATCATTGTCCAAGGATGACAGGTCTAAATTAATTGAAATGTTGAAAATTCTTGTGGATAATGATTAGGAAGACTACTAGATTATATTCGCTGGTATGACAATAAAAATTGTTAAAGATAATTTTTGAATCTAAGACTCCGTTTGGATTGGCTATTTTTTTAAAAAATAAGTTTTTCAAATACAATGTTACAGTAATATATAATAACTCAAAAAACATCCCATCCATATTAGTATATCAAATATTTCAAAAAAATTTTATAGTAAAATTTTTTTATATACACTGCTACAATAAAATATTTCAAAAACACCCTCCAAAAATACCTAATCCAAACGGAGCCCTTGCTATTTGAGCCCAATGGGTACCCAATTATTTCCCAGAATTTCCCATCAATTAATGGGTACAATTGGGATTTGTTCCATTTTAAACCCAATATTAAATTCCAGTACCCATCCCGCCCAAAGTCCCCATTGGGACTTGGGACAAATTGCCACCTCTAATCTGCGTGTGTGTGTGTCTATATATATATATATATATGTACGTATGTATGTATGTATTGAATAATCAAGCATTTGAGCAGTTTCTGCTGATCATGAAATTAAACATTACTGGGCCAGATGGAAGCCTCAGCCCAAAAAACACAAGGAAGACCCAATAAAAAAGCTACTACAATCAAAGTGCATCTCAATTCTCAACAAATATGTTTACGGTTTCGATTTTAGTTTCCCTTTTCATGTTTTGTCACAATAACAGAAGGGTTAACTACCGCTTTTGTCCCCGATATCTCGAACGTGGTCTAATTTATTCATCTATCTATCACAACTAGCCAATTTAGTAATTATCTTGACAAAATGTGGGCAATACAGCAACTTTATATCAAAGTGAAGAATACTAAGAAAATTAGTCACGTGCATTACATGTGCATCATTAACATAGAGAGAAACATAAAATCGAATAGACAAAATTCGATTATTTTAGTGCCCCAACCCTTCATTCGTATTTTACCAGTTGGAAAAAAAAAGCCCCTTATCCTTTTTTGCCAGTTGGAGTACAATAAACCTAATCATGAAAGGTGTTCCCAAATCTTAAACGTAATTACAAGCCCTAACCTGCAATCAAGTGGTAAGTTTTCCACAACCATAATACCTTCTTCCACAATTATAATACCTTCTTCCCCCTTAAAAAAAAAACTTTTTTCCCAGATTCTAACCAGTCCATAAAATGGTAAGTTTTACACTCTTTCCACAATAATAATAGGTAATTGATGTCATTTAGATGAAGATAATTTGTTGAGAATTAGATTCAAGGGTTTAATTCTCCAAGTTAGGGAAATTGGGAGCAAAGATTAGAAGGCCGGAGGTGCTTTTGATCTTTCTTGTGTTAATTTCTCTCATGAAGTTTGATAGCGATTTGGGCTTGTCATTACATCTGTGATTTTTAGACAATATTGAAGATTAGGTTTTTTTTTTTTGTTGTGCAATTGAGAAAATGAGGATAACAGGCTGCATTCTAGAAATAATCAAGGGTTTATATGCTCAATTCGTTTGCCTTATTGTGTTAATGGTGCACATGTGACACAAGTAACCAGTTTCGCTAGGGTTTTGTAATTTGATGTCAAAAGTCCTATAATATCCACGTTAGGTTCATATAAGGGATTAAATTAGGTGGTTATTTGGATGACACCTGAAAAATAATGGTCCAAAGTAATAATTTTTCCTTTTCTAAACTACAAACGCTAATGCATCTCAATGTTATTTGGCCTAAAAAACCACAAAATTTCTTCTTTCTTGTTCTTCTCAAGGGAACCCTAATGTCAAGTTTTTCTATAGTACTAGGACACTAATGGAATTTTAAATGTAAAATGATTCTTAACCATATATTTTCTAGGCTAGAGTTATAGAATTCATATAGCTACTAAAACTTTTCTTTAAGAAGTGGTTAATATTGAATTGCAAGTTAGGAAATTGATAAATACAAATTCAAGTATTTTAAGATAATCACCAAAGAGATAATTCTTCTAACCTAATGCATTGTTTTGAAAACCGGATCTGACCGGCCGATTCAAATGGGCGGACCAGAACCGTTTGTAGTTTCGGTCTGATTCATACTTTGGGCTGATTGGATTTAAAAATTGGTAAGAATCATTTGAACTGTGCAAACCATGCGAAACAGATTGAACCATTGAACCGGTGGTTTTTTTTTTTATTTCTATCTGTTAAGTTAAAAAATTAAAAAAAAAGAATAAGTGACGAGCGACGGGTATGCATATAACGATTAGCTCATCCACAGTCAAGTTTTATATTTATAAATTCCTAATTACCCCATACGTTATTTTCTGCAAGTATACAGGTTGAGATTGAGTGTAAGGTATTAAGAGTCGAATCCACAGGAAAGATTGTCAATTATCGATGATTTTCGAACTCCTTTATTATTTAGACCATCACAAATACAAGAGAATAAACCTACACTATAAATATGAAATAAAAGTAATAAAAATAACAATAAAAAGTTCCTAGAGGTATGGAATTCTTCACTACTCTTGCAAATGAAATTATCAGTTAATTGAATGGTATTATCTTGTCTAGTTATGGCGTAATTCCTAATGTATGTGAAACCTACTCTCATAATAAATCAGTTATACTTGTAACTAAGCCATACCTACTCTCGTGGTTATGAAATCAACTAAAAGCTGATTTCTTCTATGAAATTACATGAAACAAGTCACTAAAACCACAAAGATGCACCTCTACTCTCGTGAGTGTACTCCCTAGGTTTATCACTTCCTTGAATTAGTGTTAAATCCCAATTCTCATTACAAACTTAACATCTTAAAATTATCACAATTAAAGGCCAGTTAATCATGATTAGAAAAGCAAAAGTGCTAAATAATTTGTTCAAAATAATATCATCAAATAACCAAATAAATATCACTAACAAGATATAAAAGGTTCATCCATAACTCTAGACATAACTTTAGCTAAACATGAAGAAAAGGAAAGAAAGGCCATACTTGTATTATAACTAAATATAAGATTAAAAAACAAGAGTTAAAGAGTTGAATAGATAGAACCCCTTGTCACATGTGAGTAACATCTTCTCCATCTTCAAACCTCAATCATCATCCTTGCTTAGCATGATACAAGATAGAATAAAACTATACTAACCTACCTAAGCTAATGAACTAAGAAAAACTATTGAAAACTACATTTTGGTAGTGCCTTAAGACTTCCAAAGTTTGTAAAAATTGCCCTCCACGGCTTCTATTTATAGAGGAATTCAAGATCAAGGTGAGTTGTTAAAGTTGATGTGAAATGCATCTTGAAATCATCAAAAGTTGCTTCTTGAAGTCTCTATACCTGTTAGCTCATATCCAGCCGAAATTCTTGTAAATAAATTAGTCAAAAAACTTGTGTGACAAAAGTACAAGTTGAAGAGCAAGTTGCAGCCGCAATTCAAGAATACACAGGCTTGAAAACGCGACCTGAGGTGGCATATTGACCCCATGTTTTGCCTTTTTGCAAGCTTGCTCAATTCTAGTCAATCTTCATCCTTGCTCTATTTTTACAGCAAATTCCACTGATATTTTATTGATGATGGAGACTGAAATAACTCTTGTACAAAACATGAAAATTGTAGATCTTTGTGTTAACTTTCCAATGCCTCTAGAATTATCCAATTGGAGCTCTGTAAATAAAGAAATGACCAAAAAAAGCCTCAACTGGTCAAAACTCTGTTTTAGCTTTTGACAATGAAAATGGCTGACTGTATTTTGACTTTTTGACTTAGAAAACTCATGAACTAGATTCTGATAAATATAGAGTTATGTATTAGCTTCAAAATGACTTAACAATCACCTCAATCTGATGTGTGTAGCTCAAAATATAAGCGAAATACTAATAGGTGTCAAAGCTGGAAAACTCCCTTTCTTTATTCTTGATTGCATTTCCTTTTTTGCACTTCATATTCTCTTTAAAATCTTTAAAATCATAAAAAATTGTCCAATAATCTTCTCAACTCACTCCATTTGATGATTGAATTATTAAACCTACAAAAAATATGAAGTTTTCACCACTTTAATCCATAGAAATGCAACTTTTGACACTTAAATCATAAAATGCATAACGTTACTAGAAACTTAGTTCATTAGCTATAAAAGTAAATAAAACACACCAAAACAAAATAATAAAATACATACTTATTAATAGGTTTTCCTTAACCCTAAAGACTAATTATTAAATGCCACATCCACTCACTTTCTTCTCTTTTTTTTTTTGGCCTCTTATCAAGTTTGCATGTTTATTTTCTATTTTTCTGACTTTCTCCAAACTCCAAACTTTTTTTTTTTTAAATTTCAATCTCTAAATCCCAAAAATGTGAATTAAAATTTAAATTCACAATGTCTAATTTCCATAGATGTGAATTTTGTATAATTTCAAAATATTGTGGTATTTTTGGGTTGGATTAAAGATTGTTTTTTTAGTGGATACAATTGAAATTGAGATGAAATTTATTTGTTTCAACTTATAATTTAAAAAATTTATTTGTGATAATCCAACTTCTTTGAAAATATTAAACTTTTCATCATATAAAGTCTTAAATTAGTCCAATGCATGTCTTATTTTATGCATATATATTTATATAAATTATTTTTAAAAAAATTCATTGAACCAGGGTTGAACTGATCTGACCGATTGAATCTTGACCCAAACATCTCGTCGGTTCAATTAACGGTCCGAATTTCAAAACATTGACCTAACGTAACGTGCATGTGATTACATTGTAATAATGATGGGTTTTGACTTCTGCAGCACCAAACCCTAGTTTATGAAGGAAAATTTCTAAGAATTATTTTTTGGATAATTGATGTCATTTCAGGATATGCATAAATCTGGATTTTTACTAATTTGACTATCCAGCAACAATGAGATGCATTTGTGATGTGCTATATAAACATGACCAGTAATACATGCCTCTAGGCATAGTTTCTAATTTAAAAATTATGTATCAAAACATTATTCTCTGTGTACTATAATAAGTTTTTGAAGTGTCACTTAGTACTGTGTTTAAATGAGAAAATATTCATGATATAAGCAAATTCGTTTGGAGATACAATCTAATGCTGGCTCAAGCAGTCACTTGTATGTTTACAGGTTTTCAAATTAGTCTTGTCTCCAGTTAACCATTAATTCAAAGTTAATGACATCTCCCTCGAAGCATAAATGGAATAGACAAGCGTTGTGGTGTTCATATAAGGTCCAAATCGTTATGTATAGAAACATATTACATCAGGAAAAAAGGCACCCCTTCAAAAATTGAGGTTCCAATTTTAGAGTCTCCTATATTTGTCTTTTGCTGCAAATAGGCAACCATATTCTAAATTTGTGCTTTGGACATCGTCATAAGCATGTAAGGCCTTGTTTAGATTGAAGTGTTCTTAAAAAAAAAATTCATGATTTTTGTGAATGTATTTTTTAATCACCTTTTTACTGCACGTACATCAAATCGCTATAGTACATTTTTTTAATAAAAATTTCAAAAAACTTAGAATCCAAATTATGACAATGCACAAATACCTTTCACTACTTTGATAAAAGTTTTTTTCCTTCTCCTATTCAAACATTAATTCAGTAAGACTCCAACAATTACATCAACTAATTTTTATTCTTTCTATGTTCAACGTGTTCGGGTTGTTTTTAGCATCCAATGTATAAAACCGATATCAAATATATCCAAGTCGAAAATTGTGAAGTTCTTAAATGTGTTGTAGATTAGATGTAAGAAGTTAACTGATAAGAATGAAATTGGACTAGAAATGTAGAAACGTGTGTCTGCAGATTTGACTCGTGCGATTTGATATCCGTCCACTTTGAAGGAGCTCAAGATCTTAACATCTGTAAAAAAGTGACTAATATGAAAGATATCAAGTTCACTTTGACAATCCTAATATTACAAATCATTTAATAAGCTTCTCCATCAAAACCTTCAACTTGCAAGGTGAAAGAAAAGAAGAATTTAAACTTTAGATCCTTGAAATCAAAACTATGAAAAAAACACCGGATGTATGGGAACAGAACATTAGATTCGTGGATTATGTCAACAAAAATTGATGTAGTAAAACATGTTTGTGTAGAGAAGAAATGTTAGGTTGAGACGGAAGGATTCATTTCAAAGCCTGTTGGTGTTAAGGTCGAATTTATTTCATACTCCTTAACTGTAAAACCCAAGCAAATCTAGATTTTCCACCCGTTAAATCCAGGTATTGGAAGAATTTTAAAAATTAGAGATTGGTAAGATCTTTATGGATTGAACACCAACAAAATCTATCACCATTGTATTTTTCGTTTGTTAAATTTATAGATTGACATATTATTTTGGATCAAGAGTGAAGGTTACGACATAAAATTAACCATTAACAGCGAAAGCAGCAAATCGAATGATTCTTTCAGTACAAGCGATTCAACTTGAATCCACCAATTCAAGTGTTGTTGCTCAATCAACAAATAGGGATGATGACTTCTCCTAAAACCTCACTATCAGACTAATCACTCCAATATTTTTATGTTTTTCTTCTCAAGTACATTTTGTATGCACTTATAGACTTATGAGGATAAGGTAGTTAAGGAGAGAGAGGGATCGAGTGGGTAACTCTACGTAACCATGGTTCGAAGACTCGGCCGAGACCGAGACGACTCGGCCGAGTCATCACCGTCTCGGCCTAGTCCGAGACGAGACCGCGACGAATCGAGACCGAGATACTCGTTCGCCAAGAAATCAGCCGAGACGTCACCGCGACGGGTTGTCACGGTCGAGTCACACCGAGTCACCCCGAGTCAAGTTGAATTCAACAAAAAACCTTTAGAAAAAAAGGATTAAAAAAGGGAAATTCGGGGACCTCTCTACCGCCTATATCGAACCATGGCTAGTACTGATGATCCTTCATACGGGGAAAGAAATGCGAGTGATGGACAAGTTATAAAAGACTTCGTGGGGCCTTCTTTAGATTAATCATAGTGGTTCCCTATTATATTTTCAGAAATAATTGGGACAAGCTCATCCGAAACACCGGACATAATTGGGAGAAGCACTGGGACCGCAGCTCAATTACATCGACCCTTGGAGTAAAAACTACAGCTAGATCCTAACACATGAGAAGGAGAAGTCAAAGGTTGAAATCATTCATTGGGAAATAGAAACAAATTTGCCACAGTACTATCACGTGAAAAGATGCATTTTCTTTTCCACCTTGAAGGTACTACCTTCACTTTACTTTGAAGGTACTACCTTGAATTTGCCACGTTAAACATACTACCTTCACTTTACTTTTCTTTTCTTAGTATTGTCTGATTCTCTAAGCTCTTTTGCTTTGTTTTCGAACTTTCAGGGTGACTTGGTTCTTATTTGTTAGCTCTAATTAAGAAGACATATGAGTAGGCAGAAGTAAGCACTGTGGGAAATCCTCCGGGCAGCTACAAGGAACCTGGGATTGGTTGGATGACCAGTTATCTCTGTGCAATTAGTTTCATTGGTCTTTTTGTGTTGATTCCACTCCGAAAGGTACATGTTCACGAATGTATATGACATTTGTCTTTATTGTTGGTTTTGTTCATTTTCCTATATCTTTTGTTCATCAGATCTACTGCAATTTGTTAACTTTAACATCTTTTTTGGTCAAGTTTCTAAAATTTTAATGCCAACAAGTCCAGATTTGCAAACAAGAAAAAAGAATCAATAAAATCGCAGAAGTTCCACATATAACTCTTAATCAGGTCATTATCAGAATATGGCATAAACAACCATTTGGCAAAGTACAAATTGGTATCATATTAGCTATTATTGATAGGGACAATGGATAGAGTTGTATGGCTAAAAAAATATAATGATAACGCTATTTATTGTCATACCAGTAAGCGTGGGGCGGCATATATACATAACACAATCGTGTACATTAGTTTCAAGTCATGTGCTATTTGTCATATAAGAGAGTGTTGACAATATTAAACCAAACTAATTAGCATTTGATGTGGTTAATTAAGTGTTTTAATTAAATAGGGGTTTAGTGTTATTTGTGGTATAGGAATTAGTTTCACAGTGAATTCGGTCATTTAGTCCACATAGGCTTATAGGCATGCACTATCACTCAAAGGGTTTTTTTTTTTGAATTCGGTCATTTGAATTTGGTATGTATTGTTGCTAGTATATATATATATATATATATATATATACGACGATGGTTAACAAAGAAATTAGAGATATATGAGAATTGCTTCCACTGTACGTGTATATTTTTGTGCTAATAGAGAGGGACATTTTGTATTATCTTCCAACTTATTATAATACATAATCATCCTGGTGATCATGATCGTGAACTAAAAACTATAGGAAGATGGAGAGCTAAATTATATGTTTCAGTTAATCACCCATCAACAAACAAAATGCTGAAGTTCTTATAATAAATGAAAAAATGATCATTGTTGCAGGTTTACATTATAGATTAGATGTTTAACTTACTAATATAATAGAAATAAATTATTACAATTATAAAATGTCAGAAACTGCTTGTTGTATTTTTTTTCCATATATCTTTAATTATTTTGTGATGTATTAACCATTTATATTGATATGTGTAATAGTTACAATGACGAGCAAGGATATTGGTTGGGAACATGGTAAACCCGTGGGTGGGAATAGAAAAATTGTGAGATGCAATCATTGTGGAAAAATAATGCATGGTGGCATTACAAGGTTGAAAGAACATGTCGGTCATGTCACAGGACAAGTTGAACCTTGTCCAAGGGCCTCAAGTGAAATTAGAGATTTAATGAAAATGCATCTAAAGGTTGGTAAGATTCAAAGAGCTGCAATAAAATAGAAAAAAAGAAGAAATATTGAATTCTGTCCAACAAGAAAATATGTATGGTAATTTCAACATGGTTGGCGACGAGGAGGACGAAGTCTTTTTCGAAATTGATGAAAAAAGTCGGATAGTGTTGGAAAAAAAACAGATGAAGCAAGCAATTAGAGAGAGCCAATACTTGCAATTTTTAGACGAACAATGAAGGCATTCGGTATTTGGGAGTCGACCTTCTATGTTTATGTCATGTATGATTTGTAAACTAAAATATTATAACAAATTTGATATCATTTTATTAAATATAATTAAATAAAGTTGCAATTTAGTCATTCATTTTTTATTTGTTAAACATTGTGAATTTTAGGGAATATAGGTGTTGGCACTTCAAAACCAACGACTTCTGAAAATAAAAGAGGATTGTCACGTAATTTCAGTGTCAGACAAGCAGATGAAATGACAAGCAGAGGAATTGACTCACATATGTTTCCTTCGAAACAAAAATCAGTCAAATCAATGTTTGCGACGGAAAATATAAAAAGAGTTGGTAAGGCAGTTTCAAAGTTTTTTCATTTCAATGCTATACCATTTCATGTAGCTGATAATCCGTATTATCAATCGATGATTGATGAAATTGCCAAAGCTGGTTTTGGTATTAAAGGCCCTTCAGCTTATCAAATTGGAAATGAATATTTAGATGAAAAATTTGAAGAGTTTGAGAAATATCTTGGAGATATTTATGATAAATTTTCAACTTTTGGTTGTACACTTATGTGTGATGGGTGGAGCACTCGTACAAAACATCCAATAATAAATTTTATGGTATACTGTGATAGGCACATGATATACCATAGTTCAGTTGATTGTACCAATGTCAAGAAAACTGCTGAATATATTTTCAAGTTAATGGATGAGGTAGTAGAGGTTGTGGGAGAAAAAAATGTTGTGCAAGTTGTGACAGATAGTGAATCTAGTATGAAAGCAGCTGGACAACTGTTGATGAAAAAAAGAAAAAATCTTTTCTGGTCACCTTGCGCTGCACATTGTATAGATTTGATGTTGGAGGATATTGGCAAAATAGATAATGTAAAAGAAACTATTGCTCAGGGGAAGAAGATAACAAGTTTCATATATAACAGTGACAAAGTAGTGAATTTGATGAAGACATATACAAAAAAAAAGGGAACTGCTACGTCCAGGTATCACTAGATTTGCAACTGAATTCATTTCTATGGAAAGTCTTCTTCGGTATTCTACAGAACTGAAAAGAATGTGCACCTCAGATGAATGGGTAGAGTTTAATAACACTACCAAGAGAAAAGTAGAAGCTATTAAAGTAGCTGAGTTGATATTGTCAGAGAAGTTTTGGAAAAAAGTTAGAAATGTGTGTGCAATAATGGAGCCTCTGGTCAAAGTTTTAAAAACTATTGATCAAGATAATAAGCCAACATTGCCAATTATTTATGAGGCAGTGGATAGAGCAAAAATGGCTATTCAAAAGTCGATGAAATTTTGGAAAACAATTTGGGAAGTGATTGATAATAGATGGTACAATCAACTTCATCGAGATTTACATGCGGCAGGTAATTTAAAATATTACATCCAATTTAAATATGTAATATATATTTATTTATTTTCTAATTTTGTTATTTTATTGTATTTAGTATATTTTTTGAACCCAATCCTTCAATATTCTGGAACTTGTGAGTTTAATCTGGATGAAGTTCGAAAAAGGTTAAAGAAAGTCATTGCAAAGTTGGAGCCAAATTTAGATGCACAAGTTGATTCAATAAATGAGGTATTCTTTTCATTATTTTATTTATTTATATTAATCAACAAATTTTAAAATTTTAACACATGTGTATACATTATTTTTGTAGATCAAAATTTTTGCAGACAAAAAGGGAGGCTTTGGAAGTGCTATTGCAGCAAGAGCATTACCAAAATCTTTACCAGGTTTCAACTTAATTCATACTTACATAAACATCTAAATCATATAAATGAAGTTAATATTTTTATAATATTTTTATAATAATAATAAATGAATGTTATTATTACTTTGTTTGTTTAGCTGAATGGTCGCTTAACTACGGTGAAGATGCGCCAAATTTAAGGAATATTGCAGTGAAAATATTGAGTCAAACCTACACATCCTCTGGTTGCAAGCGAAATTGGAGTACATGGTCATTAATTCATACAAAACTACGCAACCGTTTGGCAGTTAAAAAATTGCATAAATTAGTTTTTCTGCATTACAATATGCGATTAAAGGTGAAAAATTTGATGCATCAAAGAGATACTGATGATTTCTATAACCTAATTGACTTGAATCACATTTTTCACCAAGATGATATATTGGATGATTGGATAAGAGAAAATGAACAACCCACATTGCCTGAAGATAATCTGGATTGGTTGGATAAGGGCATTCATCAAACTGAATCAGAAAGTAGTGAATATCAAGAACATGACAACGATGGTTTTGGTGATACATTGTCCCAATATATTACCAAAAGAAATAAGAAAGGTCTTGCTGAATCCTCAAGTAGGAAACAAAAAAGTAAGACTAAACAAATCAGTAAGCAGACTGTTCCGTCATCTTCAAATAAAAGTGACAGCAGTAATGATGATGATGACAATGGTGACAATGGAGATGGAGGGAACAATTCTTTCAGGCATAGTGGTTACAATCAAGATAGCCAACAAACAGGAGGTATGTCATGGGTTCAAGGACAAGATAATTATTATGCCACCCAAGATACTGATCATGGCTATCGTCCTGGTATAGAAGCACAACATCAATTCCTCAATGATTTAACTCAATTTTCAAGTGAGGATACTTTCTCTCACCATTCAGGGTCACAAAGATATAGAGGAGTCAATGATCAGATGCCAAATTCGGGTATACACCCAACTTATGAGCATGAATCTAGTCAAAACCGTAGTACTAGTCAATTGAGATATGGCTATGACCAATCATATGGAATCACTCCTGACTATTACAGTGGATATCGGCCATTTGACAGATTTGGACAGGTCGAAAGGTCTACTAGCATTCATGGTAGTGGATACTATGAAAAAGAAATAGATAAGTCTCATGATGGTTCTTCTTTTGATTCCAATAACATTGAATTTTATGGTCATGATTCTACTGCATCATATGGTACCAGTGATAGTGTTAACTATCGAGGGTTTGGATACTACCATCAGCAAATCATCTCCAATCCAAAAGTTCTTCCGTCAAATGATTATGGAACATCTAGTCAATCCTCACATCCAGTAAATACACCAGATAACTCGTATACACTACCTACTCAAGGTCCTATGCCACTTCCACATCTGTTTTACCATTCATCGACAAATGAGGATGATTTTGAATCACATCATCATTCTACTTGGTATTAACAGGTACGAAAATATAAAGTACTAGTATATCTTTTTACATATTTACCTTTTATCTAATATGATTTCTTTTTATTTTTGGCGGGAGATTGATCAAAATATTCCAACTTTATGCTATAAATAAATCTTTAGTTTGTATTGTTAATGGTTGATATTACTTTTGCAATTATTAGTTTTAAAATTGTGGTCTATGTTATTTTGATTTTATTTGTGATGCCATTGTTTTAAATAATTAAAAGTACTTATCGTGTTTAATATGTCTAAAAATAGTACATTTTACAAATTTTCTTTTGCTATTTTTTTATTATTTTTGTTTAGCATACTTTTTTTATATTATTAACAGTTTTTAGAATATTAAATGCTTTAAAATTTGCGTCTCACCGAGACCGCGACCGATATGCCGAGACAGATGTGGAACGTTCCGGGCCGCGACTGCGACCGCGACCGCAACTTTGAACCATGTACGTAACTGTAAGCTAAGTTATCCATATAAAATTCAGATCAAAATCTTTTCGAAAGTTGGTTATCGTCATGGGTGGATAACTATATGCCAACATCTCCCACTCACATATGACGAGAATGACGGTGCATATTCCATCCCTTTACCTTGTTATTTAACTTAATTATACAGACAAATGAACGGTGCGACTGTTGAGTCCGTCGAAATTCGAGAGCAGTATATTAGAAATCAATTAAGGTTGGCATAAAGACATCAACCCTTAATTATAGAGAATAATAATAACTCAGTATCACTACAAGACAACTAAGTTATTGTGATGCTTTTCATGTGGCATACTTCAAAAGTACCGTAAATAAATTGCGATCAAACAATGTAGTACGTTGTACAATAAAATTCCTATATTAAGTTTTGTATCTAAAAAATGATGAAGTTTTATAACGGATAAGTTTAGCTTAAGTTTCTCTTTGTTCAAGGCAATCCTCAGTTTAGCAGACAAGTTTAGCTAAGTTTCTCCCTCAATCCATTCAAAGTACAGCGAGCAGCTCGTGACATTAGAGAAAGTTATTGAAACTCAGAGATATTGCTAGAACATGCATCCAGATGATTGTAGGTGACGGGCAGAGTACTTATTTGTGGTATGATTGGTGGCATCAAAAAGGTCCTCTACTACAATCCTTTTCTTCTCAAAATAATTAGACTTTTTGCTAGTTTTGAACAAGCAAAAGTAGCTTCTATTATCAAAGGTGAGGAATGGTTATGGCCAAGCGAGAGGCAATTGAGAGATGTGGCACTTGAATTGGTCAAAGCAACCCCTTCGCATTTCTTATCTGTGCCCAATATTTTAGATTCTGTAGTTTGGGTCCTTGCTACTTCAAGCACTTATACAGCTCAGTCAACCATGAAGAAATTATCTACCGTAGGAAATCTGGTTCCTTAGTATCAGATTGTATGGAGTAAAAAGCATATTCCTAGGTATGCTTTTATACTTTGGATGGTTTGCAAAAAAAAGGTTGTATACCGCTGATTGGTTTGCTACTTGGGGTATCAATGTTAGCACTAATTGCTGCTTGTGTACTGCTGTTGTTGAGTTGATATCACATCTATTTTTCTAGTGCCCTTATGTGCTCTCATTTGTGAGGCTATTTAGAGGAATTTCTTGGTATATAGAGTTGCTGCAAAGTGGGACATGGAACTACAATGGATGATTAAGAATAGCTCTGGCTCTTCCTTTTCAAATATAGTCAAGAGAATAGCTTTTCTTGCGACAATATACTTCATTTGGCATAGTAAAGTAGAAGATTGTTTCAAGGAAAGTAGATGAGTCCAAATTTGGTGGCATTTGGTGCTTAATGATTTGAAAGGAATTATTTTTGGCTGGAGGAATATTAGTGGAACTCCTAGCAATCGAGCTTTGGCTATTGAACTGAATGTGCCGGATTCTATTTTTGTGGCTTAGTTTCCTATTGTAATTAGCTGATTTTGTATGTAAACCTTGCTCTATGAACAGGTTGAAAACCTCACTATCGTGTACTTTATTTCTTGATCAATGAAACTTACTGAAATTCCAAAAAAAAAAAGTTTCTCTCTCTTGAGACCCATCCTCCCTCCATTGTTTTTGTACTCTCTCTCTTCCTAAATTTTGTCAATGTACAAATTCTAATAAATTATAACATGAATTTGAGGAAATTCACTGGGAATTCCTTTTCATTTTCATGTCCCTGTATAGAATTGTTGGAATCAGGCATGCATCTTCAAGTCATTCTGTTCATGAAATTCTGTTTGATTTAAGGTTTGAATGCTACCAGCTTCAAGTTATAAAATATTGATCAATTGAACTAATCAAGTCATCGATTAATTCTAAACTATTGTTTTTTTTGGGCATACGGAACAACTCATGATGTAATTTCATACTTTTATATGTCCTGTTTTTTTTAAAAGGATTAATGAATAGCTCAAATCTTCATCGTGTCACTCTTTACCTATCCTATTAGTTGCAAGATGGTTTTCCAAAAATTCATTGTTAATTTCTATTCATTTTCAAGTCATTGTGTAGGACATAAAGGAGTTGGAGATTCATTGAGGGGCACTCACTTTTTCAACTCAATTTGTTTATCGGCAAGCAAACCTTAGCTATGGTCTCAAGAGGATTTGTGGCTGAATCTTCTTAGAGTCTTTCTTGCAACCCTTCCAAATGAAATGCAAGGTAAGCTCAGATTATTTTTCTATATAATATATAAAATATTTATCGTATAGATGGAAATGAGAATGTATTGTTTAAAAATGGAAATTTTAGATTTTCAAGTATATTCTGGTTGTTTCTTCATATTTATTGGGAACTTAATTTTTTTATTTTTAACTTTTAAGGCTAAATTTGCTTTACTTTTTTAGATCTTCCCTAATGCTTCAGATTTGTGGAAGATCAAATAGACATGATTAAAGTGCGTATAGATATCCATAAATGCGATAAAGTAGGAATTACCATGCATTATCCTCACATTTAATGGCCCAAAGATGTTAGAATGGATTACTTGTAAAGGAAAATTTGGCTTTTAAGCCTTTGAGAAAAGTTTTCTGGTTAATTTTCCCGCTAAACAATATTCACTGGTGGGTAAGTCTATTTTAATGAGTGTGTTTGAAAGACCTTCTCTAACTAAATTTTTCATCCTATCTTGCCCAATATGGCTCAATCTATTGTACCATTTAAGTGAATCATTATTTTTATTACCAATAGAAACAAGCCGAGAAAATGAACTATTATGACAATGGGAATTATTAATAATATCCATAACCATAAAATTATTCACAACAAAACTGGAACCATAGTAAATTGTTCCATAAAAAATATCCAAACAATTATTCTCAAGCATCATGCAAAAACCTAGCTTCAGCAAACTAAGAATAGAAAGTAAATTTTGTCGAATCTCTAGAGCATAAAATGCATTACGAAGAAACAATAGGCATTCGGTACGCATTTCTAGTTTATAAGAGCCGATGCCATGCATATCAACACCGGAATGTTTTTCTATGTACACTTTAATGTTAATAACTAGAATTCAATGATAATGCATGAACCTTACTTGGTCCCTATGATATGATCTGTTGCCCGTGTTTGCAATCCACATATGGAGAGATTCAGCAACTAACTTAGTAAAGGCTACATAAATAACATGATGAATATGGTCAAGGTGTACCTATTATACCTTCTTCGGCTCAGTGTGTTCATGAGCGAAATATCCCATTTGACCACTAGGAGTGCATCTTACTTTCATCCTTTTTGTCAACTTATTTTCCCTTCTCATTTTTGGTTTTCTTGTAAGGCCTAGATTCATCATTTCCCTTTTGGAAGCACCTCCAGTCTTCTTTGGCTTAGGTTCGAATTCCTTGCAAGGACCAGAATCAGCAACCAACACACTTGGAGGTTTAATAGCCATCATGCGCTCTTCTTCTAACTCCAAATCATGTGCAATATCCCCAAAAGTTTTGATGCCATGGTGTACTGCGCATACTCACACATTAGATAGTTTTCCATACTATTCAGCAACGTGATGTGAGTGGTTGATAGGTTGCATTTTTGTCATTAATTTTATGATTATTTTCCTCTTTTATTTTATCAAATATTGTTTTAATTGATGGATTCTACTTATATTTGGTTAATGGTGCTAATTGTAGGAAAATGAGCAAAACGTGGTTAAAAGAGGTAATTTTTCAAGAATTGCCGTCAAGTCCAAAGAAGCCGAGATTCGCGCGTGGCAGTTTCCTAATTCAAGTCGAAGATTTATGAAACATGTTTCCAATTACAGTTGGGAAACAATTTAAATTATCTTTTATCAATTTAGGAATTATCTTTTTCTTAGGAAAATTAGGAAGTTTATCTTATTTTCAAAGCTACAAAATAGGAAAGAAGTTGCGGCTACTAGGAGTACTTGTGAAATTACGATTTGGCCGTCTCTTAGTCTATTTAGGGGATTGATTAGTTTCGGCAAAAAGAGAAGAAGGACGGCCACTTGGCCTTTTGGCCAATCTTTTGTTTTCTCTAGTTTTTCTCTTATCAAAGATTCATGCAGTGGGCTTGGGAAAAATGGTGTGAATTGCTTCAATTGGCTATGCGCAACTAAGTTTCTTTTCTAGTCGAAGGTCAACTTGAAAACTCGGTTCCAAACATCTGTGAGATCGAATTATTTTTATTTATTTCTTTTATTCATTGGTATTCGTACGTTTTTTGGTTTAACTTCTTATGATTGTTTTGTTATTTGAATGTCAAGGGTCCGATATTCGAATTAATCTAATAATCTACTGCCAATTTAACCAGTTAAATCCGTAATTGTTTGATTGGTTAATACCAGTGGCAACTAGCGTGATTGATTCCATATTAGAGAAATGTATGATCTAATTTAAACAAACCCTGGTAGTATGTTTGTTGATTAGGGTTGGGCTTTTCTAATTCTTAATGCAATTGAGAAATTGAATTCTACGGTCGTACCTAGAGTTATTTCTTTGTTAGGAAAATAGTTAACACTCGTATCTTAGTTATCGAAAAAGTAAGGAAAGATTGGTTGTTTATCGCGTGTATGGTAACTATAACCAATTTATTAATGAGTAATTGAATTATCTTTGCATCGATGATCAGTTGAATGGACCGTATTTGAAAGTTACACCTTTGGCTAGAGTCGTATTTATTATTGATTAATTCCTGTTTATTTTCTTGAGTTGCTTTTATTTAGTTAATTGGTTAATTTTATATTTTTATTAAAAAACCCCTCATATTCTGAACTCTAGAAGAAACGAATTATCGCCAGTCCCTGTGGATTCGACCCCGCTCACCGCTACATACAAAATTTGAATTTTTCTTGAGTACGTAATTATTATTGTACAGGCTCGACACCTATCAGTGGTACTGCTTATATTTTTTTCAACTATCATAAGCTTCATGATCTCGATAATGTTGAGCAATAATATCCTCTTCAGATTGAGCCATCACAGATGTTAAGCCCTCTAAAACCTCTTATTCCTTAAGCATATATTGAATTTTATAGTGCCAGATATCAAAGTTATCACCGTTAAATTTTTCACTCCTGTTAAGATCAGCAATGATTTGTTTGGAAGCCATCTAATATAAAAGTAGTGCAACAATTAAATATATCGAGATTAGCACCACACATACACACACACATATCAATTTTTTAGCAACAACTGTATTAAATAAATATAATAAAATAAATGAGTAAAGGAAACTTTGTTAAACTCAGAATCAGATTACATTATAAATGTTTCAACACAAAATTATTTAAACAATTTTGCCTAACAAAAAATCAAAAAATATTGAGGAATAAATTTCTCAACTCAATCTAATCCCACTTATATGTGAATCATATTTGGCATGCTAGCATTGACGTGGTTTTTATTTCACACCAAATTTTAAAAACCTAAATATCCCATTTTTTATAAAATATACATATCATTTATTGAGCATGAGAGATATTAGGTGTCAATACCACAGGGAACATTGTTAATTACTGATGATTTTTAAGCTCCTTTATTATTTAGATGGTCACAAGTTAAAGCAGGTAAATCCGAGCTACAATTGACGAGCGTGAGGTATACATGTAACAATTAGTTCATCTACAGTCAAGTTTTACATTTATAAAATTCTAAACACCCCACACGTGATTTTTCGCAAATATACGAGTCGTTAATTGAGCATAAGGGTATTAGGTGTCGATCCCATAGGAAAGATTGTCAATTACTGATTTTTTTAAACTCCTTTATTATTTAGATTATCACAAGTACAAAAAAAAAAAAAATCTACACTATAAAAGTAACAAAAATACAATAGAAAACTTCTAGAGGTATGGAATTCTTTACTATTCTTGCAAGTGAAGTTACTAGTTAAGTGAATGCTATTATATTGGTTAGTTATGACGTAATTTCCTAATGTATATGAAACCTATTCTCGTAGCGTATCAACTATACTTGTAACTAAGTTATACCTACTCTCGTGGTTATGAAATTAGCTACAAGTTTATTGCTTCTATGAAATTACATGAAACAAGTCACTAAAACTATATAGGTGTACCTCTACTCTCATAAATGTACTCCCTAAATTTATCACTTTCTTGAACTAGGTTAAATTCAAATTCTCATTGTAAACTTAACACCTTAAGATTATCATAATTAATGGCCGATTAATCACGATTGGAAAAGCAAAAGTGATAAATAATTTGCTCAAAATAATATCATCAAATAACCAAGTAAGTATCACCAACAAGATATAGCAAGTCCATCCATATTCTAGGCATAAACTTTAGAAACACATAATGAAACACAAATCCAAAACTTGCATATTAACCATACTTAAGAATCCGATACAAATGATAAAAAGTTGGAGAAGAGATAACCTAGTCACATGAGTTTCAACCCCTCCTTCTTCATCTCTATCTTCATCCTAATCTAGCCAATATACAAGAGTAGATAAAAACTATACTACTGTATACTAAACTAAACTAATGAACTAAGAAAATTCTAGTGAAAACTACATTTTTTGTGAGTTTATCTAGCCTTCCAAAGTTTTTAAACTGTTCTCCAAAGGTTGCTATTTATAGAGGATTCCATGCACAAGCTAGAATTGAGTTGTAAAGCTTCTTTGGCAGCTGTTTTGGTCTCTTTCCACCAAAATTCTTGTAGCAAAATGGGTCAAAAAACTTGTGTGAACATAGCACAAGTTGCCAAGCAAGTTGCAGCTAAAATTAGAGAATGCGCGACCATGAATCGTGTATTGCACCCCATGTTTTCTCCTTTGCAGGTTTGCACCTTCTGGGCAAGTTTCATCCTTACTCTAGTTTTGGTCCACTTTCAACTAATATTTTCTCGATGACAGAGGTTGAACTAGTTCTTGTACAAAACATGAAAGTTGTAGCCCTTTGATTTAGCTTTCCAATGCATAAGAATCATCCAATTTGGACTTCTGTGGATCTCAAAATGACCAAAATACCCTCAACTGATCAGAACTCTATTTCAGCTTTCGAACATGAAATTGCACTTCTGTATTTCGACTTTTTAACTAGGAAAATGACTAAATTGGATTTCGATATCTTCATACCAAATGTAGATCTATCTCTTAGCTTCAAAATGTACAAGAATCATCTCAATCCAATGTTTGTAGTTGAAGATATTGCCGAAGTACCATAGGTGTCAAAGTTGGAAAACTTGCATTAATTGCATTTCATCTCTTGCACATCATATTCTCTTTTTATCACTTCAAACCATCATCAATCATCCAATTATCTTCTCAATTCACTCCAATTGATGATTGAATCATTCAACGTATAAAAAAATGAAGTTGTCATCATTAAAATCCATAAAAATGTAATTTTTACCACTCAAACCACAAAATGCATATTTTCACTAAAAACTTAGTTCATTAGCTATAAAAGTAGTTAAAACACACCAAAACTAACTAATAAAATACACTTAAAACATGTAAAATATGCACTTATCAAACTCTCCCACACTTGAACCATTGCTTGTTCTCAAGTAATAAGAAATACAAAGCAACAATGATCCAAAATTTTGAAAATAAACATATGTGTACCATTCAACTTCATTTCCTCAAAACAAGGTAAATAATCATTATGCAATCATTTAACTAAAATCAAGTACTCATAATATCAAATAAAGAAGAGTCAATTATACCACAATTATAACAAGTTCAAGCCAATTTCTCATTCTTTCTCAATTTCACAAGCAAGTCATATGGTCAATAAAATGCTTTCTTAACCAATAATCATCTTCTTATTCATATCTAAAGAGGGATTTATTCATATATCATAGCTAAATATTACTCAAGTTGTGAAAGTGCTTTTGACGTGAAAATCGACTTTTTTAGATGAAGATCCCCGGTTACTCAACACTTCACATCCTTAAGTTGTCTTGCCTACTCTTAATTCAAGTACCATTTTATGCGAAAGTCGACATTTTTAAATGAAAACTCCTGGTTACTAAATATAAGAAATATTAGAGTAGAACAACTTTTATTCTCTCTTTTTTCTTCTTTATTCTTTTTCTTTTTCTACTTTGTTTTTTTTAAAGCAAAGTTAATAAACATTCCCTCAAAAGAATAATCATAAGACAAAAACAAGTCAATGAGTCAAAGACGTGGCATCCGGAAACTGGGAAGAGGGTAAGAAAGTTTTTAATGCCACCCCGCCCAACTGCATCCAGTCACATGACTGACAACTTGTGACAGCCCCACCTTCCCCTAGGACGTACCCTAAGGGTTAGCGAACTGCCTGCCCAACTCTCGCCAGAACTACTAAGTTGATTACACAAAGGCCAAACCATTCCGAATGATATTATTGCGATCAAACGCTGCAACGACAACGAATAACGAAGAACGAAAAAGAAAAAATGAAAGTGAACAGTAGCTGCCACGTCACAATCTGGCCAAGACTTGGCCGGATTGCCTGCTGGATTCAAGCCAGAGAGCAACCCAATTTTTTTTCAAATTCCCCTGCAAATCCGGCCAGATATCCGGCCAAGAACTGGCCTGATATACGGCCGGATTCAGTGAAACAGTTTCCCGCCAAATTTTTTTCTTTCTCGTTCAAATACCGCAGTCGTCCGAACCCCAAACAAGTACAAGTAAACTTTATATAAACTTAGAGAATGTACATTCCCGAGCAATTATACCAAATAGACATGATTAAACACTTCTATATACACACGTTGGTAACTTTACAAATCAAAAGGGAACATTGGATCAAGATACAATTAGGGTTTTTCCAACTACAGAGGAGCTATACAAAAGAATGCCTATACTAACTCAACTCTTTCTTCAAAAACATCACAGTTCCAAACACTATGCCCTGTAAGAAAAACAAATGCAACAGAGTAAACTTTCGTCCAATGAGGTACCAACACGCCAAGTACATGTGAATCACAAAAATACAATTGTAGTCAATACAAATATAACCACCAAAAAAATAGTAATAATCACCACGTGTAAACAGGAGTAAACGGATACAAACGGCTCTCAAGAGCCCATTTCCTTTTTTGCAGTACTTGATCACAGCTCATTGACTCTCCGCCAACGCTTAACGAACAAACATGACCGTAGACCCCACTTTACCTCATTTCCTTCCACCACACATACCCCTTATCGGTCCCGAATACCAAACAGAATAGAGGTGGTAATACTCGAATATACCGGAATTCAGAGTCTCAAATACCCAAAGATTCCCCAGAAATAGTCCCCATGACTTGTCAATTTCCTCGACCAAGCCCTTGCTGGCTCAATTCAATTGACTACTAATGAGGTTGAGCTCAGATTTAACAGTAAAGATCGTTGGAAACACGTCCAAACGACACCAGTTCAGGCACAACCAAGAGATTCCAAGTTATACAGTAAACAATCAAATAAACAATAGAGAACGAGCGTGATAAAGTACACCCTCGTCTCATCCAGAACAAACAGGAATTTCAGTCATTCAAATCACAAATTTCAAGTACGCATAAAACTAAGGAGCAACAATTATGTGAGTACACTCACCAGTTCAAATACAGTTAACTTAAACGTTTCCTCCCAAGGTACGCCCTGAATTACCGGTACGTGCTACGCACAATCAAGAAAACAATTGAGACTCGCTTACGAGTCATTTACCTATTCGATAAACTACTAATGCAAGGTCAAATAGAACTTGGAAGTGAAAATAAGGAACAATTGGTGCCAAAAGTTTAGACAACCCCACAGTCTCTCATTTCCACTCAAAAGTAACCCAACTCAAAGGAATCACATAGACTTAAAACTTGGACAGCACTTCCCTTTAGATTTCCTTACTTTCCCACCTTACAAATAAACACCAACTTGAACCCAAATCCACCACAATTGCACATACAATTGCTATGCTATTAAACACACTTCATTAGGGTCACAATACCCTTCAATTTTAGTCAATTAAGAGCTTTAAAACCAACCATAACAAAGCCCTAAATTCAAAACCCTAAACTGAAATTGAGGTACACAAGTTGAAATTTTTCGTAGGCAAGTAAAACTAACATGTCCAAGATCAAAATTACACATAAAAAACTACCAAACCATGGCTAATCATTAATCATCATATGAGGTCAGAAAATTCACTATAAAAACTGAAATTTACCATAACCCTACTTCAAACCATAAACTTTCTCATAAACCACATATTTAACAACTCTAATCCACTAATCAACTCTAATCTAGGTGAGTTACCTTGGAACCTTAGGAAAGATGATAGTTTAGGGTTTCTTCTATAAAAATCACTCCACCAAGACCTTTATTCCTCCTTAGTTAGCACTTCTATAGAGGGTTTTGCGATTTAATCGGTTGGAACTCAAGATTTGGACAAGAAATTGAAGAACAAAGTGAAGGGAGTGCGGGGTTGCCGAAACCCATGCCCACGTCCCCGTCCACGTCCTCGCCGATCCATTTAGTAAGATTCTAAACGCATAATAAAAGTAGAAAGCATAAGTGCATGAATTGAAAAACAGATACACATTGCAAGAACACTTTAAATCAAAACATAACTATTTGCATAAGTTAGAAGTCATGTCACATGTCAATGTGTATACAACGAGTTAATAGTATCAAATACAGGTCATAGGCAACTAAGTGCCACAAATATAGGAGTACATGTAGGCAAAAATACAAAAGATCTCACGGCGAGCACCACTCCTACTATACTAGGCAGGATCAAAAGAAAAATCATAAACCTAGTTAGGGACAAAACTAGAAGAATCCATGATACCAAGCCACATCATTCAAATGATTATAAACTCTAAATTCCATCCAAAAGCCTAAATTACTTTCTAAATTCTTAGCCCCCTCACTAGATTCAAGGTGAAAGTTCTTATACAAGTTAGGGTAATAAGTCAAACCAAACGGAATGCAAAAGATATCTCATTTTTAAGTTCAAAATGGAGCCCAAAATTGTTCAAATAGTTCAACTTTTCCTTCGGAAAATTCAACAAGCAAAATAATGGAGAAAACAAGGCTCATAACCCTTAAACTCACCAAATGGCTATTTAAATTTTCTAATCTTGACTCACCTCTAACCTAATTTAAAGAGTAAAGTCTTATAATATTTTGTGAGCAAAAATGGTGCTACAACCTCAAGCACCAAAATCACATCGCACGTAATACACAATCAAATCTCACAGTCCGGCATCCTAAACTTTTAAGTTTAGGACACTCTACAAAGATCTGAAGCCTAAACTCTGATACCAACTGTGATGCCCTCACTTCTCCCAAGGGCGAACCCTAGGGTATTCGCGGGACGCCTGCCCAACTCTCTCCAGGACTCGGTACAAATTCAATTCAAATTTAAAAATAACCAATCGCTACTAAAAGTCAAAAATATAAAGAAAGGTCAATTCCTTAATAATCGTTCAAACCTTACATCATAAGCTACCAAAATATCTATATTCCCAAAATATAAAGCTTTCAAAAGTTGTCTAAACAAATACATTCAAAACTCTATTCAAAAGGGCCATCAAGTCGATCTCTCCATACTTCCTTCCATTTCAACTCCTGTTAAAGAAAACAAATCTAATGGGGTGAGCGAATGCTCGTGAGGCCAAGAAAACATGCAAAACACGTAACTCAAATAACAATATCATTTAAGCGAGAAATAAAACTGTAACATTCAAACAATTCACAACTTTCAATTTAATACATTCACTAAGGATACAAGAGCTCTCAAAAGCTAATTCCTACTTGCTTTGCCAAAGTTCAATCCAATACTTTCTCGAAATGACATTCCGTCACCCGGGTAGGTAATCGAATCCGTAGAACTTCACTTCTCCAATTATGATTTTGAGTCGACATGAGAGGTACCTCTCACTCGAATCGGTGTGGTACATGCTATCGCTCAGGGAATCGATTATACGTTATAAGGTTCCGAGTCGACATGAGAGGTACCTCCTACTCGAATCGGTGTGGTACATACTATCGCTCAATACTCGATGAGACATCGCTCCAATCGACTTATACTTTATTTATAGTTTTGAGTCGACATGAGAGATGCCTCCCACCCGAATCGGTGTGGTACATGCTATCGCTCAGGGAATCGATTATACGTTTATGGTTCCGAGTCGACATGAGAGGTACCTCCCACCCAAATCGATGTGGTGCATACTATCACTCAGTAGTCGATGAGACATCGCTCCAATCGATTTATACTTTATTTATAGTTTTGAATCGACATAAGAGGTATCTCCCATCCGAATCGATGTGGTACATGCTATCGCTCCGAGAACCAATTATAGCACTTACACAGTATGAGAGGTACCTCCTACCCAAATTGATGTAGTACATGCTATCCGCTCAGATCTCACGAGTTAAACAGATTCATGTACGATTACCAATTATTATTTACGGTTCTGAGTCGACATGAGAGGTACCTCCCACCCGAATTGGTGTGGTACCTACTATCGCTCAGGGAACCGATTATAGCATTGAGACGGTATGGGAGGTACCTCCCACCCAAATCGGTGTGGTACATGCTTCCGTTCTGAGCTTACGAGTTAAATGTATTCATGTACAATTACCAAATCATATATATTCAGGTCTTAAATATCACGTGATTCAAAAAGAGAGAGGACAAGGGTGTCGCCACGAGTAAAATATGATTGGTCGATAAGATTTACTTCGATCGACGTCGAGTCAACACAAATATAATTTGCAATAGCAACACTTCACTTAGTTCACATAGCAATTCACTTCACACAATTTGAATATCAATTCACATAGCCCAATTCAATTATAGCACCACTTAAAGAAGAACGAGTGCGATAAAGTACACACTCATCTCAACAATTTCATAATACTCAATTAACAATTCAAGCATTTATCAACAATTCATACACTTGACACTCACCAATCAAAAATAAAGAAGTAGTGCCCACTTGAGAGTTCAGGCATCCACCGTGGGATGCTCTTGAAAGTCCTCTTGAATGCCTCCTTAGATGTTAAGACTAGAAATTATCGGTCCTTCTTAGCTCCAAGAAACCGTGAGATTGAAACTCTTCTCCTAACCCAAAATGATCTCCAAGTTATTTACAAGGTGTAGTGTGATTTGGTGCAAGTTTGAGAGGTAAAATGATGAAGGTTTTTCTTCTTCTTCTCCTATGGAGTTTCGGCTGCCTTGAGAAGAGAAAGAGAGAGTATTTTTCTGATGGTGAAGCTTCCTTGAGAAGCTTAAGTGTTTGTGGTTCAAATTACTCCAAAAGTCAATTAAGAATAATGCGCGTGCGCGCGCGTTTCGTGCTCGTTTCCTTTCGGTTTTGTTTCACTTGTGCACTAAACCTTTAATACACTTCCATTCATACTATTATTATTCACTCTTAATAGTCTAAAAATAAAGGTCTAATATCCCACAAATAATTGCGCGCGGAAAAACGCGTACTTCCTATTTGTGCGCGATAAAGCGAAATTTCTAAGAAATTCTTATATCGATGGTATAACTAATTAATACTTGAGCACTTAAATATAAAAATACATATTTTAAGACTAATGTATAAGTTTTCAATTTCCAAACTCATTGTACCCTCGAATTGATTATTACTTCCAAACGCGTATTCACTATTTTCACTAGACGAGCTTTCAAAAATTAAATTTTGTAAAAGTCATTTTAAAAATACATGTAAGCCATAGTTCCATGTATTTGGATCTAAAAAGGTTGAAATAAAATATTCGGAGTAAACGGGTAATTAAATATTTAAATAAACTAGTAATAGGAGTTTAAAATAGGAAAATTTGCGGGTCCTCACATAATCTATATGAAACTTACTCTCGTATTGAATCAACTATACTTGTAACTAAGCTATACCTACTCTCATGGTTATGAAATTAACTACAAGTTTATTCTTTCTAAGAAATTACATGGAACAATGCCACCAAAATCTCAAAGCTGTACCTTTACTCTCGTGAGGGTACTTCTTATGTTTAGCACTCAATGTTAAATTCCAATTCTCATTGCAAATCTAACATTTTGAGATTATCACAATTAATAGTTAGTTGATCATGATTAGATAAGTAAAATTGCTAAATAACTTATTCAGAATAATAGTATCAAATAATCAAGTAAACATCACGAGCAAGATATAGAAAGTTTATTCATAATTCTAGGCATACATTTTAACAACATATAATAAACATAAAATCCAAACTTGTGTAATAACTAAACAATAGAATCTAATACAAAAGACAAAGAGTTTAAAAAGAAATGTAACCCTTGTTATATGAGTTTATCTCCTCTATCTTTGTCTCCTTCATCTTTGCTTAGTTACACAGAAGAGAGGATGACACACCACTACCTAAACTATCCTATTGCATCCTAAAACTAAAAAATATGAAAACTACATTTTGAAGTGAAGAAGTGTCTTCACCCCTCCAAATTTAGCTCCCAAATTGAGCAACAAGATCCTATTTATAGAGGAAATTCTCTAATAGATTCCAAAATTTCATCTCTCCAGGATACCAAAAAGTCTTCATCTTCAATGTGAAAGTTTGACAAAGAATCTCAAAAAGTCCACAAAAGTTGCTAAAAGTTTATTCCAGTTGATAAAAGTTACTAAATGTTGACAAAAGTGATTGTCTTGAGTTTTGAACCTTGCCATCAAATTGATTTTCCAGTTCAAAAGTGAAAGGTAGAAAGATGCATCAAGAAGAATCAAATTGCACAAGTTGTAGAAGTTGCATAGCAGTTTTTTGGATAAGAAATCGGACCTTAGACAAGAACCAGTTTCTTTTTCGACATGAAATTTCAATCAGCCTCAAAACCGTTCTGCTTCCATACTGTTGCTTCAACTATTTTTTGGTCAGAAATGGTTTCTTCCCTGATATTTTAACCCATAAAAATGGCTAAATTAGCTTTTTGTTAAACATGAAAGTTGTAGCCCTTTAAATTAACTTTCCAATGGCAAAACAATTAGGTCAATTAGAGGTCTGGATGTTTAGATATAATCAAAATACTGAGACTGGTCAGACAAGCATCGTGGCAAAAACTTGCTTCAGTAATTTGGATATTTAGCTTTGAGAATGTGAGAACTGGACTTTGATGTCTCATAAGAATTGTAAAGAATTGTCTTTACTTCAAAATGGATTAAGAATCATCTCAATTCGATTTGTGTAACTCAAATTATGGCCAAAATACCGAAATGTATAATGTCCTCCAATCTTTCCTCTTCTTGTTTCTTTATTATATTATCATTTGTACTTCATGTTAACTTCAATTAACTTCAAATCATCAAGTTTTACACAAATACTCCATGTGTAACTTGATTAAATGATTGACACATTAAAACCTACAAAACATGAAGTTTTCACCACTTAGCACCACAGAAATGCAACTTTCTTACAAATGCAACTTTTGACTATAAATTTAATTATTTAATTTTAATTTAACTAAAAACACAATAAAACACACATAAATGACCATAAAAAAGTACATAAAATAATCACTTATCAAGCATGTTTTTTTTAAAAAATTGTTACAAACAATTACAAATGATAGGTCATAATTTGTTGCTAAATTAATAATTATTTTTCGTTTGATTTTAGCCAAATATTATTTTAATTGGTAGATTCTACTTATATTTGGTTAATGGTGCCAATTGTAGGAAAAGGAGCAAAACGTGATTAAAAGTGATAATTTTTCAATTAATTTGATGGTGGTACGTTTGAGACCTACATTCAAGGCCAGAAGGTCGGGATTGATATTGGAGAGTCTCCCAATCCGAGTCATTTTCCTAATTTGTTAGTTGCCAGGACTTTCCTTATTTCGGGGGATTATTCTCAAGGAAAAGGAAAGGTGGAGGAAATTGATTTGTAATAGCAATCTTTTTAAGAGTTGGATTGGTATTAGGAAACCAATCAATTAGGTAATTGGGAGGAGGCAAATTCCGCAGCAATCAATTAAGCATCTTCGTAGCTAGAGATGAAAAGAAGGCAATAGTAGCAATTTCTTGTCTTGGATTTCCTTTGTACGGATTTGAGGGAGAAAAAGCCGGATCCAGCGTGATTACTACTCAGCCAGGGAAATACAACAGACAGCAGCATATTTTTCCTTTCTTTCGTTAGTTCTTATGATGAAATGCTGGTGTGAAGTGCTTCAATTGGCGATGCGCAACTAAGTTTCTTTTCTAGTCGAAGGTTAACTTGAAGGCGTGGTTTCAAATATCTGTGAGATCGAATTAATTTTATTTTTTTTATTCATTGCTATTTGTACGTTTCCTGATTTAACTGCTTATGCTTGTTATATTATTTGAATGTCAAGGGCCCGATATTCGAATTAACCTAATGATCTAATGCCAAATTAATTGATTGATACTAGTGGCGGCTAGCGTTATTGGTTTCATGTTAGGGAAACGTATGATCTAATTTAAACAAACCCTCGTAGCGTGTTTGTTGGTTAGGGTTAGGCTTTTCTAATTCTTAATGCAATCGAGAAATTAAATCCTACGGTCGTACCCAGGGTTATTTCTTGGTTAGAAAAATAGTTAACGGTCGTACCTTGACTATCGAAAAAGTAAGGAAAGGTTGTTTGTTTATCGCGTGTATGACAACTATAACCAATCTCGTACTGAGCAATTGAATTATCTTTGTATCGATGATCAGTTGAATGGACCGTATTTGAAAAGTTGCACCTTTGGTTAGAATCGTATTGGTTGTTGATTAATTCCTGTTTATTCCTATTAGTTGTTTCATTAGTTGGTTAATTAGTTATTTTATATTTTCCAAAAATTCCCATGCTCTGAATTCGACCTTACTCACCGCTATATACAAAATTTGTATTTTTTCGAGTAGGTATTTATTATTGCACAGGCTCGACACCTGTCAATTTTTGGCGCCGCTGTGGGGGACTGGTACCTGATTAATTTGTTTCTTTTTTAGTTCATCTTGTTTTCATTTTTTTATTTTTTTATTATTATTTTTAATATAATTTATGGCTGCTAACATTCCGTACTTTGGTGATAGATTGGATTTTATTTCTAGAAGGGGTTATGAGACTCGTGCTTTTTCTAATGATCAATGGGCTGTTACAAATTGTGGAACTTATTTTGCCTCAGATCATTCAATCGACATATGCCATACATTTCAAGATGGTCTAAGTGCTCCAATCGATACTTTTAGAGATTTTTCACCTCAATATCAAACGTGGTATGACTCTTATTCAAACGGGTATGAGCAAGGATGGTGGGATGATTCCAATTTTAATTATGAACAAAGACCAACAGATTTTCAACAGCTAGAGTCTCAAGAACCGTCATTCATGTCAGGTATGTCTCTTGAAGAAATAGTTAAATTAATAGCTACTAACACATATCAAATTCAACAGGAGACACATCAACTTCAACAGGAAACAATGAATTTTCATCAGGAGACAATAGATTTTCATCAGGAGACACAAGCGAGCATGTGTAACCTGGCAGATCAAATGGATCAATTGACATCTAGGATAACGCAATTGACTTCTCGAATGAGTGAAGAATTGCCCACACCGACTATTATCGACCGTAAAGAAAATGAGAGTGAAATTATTCTGACAAATGACATGGTACTGCAAGAGTCTCAAGAAGAAAAATCTAAGGATATAATTGAAAAGGGAATTGAAGTTCAAGAAATGGAATCCCAATATCAAATGGTTCAAGTGAATGAATCCAGTGAACAATCTCCAAATGCAGTGACATCTTCTACATTTCTTAATCAATATTTTTCTAACTCTTATTCTTTAATTTCTGTTAGTAAAATTGATTTTATTATACTAGAAGATTTTGAGTTTCATGGCAGGAATAAGTTAAGAGTTGCAATAGCAAAATATTTCGAACCAATAAGTGCTCGTGATGGAGGAGTGAGTGAAGAATTAAGGTCATTACTTGTTTGTTTGGTGCCATCTACTAATCAATGGAAGACCGTACCTCGTGTGTTCAAGAATTACTCTATTTACGAGGGTTACGAGGGTCATCAGTTTTGCCATCGAGTTCTACATGTCTTTTGCCTCTCACCTACAGCTGTGCCACAACCCCCTTTTGATGATCAGGGAAGTTTCGTTGTCCCTTTTTGCTTTAAATTTTATTCTTTATTACTTACATTGGGGACAATGTAAGATTTAGGTGTGAGGGGAGTAGTATATTGGTATTTTATTGAAAAAGTGCAAGTGTAGACATTTTTGTTGGAATTTTTGTTTGACTTTATCGAATTTTATCCAATTTTTGCCTATCTTTGTGCATATTTGTGATTATTCCTGATAAACGATGGTTAGATGTCTCAAAATTTTCTATTACTAAAATTTTACACTCTAAGGTGTTAAGTATGACATGGTTAAGTTTAAGGGTATCTTTTTGGTGAATATTTGAGATTATGTGACTTTTGCACTTTTTGGTTAACTTTTCTAAGTATTGAAAATATTTGTCTAGTATTTTTTTTATGCAAATTGGTTCAACTATTAATCTTAGTTCTCCATGTTTAAGAAATGAAGCGGGTTTGTGTGATTATTAATTTTAATTTGATGCTTATTTATGAATAGTATTCGGCTATACTCCGCTTGTATCGTTGTCTAGTAACCGGAGGTTTTCACCATAAGTGTCGATTTTCGCGTCAAAAAGCAACGATAGCTATGAGTATGTGGTTCTTTAGCGATAAAAGTTGAGTAACCGAGCTCCTTCATTTGGCCAATGTCGGAGTTCGCGTCAAAACGCTTAAATGGCTAAAGACTAAGCATTTCCCCGAAAAAAAAAAATCAATCAAAGGTGGGGATATTTTAAAAAAAAAGTGCTAATAGTGAAAAATGTGAATGAATTGCTAGCCCGCTGATCCATGAATTTTATTGTTGAGATTTTGCTTAATAGTCGAACCATTTGCTTATGCATGCTGGTTGAATATTTTATATTCTTAGATTAGTTAGTCATAAATTGAAAGAGTTCTTGATCTTGAAAGCTAACTGGAGGGATATTTCTTGAAAATTGCCACTAATACTTGACATATGTTTTAATTGTATCTTGGCAATAGAAAGTTTGAGTAATACCATTGTTTGAATTTGATTATTTGATTTGTTGTTCTCATGCTTGAGGACAAGTATGGTTTAGGTGTGGGGGAAATTGATAGGTCATAATTTGTTGCTAAATTAATAATTATTTTTCCTTTGATTTTAGCTAAATATTATTTTAATTGATAGTTTCTACTTATATTTGGTTAATGGTACCAATTGTAGGAAAATAAGCAAAACGTGATTAAAAGTGATAATTTTTCAATTAATTTGATGGTGGTACGTTTGGGACCTACATTCAAGGCCAGAAGGTCAGGATTGATATTGGAGAGTCTCCCAATCCGAGTCAATTTCCTAATTTGTTAGCTGCCAGGACTTTCCTTATTTCGGGGGATCATTCTCAAGGAAAAGGAAAGGTGAAGGAAATTGATTTGTAATAGGAATCTTTTTAAGAGTTGGATTGGTATTAGGAAACCAATCAATAAGGTAATTGGGAGGAGGCAAATTCTGCAGCAATCAATTAAGCATCTTCGTAGCTAGAGACGAAAGAAGGCAATAGTAGCAATTTCTTGTCTTGGATTTCCTTTGCACGGATTTGAGGGAGAAAAAGCCGGATCTAGCGTGATTACTACTCGGCCAGGGAAATACAATAGACGGCAGCATATTTTTCCTTTCTTTCATTAGTTCTTATGATGAAATACTGGTGTGAAGTGCTTCAATTGGCGATGCGCAACTAAGTTTCTTTTCTAGTCGAAGGTTAACTTGAAGGCGCGGTTCCAAATATCTGTGAGATCGAATTAATTTTATTTATTTCTTTTATTCATTGCTATTTGTACGTTTCCTGATTTAACTGCTTATGCTTGTTATGTTATTTGAATGTCAAGGGCCTGATATTTGAATTAACCTAATGATCTAATGCCAAATTAATTGATTGAATCCGTAATTGTTCAATTGATTGATACTAGTGGCGACTAGCATGATTGGTTTCATGTTAGGGAAACGTACGATCTTACTTAAACAAACCCTCGTAGGGTCTTTGTTGGTTAGGGTTGGGCTTTTCTAATTCTTAATGCAATCGAGAAATTAAATCGTACGGTCGTACTTAGGATTATTTCTTGGTTAGAGAAATAGTTAACGGTCGTACCTTGACTATCGAAAAAGTAAGGAAAGGTTGGTTGTTTATCGCGTGCATGACAACTATAACCAATCTGGTACTGAGCAATGGAATTATCTTTGCATCGATGATCAGTTGAATGGACCGTGTCTGAAAAGTTGCACATTTGACTAGAGTCGTATTGGCTGTTGATTAATTCCTGTTTAGTCCTATTAGTTGTTTCATTAGTTGGTTAATTAGTTATTTTATATTTTCCAAAAATCCCCCATGCTCTGAACTCTAGAAGAAACGAATTATCCCCAGTTCCTGTGGATTCGACTCTACTCACCGCTATATACAAAATTTGTATTTTTCTCGAGTAGATATTTATTATTGCACAAGCTCAACACCTGTCAACAAACAAGCCTTAAATAAAAAATGCAAAATTAATTAATTTTAAAAAAGCCAAAATAATCACATATAGTCAATTCTAGCAAAAATTGATCTCAAAAACATTTTTTCTCAATTTTTGGGAATTTTTAAATAATTTTCTTACATTTATTTAAATTTTCATGCAATTTCATGAAAATAAGAAATAAATAAATATATAATCCAACAATTAAAAATAATTAATTCTAGTTGTAGGCGAAATATGACATGTGAAACTCACACCGTCTCCCCACTAATTTATATCTCAAAAATTTAAAATTTTATATCATTATTTCTAAATATGTCAATAATAATAATAAAGAATTTTGAGCATAAATACGTAATTGATTAAAATACCACTGCATATGGATTTAAACATAACCTGTTTCAGGCACCCCATACGTACTAAATAACTAGCTGGGGCCCAGAAATTGTATTTGTCATGCATATGTACGTATGTTTGTTGGAATCTAGAACCATTTCATCACTACAATTCCAGACCTTTTGCGCTGCAAAGTTCTGTTAAATTCAGATATCCAGATATCCGATTGACACACATAAGATATCATTGGAATCTTGAATTCTAGTTTCTAACAAGATTTACTTTTATACATTAATTCACAGAATTAATTGGCCAAAAATTGCATTAAAGCAGAACTGATTTTCAAACTAAAATGTCAAGTTTTGTTCAAGCCTGCGTCTGTTCAACATCATGATCTGCACAATCATTGATACATGTTTACATTCAAACAGACTCCTGATTAAGCCAAAAATGACAGAGTACATTTAAATAGATTCGGTCAAATTCTGATAAAATCATACAACGTTCAAACAATTCTGATGAACCTAAACATGGTACAGTTATAATTCCAATTATACAGTACGTATAATATCTCAGGTTTCTGTATAGTTTATACGCATAAAACTTATGCATACAGTCATAATCATTATCCGAATCATTGTCCCAGTTCATATGTAAGAAACAATAAGACCATACTCTATCTAAATCTATGTAACTCTAAGCAGCTGAAAATTATCCAGATCAAATTCTTTTTGAAAGTTGGCTATCGTCAAGGGTGGATAACCATATGCCAACAAAGATAATATCAATCATGATGAGAAAATTGTATTGAACAAAATTTATGATGCTAAAATTCTCTATCTGAAAATTAAAGAAACTAAGATTTGCATTATTAAGGACGGAGTAAAAATTGTTTTGATAACGGTGAATCAAGAAATTATTGGTTTTCAGATCTTGACAAAAATTCGTATATGACGATTCGTGCTTCTAAGAGAAGCAAATTCTCGTAAAACAACATGGTACCTTACAAAATTCATGGAAAGGTCATTGCCATATCTGCTTGCTGTTCTTGTATTGAGATTCTTCGTGGAATTTGAAAACAAATTCTTTTAAAGTAGAGAAGCTTGACGTGAAATTAGGAGCCTCGGATTTGAGCCCTAATCACAAACCTCAGTTAAGAACCAAGGAAGAGGAAGGGGAAATTCAACTTTAGTCCTCTAAATTCTAAACAATCAACTTTGAGCATTATACTGAGAGTTCCTCGGCTAGATAGTCAACATTGTTTTATTTAATATTTTTACTTTTCATTACTGTTTCCAAGCTGTATTTGTGTGAACGAGTAACACACGAAGGGAAGGAAGGCCCAGAAAAATGAAATCGCACGTATGCTAACCCAACAACATGCGCCAGGTCCAAAGGAAGCCAGCTCCGAATCACAAGTCGGATGGAATTTTCGAGGTTTTTACCTCTATCAGATGCTGGATCCAAGGATATTTCAGGTCGGATCCCTAGTTGGATTTGCATCAGGCAGCAATTGACGGTGGCGGAATCTATTGGGGTAAGACAAGGTTTCTTTTAAATTTTTTTCATGCTTGCTAGTAAAACGGGAGCGTTTTCATCCCTGTCAACGTGGATGCATGAGGACCTTTTATAAAGGCTTGTGAGGGGAGCATTCAAGACTCTCCTTCTGATGAACGTCCTTATCCCGTATCACTGTTTGCTCAGTAATTTTCCTATTTGATTCGTTTCCTTTTTGTTATTCGTTTCTACTACCCTATTTGCTGCTATGAGTTGGTCTTAGTTAAGGCTGTTGTGCTAACATCCTTTTTCAATCATTTGAAAATTATTCAACTTTAGTTTATTTGCACCAATTGTTTATGAGTGTGTTCAAGAATTTTATAGATTCTTTGAATCAATTTTTTATATACACTGCTAGTATATATATTATCATGATTAGATGTATGAGATATATACGAAATTTAAATTTAAATTTCAAATTTATATTATGTGTCATATATTTAATAGTAAAAGTGTATACACTGTCAGTGTGTAGAAGATTAATTCAATCTTTTTTATAAGTTGATCGTGTATCGTTTCTTGTTTAATTATTCTTCCGCATCATAAAATGAAAAATACCAACCAAATTTACAGAAATTCAAAAAGAAAGTTTTTTTTGGGACGAAATTCAACAAGAAAGTTGAACTAGTGGAAAACTAAAATGGACAATATTCTAGTTGTAACCACTGGATTATTTCAGAATCAAAATCTATCCAAAACTACCAAAAATTACAGTAAAAGTTGCACATCCAAACCAATTTCTTCCCATCGCGTATGGTGCTTGTAAACTTCATAAGACTTCGTATACAATATTATTTTTGTCTTGGCATGAGAATTGATGTACGTGAACAAGATTATCTACGTACTCTGTTTATAATACTATAATAAATATAATTATACATTATTTATCCATTACAGATACATCAATGAAATACACGCAACCACATCATTAACCATTTTCAATCCTTCCCATTTGACTTATTGCCATTAAAAGGCATTAACTATGGCAACAATGGGCTAAAAGAAGCTAATCTTGTGATAATTACTCACATCAGCGATGACGTGCTCTAAAGTTTCCCATGAGGAACCACCTTCTCTGATTGCACCACAAGCCGCTTCTCCAACCTCCTCCATCTTCTTCCTTACCCCCTCCCCTTTTGTTCCTTCCATCAGCTCTTTCACTCTTTTCTCCACTTCCTCTGCCTTCACAAAGCCCCTCACTGATCCATTGCTGGGCATAATTCTCAGTCCTACACCAACCTCTTCCGAGACAAGTCTTGCATTCAGATGTTGCTCAGCCATGAATGGCATTGCCAAGATGGGCACTCCATTACATATGGCTTCGGTAACCGAGTTCCAACCACAATGACTCAAGAACCCTTTTACACTCTTGTGCCTAAGTATCTCCATTTGATCAACCCACTCTTTCACTATCATCCCTCTATCCTTCACCTTTTCTTCATACCCTTCCGAGATTTCCAACCTTTTTGATCTTATCACCCACAGGAAATTCGCCTTGGATTTTTCTAGACCATCTGCAATTTCAAGCAGTTGCTCCTGTGATACTTCGGCCTGAGTTCCAAATGCCACGTACAATATCGAGTCTCCATTCTGCAACTTCTTGTCAAGCCAGAGCATCCAGTTTGGCTTTGCAGATTCATTAGCTAATAATACTTGTGGCTTGGCAGCGGCGAAAGGGCCAAGACACCAGGCTTTAGGTCCGATGCATCTGTTCCAGTACTCAGTATAAGAAGGTTCAAGCTCGTAGAAGCTGTTGATAATCACACTGTAGCTTTTTGCCATAGCAATGTTTTGCTCCATCATGAAATCAACCCAAGGACCCTTTGGATTAAGTTCATTGAATGGTGGATCGAAATCATTTCTTGTTAAGCTGAGTTTAGGAAAGTTTGGGATAGAAAAGGGCTCATCAGGTGATGTAGTCAGTGCATGCGGCCTTTCTTGACCAAGAATGAAATACAAGGTAGTAGCAAAGCTGCTCATACCATAGAAACCAATTCTTGGAATTCCGAGCTTTGCAGCAGTATCTTGAGTCCATCCAAGAAATGCATCAGAAATTACGCAGCCAACTGGTTTGATATCCTGAAGTGCCTTTTCAAATTGTGGCTGCATCAGCTTTGTGGCGTTTGCAAATTGAAAAATTAATGACATGGAGGGAAGTTTATCAGTATTTTCAACCCCTTGAGGGATGCCAACAATATCTGCTGGGAAAGGTAGTTCAATTATTGAGATGCCAGCATCATGGAGAGTAGCACGGACTGATGGAGAGTTTGCTGGGGTTGTGAATACCGTGACAGGGACATCGTGCTGCCGGAGGATGCGAGCAAGGTAGAGAAGGGGAATGGTGTGGCCTTGAGCCATGAACGGGAAAATTACAAAATGAGGGGAAGAAATTGCAACCATTTTTTTGTAACCGTTGCTGACTTCTTTCTTGGTGAATTCGGCTGTAAGTTTTTGCGGTAATGTTCCTTTTATACGAGTAGCTCTCTTGTTGCAGTGGAAAACTAATAAAGACGGTCAAAATAATGGAAAGCAATAAAATTGAAGTAGTTTATTGGCGGCTTGACTATAGCCTTCTAGACTATCAGTAATGTTATCTTCTATGCTCCAATTCGTGGTGTTATAAGGTACTTCTATATTTTATCTTCCAACTTTAATTATGTACGCTTTACCTCTTAAAACGTGGACTTCACCTATTTTAATTTTTAAACTTCAATTTTATATACTTTACTCTTTAAAGTATGAAATTTATCATTTAAGGGATAAAAAGTTCAAAATCGAAATTTAAGAATTAAAGTGAAAACACATCTATAATTTAATTGTTCAAAGTCAAATTTACCCTCCGAATTATGCATGGCACTAAAGTCTTGAAATGAAATTGTACTATAAATAGATATTAAGACAGAAAATCTAGTATATATTTCATGTTGTTTGTGATAACTAAACCAACATATTAATTAGGTGAATTTTAGTACTATACACTAATTGCTCTTCTAAGGTGCTTGGCAAGAGATTAATTATTTTAATGTGACGTAGTTTTCTCTACGTGGGGGAATGTGATTCGCACTTTACATTGGCTATAACAATGAACAGTTTGTGCATAAGTACACTAGAACATTTAGACAAACTACACTCGCAAACAGTAAAGGAAGCACGTTTGGACCAAGGCTTTTCTGGCTACCGTCATTTTCAATGTTTCATGTCGGAGACATCCGTTGACATTACTATTTCTAAGAGTTTTTATGTCGGAGAGATCCTTTTGAGATAACTATTTTTGAGAGTTTTTTTAAAAAAATTATATTATAATAATTTAATACATATGAAATAAAAAAATGATTAAAAAATATAATCACAGAAAATATTAGAGTTTTTTAATAAAAAAATACAATCCAAACAAAGTATGACAAACTTTAGATAATAGCCAATAATATGAATAAAACATTTTGTGCTCTTAGTTTATGCTCCGGCTTAAGCATGTATGGTTAAAGTTTTCATCCAATTATCTGATTGTATATTTTATACAATTTAGTGTATACTAACATTATTTTGTCATAAATTTTATTCATACACATCCATTCAATATATAAATATAATAATATTTATAAACCTATACCGACTTTTGAAAGAAAAACAGCAACTGCACTAATTGCATTAAATTTTAACTGCATCTGCTTCAATCCCGTTTATGCTCAACAAGTTATTACAGTGACTCCATAATAGTATTCTAGTCTAGTTTTCATTCTCAGGTCCTTTCCGAAGAACACATATCATTCATCTGTCAACCGTTTTCACAGTTGGCTGAGCGGCAAAAATGCTGAAGACTGTCATCTGTCAACTGTAGTAAACTTGAAGGAAGAATTTTATTCTACGTTCAACTATTCACCATACATAGTTAAATCAATATCTGAAATGCGCATCTGTTTTACCCTTTGACCACGATTCGTTGAACATAGCTAATCAAAATCTGGTAACGGCGTGAAGTTTACACTTTGACCAGGAAACCTTGACCTAGGCAATTGCAATTGTCACTTAATCAAGATGGAACCCTCTTGGTCAATTGATTTATCTCAGATATCAATTAGACTGCCACTCTTAAAGGACAGTGATGTGATCTTACTTGAATTGCTGTGGCAACACGGCGAACCTAGGTCAAGAATATAACGTTGCTAAAGTCAACCATAACTTTCTCTCCTTGTTGAAGTAGACATATAAAAGACTGGATCGGTGCGTCTCTATTTGAGGTTTTGTCCAATTCCATCTAATTAAATAAACTAACATATTTTTTTATTTAAACTAATATATTTTTGGTATAATTGTGAATTTTACATAAAGTTATTTAGAATTCGCATTTATACCAAAATTGTATCAATTTACTCCGGAGTTCTACCAATTTGCATAATTAGACAGAATTGGAAATAGAGATGCCTAGAACTCCTTTTGTATTTTTTTTATTACTTTTATTTTTTAGAAAGAGTTTGGAGATGTAGGCACTTTGTTTGCCTTGATAAAGCGATCTATCACTTAGAAGTTGAAGTGGATTCAAGACTACTGGTGCATTTTGTTCGGTCTCATGAGGAGAATCCTAGGTGGTCCTTGTGCTATGATTGTAGGAAGATTAAATTGCTGCTGCATCTTCTTCACACGTCTACTCAAGATGCATTGGGGGAAGCAAATATAGCTGTGGATTCAATTGCGCCTTCGTCACTTCAGGGACAAAGTTAACATTTGATCACTCTGTCACAGCTGCCTACATGGACCGAGTCAAGTTGTTTTCAGATAGCTCCAGATTTCCATTTGTTAACTGTGCAGGCGCATGAGTGATTTTTATTTAATTATATTTCAGGCATTGGAGGCTAGGTATATATGTCTACCTCGTAATTATTTCTTTCACATTAACAAAATTTTAGGATGGCATTGCTCCCTCTTTTATCGAGTTTTCCTCTTAAAAAAATTTTCATAAAACCCATTTGGCAAAATATAGAAATTAAGATTGTAACTAAATTAGAAAAACTTTATGAGAGCATTTAATCCAATTATCCAAAAATCAAAAAGAAATGCTGCAAAGTATTGATTTTCAAAATCAAGTAAAGAGAATAAACTAAAAAACTAAACAAAAAGTGCAAAAAAAATTAAAAAAAATTGGTTTTTATGGGCTTTTTCTATACTTTTTCCTGTCAAACTAGTCGACCGTCTCATTTTCAGCAGCTCAGATCATAAAGCTAGTTTGAATTCAACCTATAGAACTAGCTGGATCGGTCTGGTTTTTGAGACAATAATGTTTGATCAGAATTCTTATTCAATTTATCGACTATAAAAATTGAGGCTGATACAAAAAAATAATAAAAAAAAAAGAGGCTGATACATTAGAATTCATGCCAACTTCAGTGGTGATCGACAATAAATGAGGCCTAGGTAAGGATTTGATCAAATTGGCTGTGGGATCTTCCATGATTTTTATTTCAGGAAATTATCAAGTCATATTTTCCTTAGCAACCGCAGATTCTTTGTAGTCGTTCTTTTTTATCATTATCTTCGTCGAAAGGAAGCAGCCAAAATAAAAAAAATTTCCTCTATCTGTTGTTTGTGTCAGAATGGATATTTTAATCTCGAAGGATTAAAAAAACAATTTAGGTTGAAATCTGTATCTTGAGACGAATGTCGAAAAGGACTTGAAACAGATAGCAACGGCTAAAAGAATATGTAAGAAACTTAGGATAGTAAACTATCGAAAATGACACGAAATAAATAGTAATTAGTTTAAAAGGAAACCCAATGAGGCTAATGGAACTATGAACCATGTTGGTTAAAACAAATTTTGAAAGTTAAAAAAGGTGGCCCTTCTCAAAAAAAAAAAAAAAGTGTAAAAAATGGTGGTATATGCTAAAAACAGATATATAGTTTGATTGTATATCTTATAAACAATTGCAAAAAATCGCACAAATTTAAGAGCTTCTTAAGATTGGGTTCTGCCAACAAAAATATCTGTTTAACGCTTCAAGCAAGTGCAAAGTTCCTGGCTGAACAAAGACAACATGGTGAGTATATTTTTAGTCTTAGGGTCTGTTTGGTTGGAAGTAAAATGTTTTCCTTGGGAAAATATTTTCCGTGGAAGTAATTTTCCATGAAAATCATTTCCCTTTCATCATTTTCAGGTGTTTGGTTAGCTTATTGAAAATATTTTCTTACTTCATTTTTCTGGTGTTTGTTTAACTTTTGAAATATTTTTACTTTTATCTCTATCTTTACTTTCTACACATTATAATTACATACTTCTTCCCATGCAAAATTAGAAAATTTATCTCATTGTTTAACTTTAAAAAATCTTGGAGAAATGTATATATGAATAAAAAATATCTCCTTAAGCAATAAACAAATTGCTGGCCATTTAGTGTCAAATATCAATCACATGCAATGCTTATTGTGACATATATCTTGCACTCTCACTGCTGAAAGTTTCTCTAAAAAAGAATGTCTCTATTATATATAATTAATTACTAGTATAGGTTGAGTAGGATGAGATTTTTTTTTATTTTGAATATACTAGGGGGAGGGTTGGGTGGTACGGGGGAGGGAGTGTAAGGAAGAGGTTTTGGGTTCGAATCCTCCTGTTTACACTAAAAAAAAAAAAAAAGAACATACTACAAGATGTTTTCAGTAAGTTTGGAACATACTACAGGCGGGATGCATGCATTTCGGAAAACAACTTCAATAAGTTTGAAAGAGAAGTTGTTTTCCATAAGATGAGTGAAAATATTTTACATAGGAAAATATTTTCAGTAATTTTTGTACAACCAAACACAGGAAATTAGGAAAATATTTTCCTGGAAAACATTTTCACCCGAAACAAACGGACCCTTAAAGTAGGAACTTATACCTTTTTTTTTTTCCGAGAATGAAAATTTTCATTAATTGATTCTAATTTAGCGTGGATTTGCACTTTGAAGAAAGATCATTGTTCAATTTCACAACAAAAACTGGATGGAGTGCTGAAACATTACTAAATCTGAAGTTTGATTACAGCTAATGAATGAATATGGAACAAAAATATAGACTTTACTGGGGACTTCATGCACATCTAAAACTTTGTACGTACAGGGCCAAAGCTTTTTTCTTTTTTGCCAGAGGACATTTAGAAAATTTTACTTTCTTGAAGGGACAAAACCTCTCATTTTCTAGAACTTGGGGGCGGTGGCCTCCCATGTCCCCAGATAGTTCCGTCAAATTTGACCCCCTTGGTACATAGATAATTGTGCGAATCTGTCCGCAGCATAATATGCAGAAACAAATCCAAATACTACAGTCTGTTTTGTCGTCTAGGAAATACTAGAAGGAACCGGACTATGCAAGCACAGTTTAGGTCCACCTATAAAATTATGGCTAAAATTTATTACACTATAATTTGCTTTCTAATAAAAGAAATTATAATTATCAAAAAATGAGTCTAAAACAGTTTATCTTTAATGGAATATTCCAAAAGTTTGCTTCAACTTACTTATTGTGATGCAATAGAGATATATATTGTATTGTATGACAAACAATAGGAAAGAATACAACAATCAAGCACATGAAATATGCAAAACCGGTTCAATATTAACATAAATTATATATGCTTCATAAAACTCAAGTATCATGCTATTATAATTACAAATGCATAAAATTTCATTACTATTTCTTTTTTCAAAAGGACACCATTATGTAAAAACTTCTATCCTATAAATTCACAATAAAACATGCAAGAAAGTTGTATGGAAGACATTTCAATGCTTAAAAAGGGTGCAAAAATTCAGTACCAAAGAATTAGAAAAGGAAGTGCAAGATTTAATTATGCATTAAAAAGGAACTAAAACATCAAAATTGTAAAAAATAAATTTTGCATTTAGATTTAAGACAAACCACACAAAAGGAAAATCTTTGCAGAACCAAAATAATGGAAGGTTTAATGAATATCAGGGAGATCAAGCCAAAATAAATAAATACACCAAGGTAACAGAATAAAGAGGCAAAAAAAAAAGAAAAATGATAAAGGCTAAATAAAATACAATTAATAAAAAAAGTTAAAAATACAGTAAATAAAAAAAAAAGTTATGTCCATATTTGGCAGTGTGAAATGAGGGAAGAATAGGAATAAAAAGATAGTGAAGTTAAAAGGTCTATTGTCTATGTTTCTCCTTAAAAAAAATGAGCATGATTCATAAATCACGATTTTTGAATAATGGAATAAAAGAAATATACATTCCCGTGCAAAAAAAACATACATTCAATTAATTATAGAGGAAAAAGGAAAAAATACATTGATTGAGCGGAACAAGGAAAGGCAGAGAAAAATTAGGATGAAGGAAAAAAAAATGAAAAGGCAAAATACTGGATTAAAAAGTTAAAATTGATGGAATAGGAAGTGACATTATAAATCAGTTGATTGTTGCGACACCTCTCCATGGTCAACAATAATCATCTGAAAAAATAGTAAGAAAATAATTTGAGTATAATTACTTATAAAGAAAAAATTTGAAAGGGGAAAAAAGAAAGATGAAGAAAAAAGAGGGAGATGAAGGTTCAAAGTAAAGGCAGAAAAAGGAAGAAAAGAAGAATTAGGAGCACAGATATTTATGACTTTTGACTAACTAAAAAAATAGTGAAGCAAAAATTCAACTATAAATAGAAACTGACACTTGTTAAAATAATATATTATACAGTTGACAAAAAAGAGGTTACTACAGTAACCTCTCTTTCTTTTCATATGCAAGGTTGAAATCTCGCTGGGTTCATGCATGGTTCTTTTTTTTTTTTTTGGTGTCATGTCTCGTTTACCTCATTGAGACGTATTTTCAATTTTATATAACAATGAGATTTTGCACAGCTTTGATGGTATTAACTGGTGTACCGGCATCTCAATTGCAACCCAATTTTCACCTCATTGAGATTGCTTATGCGGTTATGAAGTTTCTATTTTCCATCTACTGTAAATGGTAAATTTCAATCTTTTTAGTTACATCTTTTTTACTACTATAATTTTTCTAATTATAAGATTGGTATAAGATGTATAGGTTAAATGTAACAAAATCTTGGCGCAGTGTGACTCCAGAACAAAGTCATAGGGCGGAAATAAAAAATTGGACAACTACATTTCTTTCTTGCATTGCAGCGTGAGGCTTCACTAAAAAGCATAACTGTTTGGATTGCATTTTTCAAAAAAAAAAAAAAATTGTATTTGAACACTTTGTCTGATGTGGTATAGTAAAATAAAAAATAACTAGAAATGGCTTCAAGAAAGAATATAAAGTATTTTCAAAATAATCTACCTTGTATATTGCCTTTTAATACGTGTTTTGCTTATATTTTTGACAAGTGAAATGTTCCTCATTTTGTTAGATTCATAAGTAAAAGATTATATCCCACATTGATTCGAAAGAGAGAGAAATAGTAGTTAATATGTAAGTAAGAGTCCAAAACCTAATAGTTTAAACTTTTGGTCAGAATTGGATTTCTAATTTATATAACGGGTTCTTTGAGGGTTTTCTCGAGATATTTCTCCCTAACAAATGATATCAGAGTTTCTGGTTGCGAGACTAGGCTATTTATGGGCAAGTGGATTCTTTTTTGAGTTGAGCCAGTTAAACTTTTCTTTTTGGTGGTAGACCGAAATACCAAGGAGTTTGGCTAGTGTGGAATCAGGTACACCATGGGTTTGGCAGAAGATCTGGTTGGTGTTAGACCAAGGAGCTAAGGGTTGGCGAGATTCTAGAATCCAGTGTTATACAGATGCAGCGGAACAGAAGAACAAACAAGAACAGACGAGAACAACTTTGGAGGAAATCAGATTTTATTAGGGTTGTAATCGAAATAGTTTACAGACTAAAATAAGGTATATATATATATACAACCAAACGGATTGGACCCAAAAATAGATCCAAAACAACCCCGAACAGCTCAGCGAAGATCGAAAATCTAATTCAAGGCATCTCAACAAATCTCCACCTTGACTTGAATCTTCCCCGAAAAAGATGTAACAGACGCACTAATGAAGTGCCAGATGTACTCAGAGAATTATCTCTAAGTACCATCAGAATGCCCATAAGGACCATCAAAAACTCAGGACATTTAGCAAGTCCAAACAATGTTTGAACTTACTATGAGGAACCGGCTTGGTGAACATATCAGCAGGATTGTCAGCCGTGCTAATTTTCTTCACCTTGATCCTTGTCTCAGATCTCAGGAAATGATATTGGACATCAATGTGTTTAGTCCTCTCAGTAGTGGACAGAGTCACTGTAGGTTGTAGAGTTGCTTTCCAACTAACTATAGAATGCCCAAGAGTGAAAACATAACCAGTCATCGACCTCCTACCATCAACATCTCCAGCATAATCAGAATCTGAATAGTCTGTAACCAAACACTCTGTATCACCTTCATAGATGAGACCAACATCAGACGTACCTCTCAGGTAACGAAAAATTTGCTTCACGGCCAGCCAGTGCTCATTCCCAGGGTTAGCCATAAATCTACTAACAACACTAACTGCATATGCCAGGTCAGGTCTAGTGCAGACTATGGCATACATCAAACTGCCCACTGCACTAGAATAGGGAACCTTAGCCATATATCTATCTCTGCTTCTGATTGTGGTGCGAGTGTAATTGATAGCTGACTATTCGCTGCACTTGAAGTATTCAAGGGCTTTGTTGTAGACATGCCAAATCTGGATAGTATCTTCTCAATATAGCTCTTCTGTGATAAGAAAAGCTTCTTTTGACCTCTATCCCTGAAAATCTCCATTCCCAGAATTTTCTGTGCTGCACCCAAGTCTTTCACCTCCAACTCTGCACTGAGAAGACTTTTCAACTTCTGTATATCAGCTTTGTTCCTCGTAGCTATGAGCATATCATCTACATACAGAATCAAGTAGATCATCGAACCATCTTCAAGTTTGTTGTGATAGACACAACAGTCATACTGACTTCTGTTGTAGCCGAGCTCAATCATGTAGCCGTCAAACCTTTTGTACAACTGTTTTGGGGACTGCTTTAATCCATACAAGGATTTCTTCAACTTGCATACATAATCTTCTTTTTCCGGAACACGGAATCCATCTGGCTGAATCATATAAATCTCTTCATCTAACTCTCCATGTAGGAAACTGTCTTCACATCTAGCTGCTTAATTTCTAAGTCCTGATGTGCAACCATTGCTAGTAGCACCCTGATAGAAGTATGTCTGGCTACTGGTGAGAAAATCGCATTGTAGTCTACTCCTTCTCTTTGAGTGAACCCTCTTGCAACAACACGTGCTTTATACTTGATGCCCTCAGTTGGAGAAATTCCTTCCTTCCGTTTAAAGACCCATTTGCAAGTCACAAACTTTCTCTCCGGTGGCCGTTTGACCAATTTCCAAGTGCCGTTCTTGTGTAACGACTTCATTTCATCACCCATTGCAGCAAGCCATTGAGCTGACTCACTGCCTGAAATAGCTTTTCTATAGGTGGAGGGCTCAGGACAATCCACCTCCTCAACAACCTGAAATGCATAGCTTACAAAATCCCGATACTTGCTGAGAGGTCATACTCCCACTCTCCTCGCACGATCATAAGCAATACCGTGCTGCTGAGTTTCTGACGCAGTATGGGATATAGGTGCCAACTTTTCTACTGATGCAGGTTCTAGAGACTCTACTTCTGCAGGAGATTCAGTTTCAAGAGATAGTTGTTGATGATCATCAAATTTCTGTTGTGATTGAGGGTCATTTTGAATGACCTGTAGCTTCACCTGTTTATCAACACCTGCACTTTCTTCAACAACAATCTTCGCAGGAGGGTTAAGCATAGAATTTTCATCAAAAATTACACTTCTACTAAGTATAACTTTCCTTTTTGAGGGTGACCAGATTCTATACCCTTTAACCCTATCTCCATATCCCAGAAACACTCCCTTTTTAGCTCTTGGTTCTAACTTGCCCTCACTAACATGGTAATACGCAATACAACCAAAAGCCTTCAAACTTGAGTAAGTAGGAGACATACCAGACCACACTTCATAAGGTATCTTGCAGTCTATACCTGCATAAGGTGCACGATTGATCAAGAAGCAGGCTGTGCTTACTGCTTCCGCCCAGAACCTCCTTGGCAACCCAGCATTAAAGAGCATGCATCGTGCTCTCTCTAGAAGTGTCTGATTCATGCGTTCTGCTACACCATTTTGTTGTGGTATGTGTCGAATTGTGCGATGCCGGACAATTCCTTCATCTTTGCAGAACTAATCAAACTCCTTTGAACAAAATTCAAGGCCATTATCGGTTCGCAACCTTTTGATCTTCTTTCTAGTTTGATGCTCCACTAAGGCCTTCCACTGTTTGAAGTTCTTGAAAGCTTGACCTTTTTCCTTCATAACGATTACCCAAGTCATCCTTAAATAATCATCAATCATGGATAAGAAGTACCAACAACCTCCCAAAGACTCAACTCGTGAAGGACCCCAACAGTCAGAGTGGATGTAATCAAGCGTGCCTTTTGTCCTGTGAATTGCCTTCCCAAACTTTCTGCGATGTAGTTTACCGAAAGTACAATTTTCACAGAATCCAAGATCTGTGACCTTGTGGCATTCTAGAAGATCACGTTTAGACAGAATCTGCATCCCCCTTTTGCTCATATAACCAAGCCTAATGTGCCACAGCTTGGTCATATCAGACCTGCGATCTTCAGAAGATGCAATAGCAGAAGCAGCAGAGCCTATTAGCGTAGAACCCTGTAAGATGTACAAAGTGCCATGCTTAACTCTTTTGAGAACCACTAATGAACCTTTACTGATGCACAATTCTCCTCTGAGCTTGAAACCCTTACTGTCAAGAGCACTAAGTGATATTAGATTCTTCGTCATTTGTGGAATGTGCCTGACTTCGTTCAGTGTGACAATTTTTCCAACATGTGTCCTGATCTTAATCGAACCGATCCCAACAGCCTTGCAGACAGCGCTATTAGCCGTCACGACATTTCCGCCATCTATCTGCTCATATGTTGTAAATCATTCCCTATTTGGACATATGTGATAGGACGTTCCAGAATCAAGAACCCACACATCAGAGTGATGTGTCAGTTCATTTGCAATTAGGGCCAGGTCTTCTTCTGAATTTTTCGCTTCCTTTTCTGCAACTGAAGCTGAAGCGTGTTATTTTTCCTGCTGCTTCTTTTTCTTGGGACAATCAGATTTCCAATGACCCTTTTCCTTGCAGTAGTTACAGACATCATCCGGCTTGGGACCTTTAGAGAATTGCTTCTTGTTTCCGGACTTCTTTTTCCCCAATTTTCCTTTACCGCTGCTGACAACTAGCCCAGCAGCCTGATTATCTGTAATATTACCAGCCGCCTTATAGCGCAACTCTCTACTATGCAGTGCTGATCTTATTTCTTCTAAAGTCATTGTATCTTTACCGCCAATAAAAGACTGAACAAAATTCTCATACGATAACGGTAGAGACACTAACAGATTCAATGCGGCATCCTCATCCTCAATTTTAACATCAATATTACGCAACTCAAGAAGAATCGTATTTAATTGATCTAAATGTTCTCGAAAAGGAGTACCTTCCTGCATACACAGACCAAACAGACGTTGCTTTAGGAGCAACTTGTTGTTTAAAGACTTCGTCATATAGAGACTTTCAAGTTTAACCCACAAACCCGCAGCAGTTTCTTCACTGGCGACCTCAGTGATGACATCATCTGCCAGGCACAGCATGATTGTCGAGTGAGCCTTTTCCTCCAGACTCATCGACTCTTCATCAACGGAATCCGATTTCTTATTTGTCAGCGGACTCCACAGACCCTGTTGCTTTAACAGAGCCCGCATCTTGATCTGCCACAGACTGAAACTATTTCTCTCGGTGAACTTGTCGATCTTAATGTTCAAAGCAGACATGTTGTTGCGTGATCCGAGCCCTAGGACGAACCTAGAGCTTTGATACCAGTTTGTTATACAGATGCAGCAGAACAGAAGAACAAACAAGAACAGACGAGAACAACTTTGGGAGAAATCAAATTTTATTAGGGTTGTAATCGAAATAGTTTACAGATTAAAATAAGGTGTATATATATACAATCAAAAGGACTGGACCCAAAAATAGATCCAAAACAAGACCCGAAATAAAACAGACACGGTAACTAATATATACCATAAGTTTGGATGTTGAAAAAGAGTGAGTCCATGATTAGAAGAAAAGGTGACTTTCAGTGTTAACGTGAGCTTGCGTCAAATATTAAAGTGAGTTTGGAGAAGAAATTGTAAATTTGGATTTAATGTGAGAGACTACTCATGAAGGGGAAGATTGTTAGATTCATGAGTAAAAGATTATGTTCCATATTGGTTCGAGAGATGGAGAAAGAGTGGTTAATATGTAAGTGAAAACTCGATACCTAATAGTTTAAATTTTTGGGTTAATTCCACTTTGTCCCCTCAAACTATATCCGAAATTCCACTTAAATTCCTAAACTTCAAATTGGGACACTTAAATCCTTAAACTACAAAATTCGTTCCACCATAGTTCAATTTTTGACGGAATGCACAAAACCTAACAGAATGGTTCTCAATTCTGTTAGTTATTATTATAATTAAAGTTAACCAAATCTAGCAGGGATATAAATATAATTTCACGAGACGTAAGACAAAAAAGACCTTAGAAATTTGTAATTAAACAAAATTTTCTTTTCTTCGCCTTCTTCTTTCTATTTTTCCTGCGTCTTCTTCCTCCTTCGTTTTCCTTCTCCCCAGAAGCACATCATCAGAAATCAAAAGCCCATGTTCTTCCTTAGGAGCACAACATCAAATTCTTCAGATTTTTCTTCAAGGCCACCGTTCTAATGTGCGCGATTCTTTCTACCTTGGGTTTTCTCTTCTTCCTTTATTCTTAAATTTTTTTTGGTCGGGTATTCCTCTGCTATTTCTGCTCCTAATGCCATACTAGTTTTTATGCTTTGCCAAATCCAACGCTCATTTGTTAGCTCATACAGACATATCTATTACACAAGCAGTTAAAAAGGTTTGGTGGCTGCGCACACTCGCCTAAGTGGGAGAGTAGAGACCTCAAAATGCCGCATCTCAGCTCTAACTTCTTAAACCCTCAGATACCACAGAGCCACACACCCACCCCTACCTCTCCCCCGGGTCATATTGTCATCATATATTCTTCATGGCCATCGATGCTCTGCCCATCCGCCACAACACCACCGCACCACCTCCTACCCCACCGCCCCTCACCAACGTCCACCACCACCACCCATTCTCCTTATTCACCCATTTCTACTGGGGTAAAGATGCCGAAATACTCTTCTCCGGATGGCCTGGACACAACTGCGCCATGTATGCACTAGCCCTCCTGTTTGTATTTTTCTCAGCTATTCTCCAACATCAACGTTGTCAGACCCAGATCCAAACGCGTAGCCGCAATTCTTTTCCAGGTGGGGATTTGCGCAATTCGGGCAAGATTCGCGTATCTGGTGATGTTGTACATGATTCTTATAATGGAGGAATTTTCATCGCTGCTGTGGTGGGCCATGCGGTTGGATACGTGGTTTTCGGGAGTCTCGTATCCATCTTCAGAAAAGGTTCCGTTAATCCTGATAATTAAGTTAAACACGATGGATCCTTTGTTTGTGAAGTGAAGTGAACAAAAACTATGCCCTAATCTGTGTCAACAGATGTGAAGAAAGCTAAAGCTAAAGCTCAAATTGAGGTTGATGTTCACAACACTCGTAATGCTGCTTTTATGGGTTAAGGATTCCAAAGAGACCAGTCCGAATTACCTCTTCCTAGTTATGGGGATGTTGTGAAAGAGTACACTATATACTATTACCTATGTCAAATTTCTTCCTGGCACTGTTATTTTTCCTATATCTAAGAATTTGGGTCAGATCTATTTAATATAAATTTTGATATATAGATGGTCAATTGACATTAAGATTTATGGCTTTGAAGATTTATTTTGCATTTGGGTTCTGGTTAGTTTCAGGATTTCTCATTAAAAATAAAGATTAAAACAATAGGGAAGAAACAGAGGAAAGGAGAATGAGAAGAACAGAGGAAAAAAAGACGAATGAAGAAGAAGGAGAAAAGGGGGTAAAATTATCTTTATGTCCCTATCTTTTTGGTTTTTCTGTTTTGGGTCTTATTAAAATTACATTTATGTCCCTATTAGATTTGGTTAACTTTAATTATAATAATAACTAGCAGAATTGACAACCATTCTGTTAGGTTTTGTGCATTCCGTTAAAAATTGGACTATGGTGGGATGAATTTTGTAGTTTAAGAATTTAAGTGTCCCATTTTGAAGTTTAGGGACTTAAGTGAGATTTCGGATATAGTTTGAGGGGATAAAGTGGAATTAACCCTAAATTTTTAGGTTAGAGTTGGATTCCTGACTTATTGAATTTTTTTATGGGCTTTCTCGAGATGTTTCTCTCTAACACATTTTAGTTAAAATTTTCCTTCCCTTTTTCATTCAATTGGGTCAAAAGGATTAAAATATCTTTTGCTCCGTCAGAAAATCTACTCCAACTTTTCTTCTTCTTCTTCTTCTTCTAGCGGCAACTACAGTCATCTCTCACCTTTTTTATTTTTTATTTTTTAAAACTAATCTAACTAAGATTGTTGCCATGTTCTTTTTATTCCCAAATAATTAGATGCTTAGCAAGAAGAAGTCTTTTTTTTTTTTTTTTTTGCAAACCCCGTACACGGGAGAGGGACGCCATCCCTAAATTTTATTAACTATTCAAATAAGAAAAACAGAGAGAGACATAGAACTTACCTCCAAATAGTACAAGGAAATAGTGAACATGCTAGAAAAGAAATAAGGAATACTATTGCCTTTACATTAGTTGCACTTACATTTCCTAATTGATGGCAGGCCTATTTTATCTTAACGAAAAACCCCTCGACCTTTGAGAGGGAGATCCGAAAGCTAAAAATATTTTCTATCCAAACCTTCATCGCAACCCACATTTGATAAATGATCGGCAACTTGGTTACCTTCCCAGAAACAATGAGAAATTACAACAAAATTAGACAAAAAACTTAGAAGATATTGAACCTCTATATAAATACTCCAAGAACAACTAGATCCTTGCTTCAGAATTTGAACCAGTACTAAGGAGTCCATTTCGATATGCAAGTTAACATAACCACAAGAAATGCACAACCTAACCCCAAAGACAAGAGCATGCCTCAACTTGAATGCTAGTTACATTCCCAAAAAATGAGGAGAAAGCAAGCAGGAAAGTTCCTCCATCATCACGCAAAACTCCACCACTTCCTACCTTCCCTGGATTATCTCTTGAACAGCCATCAGTATTAAGTTTAAGCACTCCCAAAACTGGCCAAAACCACCTTACTATCTTAAATGAAACCTGCTTATGAGTAGAAGTGAGCGAAGCATAAAACTCCATCTATGTTGAAGAAATAAATGGCTGCCCAGGAAATTGTAACTTGAAGAGATTCTTCACATCCTCAAAAACAAACTCGCAAATAGCAGCAGGAGCGAAAATTTTTCCTTCAAATCAAGCTATATTCTTGGACTTCTAAATATTCCAGCAAATCAAAGAAGGGATAATTAAATGTACAAACTCAAGAAAACCATTCCTTCACGCACCATACCACCAACCAGCAATGTATGCCTGAATTGAGCTGCCTAAATTCAGCACACCTGCAGCAGTGCCAAAGAAATTCCATACCGAAACAGCTACATGATATACCAAATTTGCATATCGTAGGGTCCAGATGTAAATGATTTCACAACAAGCAAACATGAAAAATGGATATTTTTACATTTTCACAACAAGCAAGGAGAAGTCTTTATTGTTTCTTTGAGTCTATTTTACATTTTCTTTTCTTCCTTTTCTTCTTCATCTCTCATCTCTCATGTTTGCTCTATTTTTCAATCTTAATGTTATAGCCAACTGACATTCATTTGCTGAATTTGCACGATGGTATTTTTATTTGGTGTTTTTTCATGGATAAAAGGTGAAATATTAAAACATATAAAAAGATCTTAGGATTAGTGTTATGCTAGTGACCCTCTTCTATGAAGAATAAAGTAAAAATTCATTCTTTTCTTTTCTCCTCCTAGGATTTGATTTCTTACTTCACATTTTTTCCTTTTCTTTTTTTTTATCTATATTGTAATTATCTATCATTTTTGTGTATGTTTTAGGAGAAAAGATGTATCATGTGATGTTTCCACTAAGATAATTCTAGTTAGGCGTTCTTCTACTCTGTTTCTTTCTTTTTTCCCCCATTTTGAATCATTTTATGGTCTATTAAATTTAATTGAAGGATCTAGTAAGATTTTGTATACATTTAAACCAATGTCAATCTCTATCTATTTTTTAATTACTCAAGTGATGTAACGTTACTCTTATTTTCATAGCCATCTTACTTTTATTTTGTTAAGCATTAGATATTGTAGTTGACATAGGAAGTTTATATAGTGTAATAATATGTTGAGGATTTGATTTTTATCATTCCCTTAGAAGGTTTCAAGACTTGACGGTGTTAGGTATAAAAAGGAATAAAATTTATCAAAGATGTGGAAAGGAATATGTATCAATCTAGTTGGCATATTGATGTGAAACAATGAACTCACAATGGGAATAATATAGGAACTCTGGCATTATTGGATTCATAACTAAATGCTTTTAGTGAGATGTCAAACATATGACATTCTTATTCATGTACATATCACCTCTTTTATTTAGCTTTTCCCTTGTTATGTAATCCAATATTTTCTCGTTTTCCCTTCAAAATACAACCTCCCCATCTGCCACTTATCATCCTTCCTTTCGAAATAGTTTCTTATTCTTGAACTGAATCTAAATAAACTTTTATAATTTGTGTTTAAAAGCAATATACGAAATACTATTTTTAATGCAGCAATTTCCTTTTTGTGATTGAAGAGAATGTCTCTTGCATGCTGACACAGACTTTGACTGCTTATTGTCTATTTTTCAACTTCTTGCAATCTCTTAAAGAGACTTGTAGAGACTTTTATTTGACCCATTGAAGTTCCAAAAAATTGAGTTCAGTAGTTTTTGATTGAGGTTATTGTCAAACCTGCTATGGTGCCTTTATTATTGAAGAAAAAGAGAAGGATATTATCAATAATGTCACCATGTCTTAATTTAATTCATGATTTTTGAATCTAATTTTTTTGGTTCATTTTGTTTGCATGACTTGTTCGTACTTCTCATAGATGTACAAAAAGTTATATTGAAAAAGTAATTGATTTACTGCATAGTCTGGCCTAATTCAGCATCAAATTGATAGGTTTTGTTACTAGGATCATTTGAAAGTCGAACAACTCAAGTTTACTATAGAGTTCACCACTATAGCAAATGTGAGATTTTGTTATGCTTAATTTTGGTTCCTATGTTGTAGACTTACAGTTCATTTTCTAGAAATTTTATTTTGTTATCAAAATTTTATTAGAGATTCTATCTCTAGGTAGGCCCAAGATGTGCTTTGCACAATAAAAGAAGTCTAAAATTAGATTTCAAAATCTTTTGCTTGAGCTGGTTCTATGGCTTTGTACTCTTATCCTTTTTTTGTTGTCCTTAATGATAATGTAGTTAGAGTTTGGTATGATTGCGACACATGAAATTGGATATATCATGACTATATGGTTGAAGGATTTGGTAACATTTTGTCGATTTAACAAGCTGATTGTGATTGTAAAAGGATTGCAGTTGGTGGTGGAAGTCAAAATTGAGACTTTCACCCTAGAGTGTAACTCGACAAAAAATTGTTAGCAAATTCAATTTTGATTAGGAAGATATTTTGCAATAAAAAAATTGTTTGCTTCTAATTTGTATATGTATATCTAGAAATGTGGTAGGTCATATTTTTATCTAAACTTGCTATTTATATTTTGGAGTTGCGGGATAATGTTCTCACCTTTAGGTAGGATTTATATAGATAACCTAGCTTCTTCTCTCAAAAAGAAAGAAAAATGTGCAAGTTTGTAGTAAGTTTTATTGTTATTAAAGATTGTGTCGGGTGTTAGTGGCTTTCTAAACTTTTTCTCATTATTAAAGTACCAGAAAAATTATGCCTACTTTTGGTTTATTTACAACTAAAGGTATGCTGCTATTAATCTTGCAGTGCACCCAGTGCATTAACTCTCTACCTTTTGGGTATCTTCTGGTTCAAAAATCTTTATCTAAATCACAATAAATAGGAGGACTGACTTCATATATGGAATTTCTCTTTACAACAAATTTTGACGGAAATGTTATTTATACTCCATATTTTGTTAATTGTATTCCCACTATTTGTTTTATTATATAGACAAATAAATAAAAAGTATATGGTAAAAATGAGAGTGAAAGTGTGATTAAAAATAATGAGAATGCCAATAACATTTGTCGATTTTAATTGTTTTGATACTTAATTTTTCTCCTATATTTCTATTCATTATTTGCCAAAATAATTTGATGAAGAAGCGCGTAGACAGCACACTAGTAAGAAGCGTTATTAACACAGTAAACAAAGGAGAAAGAAGCGTGTAGACAAAACAAACACTGGTGTAGTCATTGCACATTAGTAAAAGATAGGAAAAAGGGGAAACATTCCCTGCTTTACCAATAAACTTGTCTCGCATGTGTATCAAGTCTTTGGGCTAAATGAAGCTCAATTGCATGATAACTCAAACTGGAGTTGATAACTAAAATTGAAAATTGGACGAAGATTCTTAAGATGTTCCAAGTTAGTGAAGTGATCATTAGTCATTTGTATTTGGAGAATCAGCACAACTAATTCCTCTTGATCTGATGCTGATTAGCGAGCACAATTCTGTATTTTATAGCAACTTAAAGACTCCATTGGCTTGATATCTAAGTATGCCCTGAATATAAGGAACTAGTGAACGGATTGCTTAACTTCATGGGCAAAAAGGATAATGAAATCAGTAAATTACGGATGAGGAAAAAGAACCTCAGATCAAAGAACTTGTACATACTGCTGTTAATGATTAATTAATTGGGTATTCACGTTTTGGTGGGATTTCTTTTTTCTGACAAAAGCAAGCAATGAAAAATATGGTGATCTCCTTTCTTCCTTTAATTTTGCATATGATGTTAAGGATTGGACTAAAACAGGATACATCAGAGAGTTTATAATGTAATGTGTCCTAAATTAGAATTTATTATACAAAATGAGAACTGAATATAAGTTAGCGATGCAAATTCGAATTAGTCCCTATCCATAATGACAAACAAATGTATTACTAGAATTACATAAGGTTTTATAGACTATACAAATGTGAAACCCCAATAGGGTCGATCTCGTAAGAGAAGGGAAGTAACCTCTAGATATCCTGCCTTTAGCTAAGAAAAAAAAAGTTTAATTTTTGGGTTATCTATAAGAGAAATTCCTAATTTTATGATGGAGCTTAAAATTTTTCTATAAATGGGGCTTTTTGAGTATAGCATTCTGTCAAGTGATGTTCGCATTTGCAAAATGCGAGCTCACTAAGTCGCATTTCGTAGATGCGATTTATCGTTGAATTTCTGACTTGCAAAAACCCAAAAAAAAAAAAATTTGCTTCAGAAATGCGAGGTATGTCAAATGCGAGGTCACCTTACCTCGCATTTGTCCAGCACCTCGCATTTAGCATATGCAAGGTTTGAAACCTTTTAGTCTTTTTTTATGCTCATGCATAAAAAAAATTCATGCTCATGCATTTCTGTTTTTTTTTTTTATATAAATTCAAGCAAACCGTTTTTGTTTTTCTTTTGAGTGTGGGTTTTACTTTTTATTTTGTAAAATTATGGAGAATGAATTTTAGGTTATTATCTATTGACCTTGAATTTCACATTAACTGAACACTAATATTACCTGGTCCTATAATCAGATTTGTACCTATAGTAAATTCTTTTTAAATTCAACCACTTCCCATGATATCTAATTATGCCTATTGCTGAGCAAGTTATTGAATTAGTTAATTATCATATTAGCATCTAGTAAAAAAATAACATTTTTGTTTGACAAAGATGTACAATATTATCTAGTCAATTAATAATGATAGCCAGGTACTTTGGGTCCCTGCATCCGAATCAAGCTCCGTTTTCTGCCCAGTTGTTTGCTAGTTGCAAGCGTATGCTGGGGGTCCGTTCGTCCATGGAGCAATGGTTGAAGTGGGACCTCTCTAGGGGGAGGCGGCGTTCTGGTGGGATAACTGGAATGGGCTGGGCCTCTTGGCGTGGCGGTATCCTGAGTTGGCGTCAAATGCGATGGTTTCTGAGTTTTTACATGAGGGTCGATGGGACTACTTGGCGGTAGCAGGGTTGCCTTCGGTGATTAGAGAGATGGTCCAGGGGTCCTTCTTTTGTTTTGGGGCGGACCCGGATACTTTAGTTTGGCTATTGGATCTCTCTGGGGTTTTCTCCATGAGGTCTGCTTATCAGCTTGTTCGACCGGCTCGGGCTCGCTCTTGGGCGTGTTCCTATATTTGGCATTCTTCCGTCCCACGGAAATTTTCCTTTTTCATGTGGCGCTTACTAAATGGCCATCTGCCAGTGGATGATGTGCTGCAGAAATTCCAAATTCACGGTCCATCTAAGTGTCACTGTTGTTTGCCGACTCAGGTAGAAACGCTGCAACATGTGTTTTCTACTGGTCAATTGGCCTGGGACATGGACGTTCTTTGAGCGTTCCCTAGGGTTGTCTACACCGGGTCTCTCTGTTAGGTCTCGGTGTTACGATTGGTGGATGCTTCCTGTAAGAGGGAAGGCGCTCCGCCAGGTGTCTCGAATTCTTCTGCTCCTGATTCTATGGTTCATATGGCGGGCTAGGAATATGTCCAGGTTTGAGGGTCACAAGATATCCGGGTCTCAGGTCCGAGTCTTCATCATTATTGAATTGCGACTGTTAATTCAAGTCCACTTTCCGGGGATTGCGGTTTTGCCTCGCCAGTGGGAGGGCCTTCTGGAGGCTTTGACCTCGACCCGGAGGGTGCTGACATCTAAGGTGGTGAGGTGGATCTTCCCTGCGGGGGTTATTTTAAGCTAAACACTAATGGTTGTTCTACGGTAAGTGGCAGCAGAGGCGGTGGGGTGATTAGGGATTCTAGGGGGAAGCTTATTGCTGCCTTTACGGATTCTTTCGGCTCCCTGGATTCCCCGCAGGCTGAGGCGCGTGCTCTCCTGTTAGGGCTCCATCTGGGGCGCCGCTTAGGGATTTCTCAGCTACTCGTTGAATTGGACTGCTTGGTTTTGATTAATTGTTTAAAGGGGGAATGAGGGGTCCTAGCTGCAATTTGGCTAGTGGTTCGCGCTATTCGGCTGGTTACCTCTACTTGTCATCAGTTCGGTCATTGCTACCAGGAGGGGAACATGGTGGCGGATTCGCTCGCGGCTTATGGCATGGAGTGTGGTTTTCGTTCTTTTTTCACTTTGGTTTCTCAGTTGCCATTGCGTACTAGGGGGCTTTTATTGTTGGATATGCAGAATTTCTGTAATTTCCGTTTTTCTTTTAGGACGTAGGGCTCTGGCTTTCCCCTTGGCGGTGTACTCTGGTGTTGATGAATAAAACGGTTTCATTTGTTTAAAAAAAAAATTAATAATGATAGAACTTATGTGCATCCTACATTGTACAACTTCATTGATAATAGAGTTACAATTTTACTAAGTTCTGAGTACTAGATATATATAAACAATAGTTGATGCGTAGTTGACGTAGAATGAGTTGTCCTAAAGCTTACTTCAAATATCTTAAAAATCTAATTCTAACTACGAAATATTAATTGGGTTGGTATTTAGTATTGGTTAGATTAGTGATATTATTTAGCTTTATCATGGGTTTAAGAGAGAGCTATCCAGTATGTTGAATAGCACTTTTTATTTTTAAAACTCGCACGAGATAAACGAGGTGGGTTTGCACTAAAAAGGGCTAAAATGATCTTGTTTAAAAGAGGGGATGTTGATTTGGAGAGTATTAGTTCGAAGTGTGGAAAAAGGAACTATATTTGAACATCTGATTAGTAATCGTGGTAGTAGCCGCAGGAGTAATCGCCCAGGGTTTTAAAGATGAGCTTAGTCAAGAAAATAGTTAGCCAAGCCTTTTGGCACTTCTTTTTTTTCTTTTTAAACCAAAAACCTTTATCATTTTTTTTTTCAAAAACATGAACCTCGCATTTATCAAATGCGAAGATTCTACTCCTAAAATCAGCCCAAAAACAACCCCTCTTGTAGAAAATTTTTTTTTTCATCACAATTTAAGAATTTACTCACAAGCATATGGAAGTTTCTGCATTATAGTATAACTTGGCTAAAATGCTATTCTTATTTCTTCCTATAATTTCTTATGCCATGGATGAGTTGCTCTAAAGATTTCCATGAGGAACCACCTTCTTTCATTGTTCCACAAGCAGCTTCTCCAACCTCCTTCATCTTCCTCCTTATCTCCTGCCTTTTTGTTCCTTCCATCAGCGCTCTGACTTTCTTCTCCACTTCCTCCGACTTCACAAAGCCCCTCACTGATCCATTGCATGGCACAATTCTCAGTCCTACACCGACAACTTCTGTCACAAGTCTTGCATTCAGATGTTGTTCAGCCATCGTTGGCATTGCCAAGATGGGCACTCCTGCGCAAATGGCTTCGGTAACTGAGTTCCATCCACAATGACTCAAGAACCCTTGTACGCTCTTGTGCCTGATTATTTCCATTTGATCAACCCACTCTTTCACTATGATCCCTCTATCCTTCACCTTTTCTTCAAATCCTTCCAAGATTTCCAGGGTTTTTGATCTTATGACCCACAGGAAATTCGCCTTGGATTTTTCTAGACCATTTGCGATTTCAAGCAGTTGCTCTTGGGATATTTCGGCCTGAGTTCCAAATGCCACGTACAAAACTGGTTCTCCACTCATCAATTTCTCGTCAAGCCAGAGCCTCCATGCTGGCTTTTCTGATTCTTTAGCTAATATTGCTGGTGGCTTGGCTGCTGAGAAAGGGCCAAGACACCAGGCTTTGGGTCCGATGCATTCGTTCCAATAGTCGGTATAGGCTGGTTCAAGCTCATAAAAGCTGTTGACAATCACTCCGTAGCTTTTTGCCATTGCGGTGCTCTGCTCTATCATGAAATCAACCCAAGGACCTTTTGGTTCAAGATCACCGAATGGTGGCATGAAATCATTTCTTGTTAAGCTTAATTTAGGGAAGCTAGGGATAGAAAAGGGCTCATCAATTGATGTAGTAAGTGCATGGGGCCTTTCAATAGCGATAATCGCGGATAAGGTTGAAGCAAAGCTGCTCATTCCATAGAAACCGATTCTTGGAATTCCCATCTTTGCTGCAGAATCTTGAGTCCATCCAAGAAATGCATCTGATATTATGCATCCCACCGGTTGGAGATCCTCAAGTGCTTTTTCAAAATGTGGCTGCATCAGTTTCGTGGCATTTGCGAATTGATGAAACAGTGACATGGAGGGAAGTTTATCAGTATTTTCAACCCCATAAGGAATTCCTTCAATATTTTCTGGGAAAGCTAGTTCAACAACGCAGATGGCAGCATCTTGGAGAGTAGAGCGGACTAATGGAGAGTTGGCGGGGGTAGTGACTATTGTGACAGGGAGATGGTGCTGCCAGAGTATACGAGCAAGGTAGATGAGGGGAATGGTGTGGCCTTGAGCCAAGAATGGGAATATTACAAAATGTGGGGAAGAAACGGAAACCATCTTTTGTAGCCGTTGATGAATTATTTGTTGATTATTTTGGCTTGTAAATGTTGCCTTGATGTGCCCTTTATAGGAGAGTTCGTAGCTTCTCCAGCTAGACATTGAGCAAGAGATTAGTGCAGGCGGCAGAAAAAAGAAATGAAAACAACAAATGAAATTAGTTACTTGCCACTTAATTAGGACACAATTGTTTATTGATTATATAAATTTTTGTACAATTATGTTAAACTATTCTTGTTGATAGGGTGTTAATTGTTAGTAATTTTATTGTTAATTCTCCTCTTTATCCTTGCCAAATATTGTTTTAATTGTCAACATATATTTATATTTGGCATTTGGATATAATTTCAGAAAGTGGAGCAGAAAAGTGCTAAAAAATGAACCTTCTCGAGAAGATTTCTCCACACGTGAAAGCTTTTAAAAGCTTTACACAATTGGTCCAGTGAAGACCAACGTCCATTCCTTTGCTGATGAAGAAGAATGGGAATGGCAAACATTTCAATAAGGCGGGGACCACGTAGAAAGTTTGTTCTTATTGTAGGAGATATACTCATTAGCCAAGGCGTTGGCTTTGATGATTGAGCTTTTCCAATTTGCTTCCTACGTCACTAGTTCTCTTAGGAAACTAGTGCTAAATAAAAAAAGCTATGAGAGAAGGCAGAAGCGATCAGACTAGTTTTTAGTTTTCTCTCCAAAGAAGCTCCGTAGGAGAATAGGTAGTCTTTTATGTAAGAAGGTTGGGTGGTATGTAATTTTTCTTCAAAAAGTCTACGGAGATTCAAAGTTTTATTCTAAATTATTAGCGAGTGTTTATGTCTTTGAATTCAATTAAATTGCGTGGAGATTTTCTTATGAGGCGTGGCTAATTTTCTCTTCTAGTCAAGAATCAACGCGAAGACGCAGTCCCAAATATCTGTGAGATCTAATTAATTTTACGTGTTCCTTAATTTGTTAATATTTGCATGTTTTATATTTTAATTTTCATGGGATTATTTTGTTAATTGGATATCAAGGGCCCGATGTGCAATTTGACTTTTTAATCTCCTGTCAAATTAATCAATTAAATCCGTAATTGTTTAATTGGTTAATATTAGTGGCAAATAGTATTTTTACATACTAGGAGAACATGCAATCTGATTTAAATAACCCTCGTAGCGTGTTATTAATTTGGGTTAGGCTTTTCTAGTTTTTAAGGCAATTAGGAAATTAATTCCTACGGTCGTACCTAGGAGTATTTCCTGGTTAGAGGTAATCAACGGTCGTACCTTGGTTATCAATAAATTAAGGAAAAGCTGATCGTTAGAGTTTATCGGCGATTATAACTAACCTGTTAATAAAATTAAGTGAACCTTCTTTGCATCAATGATCGGATGAATGGACTGTGTCTGCGTAGTTGTATTCTTGGCTAGAATTTATTTATTATTTATTAGATTGCTATTTACATTTGTATTAATTAATTATTTATTTATTTTTGGTTAAATTGTTTAATTATTTTAAGTTAAATTTTTTAATTATTTATTTTTAGTTTTATTCTGATAAAAATCCCCCGTGTCTCGAATTTAAAAAGAATCGAATTTTTTCCAGTCCCTGTGGATTCGACCCTGCTCACTACTATATACAGAAAATT